>NC_083587.1:54316020-54916020 GCF_027579695.1 Neoarius graeffei
CAGCTTAGGCCCCAGTTGCCATGTACCACGTTTGGGAGAAATTTTCCAAAAATTGAGGGAGGAGAAGCATTTTAATTGATTTTCACATAATTCAAAATGGCGGAAAATCTACTGGGTGGAATATGAGGAGACAGGGCCCATTGGATTCCTTTTGACCCAAGCATTCCAGCCACACTAAGAATTTGATGATCAGACGTATGGTTCAAAAGTAACAAGCAGAAATGTACCTGCAATTTTGACCTGTTGGTGGCGCTAGAGAGTTTGAGGTGCTGAGTTGAAATTTGGTGACAAGATCCTTGAGGCAGCCTAGAATCAGTGTGCCAAGTTTAAAAACCTCTAGTCAGACGGTTCTATGCATTGCCATAGAATTTCATTGATTTTAACAAAATTCAAAATGGTGGAAAATCCTCAAGGCAGAATATGACGTCATAGGGTGCGGTGGATTCGGCTTGAGCCAAGGATTCCTGACATAGTGGAATTTTGTTTCTAGGCAAAACGCATCATGAGATATGAGCCAAAAGACATTTTTCCTAGTTATAGCGCCCCCTAGCAGCCAATTTGTTCCAAATTTTTTGCTCCCCTTTGGGGAGGGGTGTTGCATAAAGGCACCAAGTTTCGTTAAGATACGCCAAAGGTTCGCCGAGAAATGAGCACACTTCCTGTCTTGCATCTGCCAGCCAAATTTGATTGGCTGCCACGGCCAAACGCTTAAGAAATTCTAAAAACCGGGTATGATTCTTGTGCAGCTTAGTCCCCAGTTGCCATGTACCAAGTTTGGGAGAAATTCTTCAAAAATTGTGGGAGGAGAAGCATTTTAATTGATTTTCACATAATTCAAAATGGCGGAAAATCTCCTGGGTGGAATTTGACGAGACAGGGCCCCTGGATTCGTGGTGACCCAAGTATTCCAGCGATACTAAGATTTTGATGATCAGTCGTATGGTTCAAAAGTAACAAGCAGAAGTGTACTTGCAACTTTGACCTGTTGGTGGCGCTAGAGAGTTTGAGGTGCTGAGTTGAAATTTGGTGACAAGATCCTTGAGGGAGCCTAGAATCAGTGTGCCAAGTTTAAAAACCTCTAGTCAGACGGTTCTATGCGTTGCCATAGAATTTCACTGATTTTAACAAAATTCAAAATGGCGGAAAATCCTCAAGGCAGAATATGACGTCATAGGGTGCGATGGATTCGTCTTGAGCCAAGGATTCCTGCCATAGTGGAATTTTGTTTCTAGCCAAAACGAGTCATGAGATATGAGCCAAAAGACATTTTTCCTAGTTATAGCGCCCCCTAGCAGCCAATTTGTTCCAAATTTTTTGGGGCCCTTTCGGGAGGGGTGCTGCATAAAGGCACCAAGTTTCGTTAAGATACGCCAAAGGGTGGCCGAGAAATGAGCACACTTCCTGTTTCGCATCTTTGCAGCCAAGTTTGATTGGCTGCCACGGCCAAACGCTTGTGAAATTCAAATCACCGGGTATAACTTTTGTGCAGGTTGGTCCAATTATGCTATCTTCCAAGTTTGGGAGAAATTGGTAAAAAATTGAGGGAGTTGAAACATTTTAATTGATTTTCACAAAATTCAAAATGGCGGGAAAAATATATGGGCGGGAAATGACGTCATGGGGTGCGTTGGATTCGTCTTGGCCCAAGGATTCCAGGGATACCAAGTTTTTGAAAATCAGACCAACGGTTCAAAAGTTACAAGCAGAAATGTACCTGGGACTTTGACCTGTTGGTGGCGCTAACGGGTTTGAGGTAGAGGCCTGAAATTTGGTGAGAGGAATGTTGAGAGTGTCTAGAATCAGTGTGCCAAATTTCACAACTTTTTACCTGACGGTTCTATGGGCTGCCATAGACTTGCAGAGGCGGAAGTGGACTGAATAATAATAATAATAATAATAATAATAATAATAATAATAATAATAAGAAACAATAGAATCACTATGGGTGCCTTCGCAGCTTTGCTGCTTGGCCCCCAATAATAATAATAATAATAATAATAATAATAAGAAACAATAGAATCACTATGGGTGCCTTCGCAGCTTCGCTGCTTGGCCCCCAATAATAAGAAAACCGACAAACTCATTAGGGGCCTTCGCCAGCTTCGCTGCTTGGCCCCTAATTATTAGATAGTAATAAAAATAACATGAAGGGGCTATGGAATGTACTGAATAGTATTATTAGGAATAGAGCTAAAAACAAAAACACAAGCTACCCTGATCATTATATTGAGAATGACAGATCAATAAATAATATGGAGGAAGTGGTAAATGGTTTTAATAGATTCTTTGTAAATGTGGGATCAGATTTGGCAGAAAAGATTCAGGATACAGACACACCTGGAGGGGCAGAGGCTGCTCGATGGGAGAGAAATCCTAAATCTATATTCCTTGGTGCAGTTGGCATAAAAGAGGTCATAGACATTGTAAGGAGAAGTGAAAGTAAAACCTCCACTGACTGGAATGATATTGATATGAGTTTAATAAAAAAAGTTATTGAAGAATATAAGATATGTCTTTTCAATCTGGTAAATTTCCAAACAACATGAAAATAGCTAAAGTTATACCTTTATATAAATGTGGAGATAGACACCATTACACAAATTACAGGCCAGTTTCTTTACTCTCTCAGTTCTCCAAGCTCCTCGAAAAACTGTTCACAGCAAAACTAGACAACTTCATTGAAAAATATAAACTTTTAGCTGACAGTCAATATGGATTCCGGAAAGACAGATCAACAACCCTGGCATTAATGGAACTTATCGAGAAAATCACAAATGGTATAGACAATAAAAAACATGTTATGGGAATTTTCATAGATCTAAAGAAAGCATTTGATACAATAAATCATGACATTCTATTCAAAAAATTAGAGACGTATGGTATCAGAGGGGTTGGTTTGGACTGGGTGAGGAGCTACTTAAGTAACACGCAACAATTTGTAAAAATTGGAGATCACACATCTGAGTATTTGCCCATAACATGTGGAGTACCGCAAGGGTCTGTCTTAGGTCCTAAACTGTTTATATTGTACATTAATGATTTATGTAATGTATCAAGTATAATGAAATGCATATTATTTGCTGATGATACAAACATCTTTTGCACTGGGGACAATGCACAGCAGCTTATGGAAACAATCACAACCGAAATGAATAAATTAAAAAGGTGGTTTAACGTAAACAAATTGTCATTGAATTTGAGTAAAACAAAGATTATGTTATTTGGAAAATATAAGTCGAACCCTCAAGTTGAATTGAAAATTGACAACATAACCATAGAAAGAGTGTATGAAATAAAATTTCTGGGTGTGATTGTTGATCATAAAGTCTGCTGGAAACCGCATATTAATCATGTTAAAGCAAAAATAGCAAAGATTACTGCAATTTTGGGGAAATCAAGACACATTCTGGACTATAAATCACTACATACTCTGTATAATGCACTCATACTTCCATATCTGAGCTACTGTGTGGTGATATGGGGTAATACCTACAAATCTAACCTGCAGCCGTTATGCACATTACAAAAAAGAGCAATAAGAATCGTCAATAATATGGGATATCTTGAGCATACAAACGCATTATTTGTAAAAGCACACACTCTGAAATTCACGGATCTGGTTAAACACAAGACTGCACAAATTATGTATAAAGCAAGACATAACCTTCTTCCGGGTGAGGTACAAAATACGTTTATGGAAAGGCAGGGTGGGTATAACCTGAGAGGGGAAATGAATTTTAAGAGAGTAAATGTTAGAACAACTATGAAAAGTATGTGCATAACAGTCTGTGGGGTGAAATTGTGGAATGGTCTGAAAAATGAACTCAAAAATAGCACCAACATAAAACTGTTTAAAAAATTATATAAAAACATGTTAATAAAAATATATGAGAATGAGGACAGGCAGACTATATAGGTGATGATGAAATTGAGAGTAAGTCTGTGACTGGTCTTCTTGTATTTAGTGTATAGCTATAGGTATGTGTATATGTATGTACTGTATATATGTATTGTATGTGTGTCTATATGCATAACACAAGTATCTGTATATATGATTTGATTTGGTCGATATTATACCATGTCGGTATGTTTTGGTATGTTGGTATGTTTTCTTTTTTGTTTATTGCTTTTGTTTTCTTTTGTATATATAGTTTATTATGGTGGAAAGTGACATTTGATTAGCGGTGGTATAGAAGGTTAGGATTGGATAAGTTATTACTTCTTCCTAATCCTTTCTGAACATTGTTATGTTATTGCCTTGTGGCTACGCTATTCTGTTTGTTTATGACGATGTTTTGATTATTGCATTTTTTATTTAAATTTTTATTTTTATATCTTTCTTCTTTATTGTTCAGAATAAAGTAATCAATCAATCAATCAATCAATCAATCATGGCTGCGTAGAAGAAGGGTCCGGGTACTGAACTGGCCAGCCTGCAGTCCAGATCTTTCACCCATAGAAAACATTTGGCGCATCATAAAACGGAAGATACGACAAAAAAGACCTAAGACAGTTGAGCAACTAGAATCCTACATTAGACAAGAATGGGTTAACATTCCTATCCCTAAACTTGAGCAACTTGTCTCCTCAGTCCCCAGACGTTTACAGACTGTTGTAAAGAGAAAAGGGGATGTCTCACAGTGGTAAACATGGCCTTGTCCCAACTTTTTTGAGATGTCTTCTCACTCATCTCATTATCTGTAGCCGCTTTATCCTGTTCTACAGGGTCGCAGGCAAGCTGGAGTCTATCCCAGCTGACTACGGGCGAAAGGCGGGGTACACCCTGGACAAGTCGCCAGGTCATCACAGGGCTGACACATAGACACAGACAACCATTCACACTCACACCTACGGTCAATTTAGAGTCACCAGTTAACCTAACCTGCATGTCTTTGGACTGTGGGGGAAACCGGAGCACCCGGAGGAAACCCACGCGGACACAGGGAGAACATGCAAACTCCACACAGAAAGGCCCACACCGGCCACGGGGCTCGAACCCGGACCTTCTTGCTGTGAGGCGACAGCGCTAACCACTACACCACCGTGCCGCCCCTTTTTTGAGATGTGTTGTTGTCATGAAATTTAAAATCACCTAATTTTTCTCTTTAAATGATACATTTTCTCAGTTTAAACATTTGATATGTCATCTATGTTCTATTCTGAATAAAATGTGGAATTTTGAAACTTCCACATCATTACATTCTGTTTTTATTTACAATTTGTACTTTGTCCCAACTTTTTTGGAATCAGAGTTGTACAAGCTATATATATAAGCGATATCCATCCTAGGAATACCGACCTATTTGCCAGAAAGAATCCAAAACAGTGAGGAATTGACCAAGAAGAAGCGGTTTTTGTTGAACTGCTTATTGAGGCTTAATTAATCCATAACTTCATTAATAATTGTAATTAAGCAAATCTGGGTCGCAGTTATATGCACCCTAGGTACCCTTACCTTCATGCCAGAAAGCATCAAAATCAGTGAAGAATTGAGGGAGAAGTGATTCGTTTGGAAACTGCTTGTGAGGGCTTAATTACTCCATATCTTCATTATTAATTGCAATTATCCAAATTTGGGTAGAAACTATATGCACCCCAGGCAGACCTATCTTCCTGCCAAAAAGAATAAAAATCAGTGAAGAATTGAGAGAGAAGAAGCAATTTTCGTGAAATGTGGACGACACGGGACAGACGACGGACAACACATGATGGTATAAACTCATCACCTGCCGGCTGGACGAGCTAACAAGAAAACTAATGTGAGACGTTTGTATGTAGTAATAACATGGAAATAGCTTGTTGAAAAGAAATGAAAAGCAACTTCTTGTAACGATAAACTTTTCACGTTATAATGTGACACTGATCTATTTTTCTTTTTCTGACATTAAAAAAAATTAAAGTGGGGTAGTTGGTAAGTTGGCGCCATATGGGAACAATGCACAATGGTGGAAAGTGCTGTAAAATCTAATTTTTTTCTTAAAAATTAACTTTTTTCGTGAAAAATTATAATTGTACTAAATGAAATTTTATCCTAAAATATTTACACTGCTAGAATAATATAAATCCAACTGTAATTTGGACTGTATGGTAGTAATATCATGGTAAAAACAAAGTGACACTTCCAATTACTGTATTATCTGTACCATATTTCACAGATTATTTGCAAACTGGCAAACATTTACAGTGTCTAATAAGACGAAATAATGTCTCAAATTACAAACAAACATATATATTACTTTAAATATGATCAAAAGTTGTAAATATATTCTTTGAGTAAAGGTCCACCTTTTCACAAATAAATAATTAAACATAGATTTTGTGTATGTAATATTTATGTGTCGCGCCACGAGATTTTTGTACCAGATGCTCTGTTTACAGACTGTGTAGAAACAGCATTGAAAAGCGTGTGATATTTTGCACTGTTTTCGCTGGCCAGTAACTATCAATGAACAAGAAGACATGGTCATCACTATCCCCCGCCACAAGCATTTTATGAAGACCTCTTAATACTTACGACCTTCTAATCCCATTGCTTTAATATTGACGTATGATGTCGTAAGTGGGCTGCATGATGGTGTAATGGTTAGCACTGTCACCTCACAGCAAGAAGGTTCTGGTTTCAAGCCCAGCGGCTGACGGGAGCCTTTCTGTGTGGAGTTTGCATGTTCTCCCCATGTCTGCGTGGGTTTCTTCTGGGTGCTCCGGTTTCCCCCACAGTCCAAAGACATGCAGGTTAGGCTAATTGATGGCTTTAAATTGACCATAAGTGTGAATGGTTGTTTGTCTCTGTGTGTCAGCCCTGCGATGACCTGGTGACTTGTCCAGGGTGTACCCCGCCTCTCGCCCATAGTCAGCTGGGATAGGCTCCAGTTTGCCTGCGGCCCTGCACAGGATAAGTGGCTACAGATAATGGATGGATGTATGTCATAAGTACTAGGACACCTTCATAAAACGCTACCCAGCTTTTTTCAGTAGTATGAGCACGCAAAGTTTCATTGATGTAGCTTATGTAGTTTCTGAGAAAACTTGTCTGGATTGAGTCCACTTGTACAAAGTCCAATAATGAAAATCAAGGGCCATAACTCTCAAAATAATTTCTTGTAAATGATTTTTGAACTCAACTTAAACCATGACCAGTAGTATGAGCATGTAAAGTTTCATTGATGTAAATGCAATTTCTGAGAAAATCTGTCCAGATTGAGTCCACTTGTACAAAGTCCAATAACATAAATCAAGGGCCATAACTCTGAAAATAACAATTTCCCGTAAATGATCTTCGAACACAACTTAAATCATGACCAGTTGTATGAGCACGCAAAGTTTCATTGATGTAGCTTCTGTAGTTACTGAGAAAACTTGTCCAGACTGAGACGGATGGACGGACTCCATTCCTTCCTATATCCCCCTGTGCACTTTGTGGTAAGGGATAATAATGACCTCAATAGCACCCCTACGGGATACGTTTACCACTTTTAACATCATCCACGACTGAGACAAGTATACCTCTTCCTTCTGCCATAAAAATCGGCAAATGACATTTTGATTTGTAGTGAAAATGCGTCAATCGTGCGAGCGCAGTTTTTGTGCAACATTTGCTTGGCGACGCTAATAGTCCACCATGTGTTTTCTTGACCTTCCGAGCAGCATTTTGTGGTCTGTTGCCCAGCAAATCTGTGAAATTCACCAATAATCTACAGTCGAGATTGTCTCCTGATGGATTCACAAGGTTCTGTAAGGTATCTGTAGTCAGTGCCTGGAAAATGGACCATTTTGGGTTGCGTGCACATGATTTCATGTCAGATTTACAGTAACTTCCCTTGGCCCAATTTCACTTTGGTTTGTATTTCCTGCATACAGAGGCTCGGTAGTGTAATGCATACAAGGTAGAACTCAAAATCCATAATCTGAGCATCTGGTATGAAAATCTGGTGGACTGACACATTCACAAATATGTAATTTAATTTATACCATCTCTGAACCAGGCCACGTCCTGTTGGAAGGGAAGGAGAGGAAAAGTAAAACTGCAGCTCAGCGTCAGAGTGTCTCCTTCTTTTATAAAAGATGGATGGAAGGTGGTGTCAAACAAAGCCTCCTCCTCCATTACAGATTCTAGAGAGGAGAGAAAGAGAAAGAAGGAAGGTGGAACTTTAGAGCAGATCTGCCATTTGGGAATAGGTTTTACAAAAGAGAGGAGAGAGGAGTTTTATAAGAGAGGAGAAGAGAAAAAACGGAGAGAAAGCAGGTTTGCACAAAGGACAAAGGCAAGGAAAGAGGATAAGAGGAAGATGAGGGTGTGGGAGAAAGAGAGAAGATTAGAAAGGAGAAGAGAAGAGAAAGCAGGATCGAAGATGGGAAAGACAGGAGAGGTAAAATGAGAGGATAGAAGTAAGAAGTGGATTAGAGATAATATGAGTGGAGGAGAAGGAAGAAGAAGAAGAGTTGATAAGATAATAAGACAGCACAAATGACCAGTTTAGAGGCAACAACATCTATTATTAGTGAGAAAATGAATAGTCTACAAATGTATAAATAATCATGCTATTCACTCGACTATTATATTTCTATAGAAATGGAAATGGGCATGTTGTCACTGAAGCACATCTAATTATCTGTATGAGACAAGGGGAAGGAAGGAGAAGCTGTCTCACCTCATCACACGCTGCGACAATGAACAATAAACTAAAATACTTAATTAAGATGCTTGGAGCAGAGCCACATAAAAATCACTTGAGCAGGAAATATAAGCTTTCAGAAATTAGGCATGTTTCTGATTTTCCCTGGAATTTCATGTGGCTTCGAACAGCATGGAGGAAAATCTTGTGAAGGAACATTACAGTAATGAGGTGAATATCAGGTACGTAGTACGTTCTGGATGTAATGAGCAGAAATCAGATTCTTGATCACATCTTGTGCAGGAATCAAGATCATAGTGGGATCAGAACATACGCAGAACCGAACGATAATCAGAGATAAATCTACTGCCATTATCCAGACATGGGAAAAATCCAAACTCTGATCTGATGTTACGATTTTAGGATCAGGATAAGTGCTGTGGTGATTTTCTGAAAATGATCAGTAATCCATTGCTGCTTTCAATACTAGATGGGTAGGTGATAGACAAAGGGAAGAAAACAAGAACAAGAAATAAAGAAGAGAAATAGTTATAAGGAAAAAAGATGAGTATGGGGAAATGAAAGCAGAGTAGAAGATGGGAAATGAGGAGGATAGGAAAACAAGTGTAGACGAGAGTGAGGGAGGAAAGAACGTCACACATTTTTATCCCTTTATAGTTACATGCTGAAGAGAAGAGAAAAAAGAGGGAGAAGAGAAGAGAGAGAGAAAAGAATGTCATATTTTTTTCTCCCTTTGTAGTTGCATGGTAAAGAGAAGAGAAGAAACAGGGAGAAGAGTAGAGAATAAAATAGAAGAGAAGAGGGAGGGAGCGAGAAGAGATTATAAAGAAGAGGAGAAAGCAGGCTGTTTTTATTTTTACCTTTTTCATTTTTATGTTCTAGTCCTGTGTGTGTAAAATATTTCTGAATAAAATAATAACTTTGAGGCAGCATGGTGGTGTAGTGGTTAGCACTGTCGCCTCACAGCAAGAAAGTCCGGGTTCGAGCCCCGTGGCCGGCGAGGGCCTTTCTGTGTGGAGTTTGCATGTTCTCCGCGTGGGTTTCCTCCGGGTGCTCCGGTTTCCCCCACAGTCCAAAGACATGCAGGTTAGGTTAACTGGTGACTCTAAATTGACCGTACGTAGGTGTGAATGGTTTTCTGTGTCTATGTGTCAGCCCTGTGATGACCTGGCGACTTGTCCAGGGTGTACCCCGCCTTTCGCCTGTAGTCAGCTGGGATAGGCTCCAGCTTGCCTGCGACCCTGTAGAACAGGATAAAGCGGCTAGAGATAATGAGATGAGATAATAACTTTGACTCTCTTATGAACTTTAAGAAAATGTGAAGGAATGACTGTTTATAGTTGCTGGGAGTGATATGTTAGGAAATGTAACTATAAAAGGATAAAAAGTATTACATTGTTGGTTAATAAATCAAACACTGTACTTATGGGCAAATTCCTGTTTTATTAGAGGGACCGAACTCTTCATGATGTACAACCCCAATTCCAAAGAAGTTGGGACTGTGTAAAACATAAATAAAAACAGAATATGAAGATTTGCAAATCATGGAAACCCAATATTTCATTGAAAATAGTACAAAGACAACACATCAAGTGTTGAAACTGAGAAATTTTATTGTTTTTTGAAAAAAATGTATGCTCATTTTGAATTTGATTTTATTTTATTGTGTGTGTTTTTTTAAAAAATATATGTTCATTTTGAATTTGATGTCAACAACCCATTTCAAAAAAGTTGGGACAGGGGTGTGTTTACCACTGTGTTGCATCACCTCTACTTTTTTTTTTTTAAGATTTTTTTTTAGGCTTTTTTCACCCCCATTGGATAGGACAGTACAGAGACAGGACAGGAAACGAGCAGGAGAGAGAGATGGGGAGGGACCAGGAAACGACCCAGGTCGGATCCGAACCTGGGTCCCTGGACCCACGGCACGGTGCCCCAGCCACCCGAGCCATGATGCCCCCATCACCTCTACTTTTAACAACACTCTGTAAATGTTTGGGAACTGAGGAGACCAATTGCTGTAGTTTTGAAAGAGAAATGCTGTCCTGTTCTTGCCTGATATACAATTTCAGTTGCTGAACAGTTTGGGGTCTCCTTTGTCATATTTTGCGCTTCATAATGCATCAAATATTTTAAACAGGAAAAAGGTCTGGACTGCAGGCAGGCCACTTTAGCACACACACTCTTTTACTGCGGAGCCATATGTGCAGAAAGCAGTTTGGCATTGTCTTGCTGAAAGAAGGAAAGCTTTCCCTGAAAAAGTTTTTGTCTGGATGGCAACATATTGCTCTGAAACCTGCATATATCATTTGGCATTAATGATGCCTTTCCAGATGTACAAGCTACCCATGTCATGTGCACTAATGCACCCTCTTACCATCACAGATGCTGGCTTTTGATCTGTGCACTGATAACAAGCCGGATGGTTCCTCTCCTGTTTAGCCTGGAGGACGTGGTGTCCATGATTTCTCAAAATAATTTTTACTTTTGATTCGTCAGACCTCGGGACAATTTTCCACTTCACTTCAGTCTATCGTAAAAGAGCTCGGGCCCAGAGAAGGTGGCGGTGTTTCTGGATATTGTTTATATCTGGTTTTAACTTGCATTTGTGGATGCAGTAATGAACTGTTTTCACAGATGATAGTTTTCTGAAGGCAGCACGGTGATGTAGTGGTTAGCACTGTTGCCTCACAGCAAGAAGGTTCTGGGTTTGAGCCCAGTGGCCGACGGGGGCCTTTCTGTGTGGAGTTTACATGTTCTCCCTGTGTCTGTGTGGGTTTCCTCCGGGTGCTCCGGTTTCCCCCACAGTCCAAAGACAGGTTAGGCTAATTGGTGGCTCTAAATTGACCGTAGGTGTGAATGGTTGTTTGTCTCTGTGTCAGCCCTGCGATGACCTGGCGACTTGTCCAGGGTGTACCCCGCTTCTTGCCCATAGTCAGCTGGGATAGGCTCCAGCTCGCCCGCGAACCTGCACAGGATAAGTGGTTACGGATAATGGATGGTTTTCTGAAACGTCTTGCTAACATCAAATTCAAAATGAGCATGTATTTTTCAAAAAACAATAAAATTTCTCTCTTTCAACATTTGGTTTGTTGTCTTTGTACTATTTTCAATGAAATATAGGGTTTCCATGATTTGCAAATTATTGCATTGTGTTTTTATTTACAGTTTACACAGCGTCCCAACTTTTTTTGGAATTGGGGTTGTATTGTAATAGGAAAATAATCAATGTCTGGGTGGTAACAGTAACTCTGCTTCACATCAGGCCGCATCACGCCACCATGCTGATTATTTTCTTATAACAGCATGACCCGAGTGTTTTTATTTCTTCCTCATGAGCCAAGTTCAAAACCCTTGTCGTCACAAATAATAAGCCATTTGTGATCCTCCAGTCTTTTCATCAAAAGGGCAGATGGAAGGAAGAGAGGATGTGTTTCATTTCACCACTTACTTACAGTCTGGGTGTGTTTCATTCCCGCCCCAAGGCCTCGCTTCACTGATTTGGAAAGGAAAGAATGTAGGGGGAGAGAGAGGAGGGGGTGGGGGGAGAGAGAGAGAGAGAGAGAGAGAGAGAGAGAAAATGAGGAATCAGTACTCAGCAACCCCCGCCCCCCCCCCCCCCCACACACACACACACATACACTACTAGAAGCCCCATTAAGCATTCCCTTTAATATATTCTGAACAATGGAATAAAATATGAAACAGTCTGTGAAATATGAACAATATAGGACAAATTGTGCTTGAAGTGTCTTGTTCTATACAGGGAGGATGATGCATATGATTTCCATAGCAACATAACATCTGATATGTCCTTTTTCTCTAATAAACACATTTTCTTAGTCATTCATTTGAATTGAAATGAAGACACCAATGGCTCTGGTAAGTATTTTTCTTTTGGTTTATTTAAGTTGTGTACATGTAACCTCCCTACTGTTTGAAATTATATACCAGCGATCTGATTGGCTCCCTGCATGTCTGTGAACTGTTTGATGATGGAAAAACAAACTCCTGAACATTGTGATTTGAGGAGCTTTTTGGAGTAGCAGTCTTTCCTTGGCCACATTTATTGATATAAATAACAAGACTAGAATGGTAATGGCTGTTTGTCATCTTAGATAGGAAGCTAAAACCGAATATCTATCATTATTCTATCCACATTCACTGGATATGAGCAGTCACACGCTCTGATTGGCTACTCTACTACTAGGATATCAGCTCATATACCGTGAGAAGAGAAAAACAAAATGGCAGAGTGTTTTGCTGAACAAACCGAGGACGAAATAAAAACTCTACTTGAAAACAAAACCTCCAAAATTGTTATGAAGTATTTAAAAGAAACAGAAATAGCTAAAATGAATATAGGATTCCCCCCCCCCCCCCCCCCTTAATATCTCCTGTTCCACACTTCAGCCTAGTCGGTGGTGGTAATGCACCTTTACGTTGGTTTGCCAACTGCCAAAAAACCGTAAAGAAAAGGAAGAAAACCCCCCAAAATGCAAAAAAAGCAGCAACAAAATAGGGAATAAAAGTATTTGCTGGTAAGAACTTATCTTTTTTTATTTTTCAAGAATTATTATTAGAGCATTTTTCACAAATCGCTACTGTCATTTTGCCAGTTTGTTTACATTCTAAGTGGAAATGATTTTGTTGGACGTTTTGTATAAAGTTTTTATTTATCAAATTTACAAAAAATAAAAATAAAAATGCTCTGTTTCTCAAAATCCACTGAATGTGGATAGAATAAAACAGTTATTCCACTCAATCTTGTCATACATGGCTTATAGCCAACTCGGCACTAGAGTTGAGCAATTCATTATATCATAAGGTATGATATAATAATAAGAATGATGTGTAACCCCTTTCATTCAAATGAGAAACACTAAAATTCCTGTTCGGGTGTCTGACATTTTATGTAATTTGTGTGCTTTGTGTATTGATGTTTAGCTTCTCTTTCAAAGACATTTTTTGGGAAAAGGATAATAGTTCAAATCATTCACAAATCATTCATGTTTAATACAACCGCACAATCTTCTCAATCAGTGTTTTGCTGAAGTAGGCTGAAAAATATCAGCTCAAATGTAAATCAAATCTAGGGGATATTTGACTCTGTGCCACACAGCTGACTTGTTTGTCATTGCATGAATCTACACTCTGGGCTAAAAGGAAATCTGGCACAGCCTCACATCTTCATTCAAAGTACGATTCTGTGTAGTTCCTTGTGACCTTTGGTGGTGGTGTTGTACTTTGGTCTATAAAAATCCAAAATAATCCACTTTAACATTGATGTATGTTGATAGCAAATAATCGGATGTGGATCCCAAATGATTCTTTGAAAGATTGAGGAACTTCACCCTGCTACAACATTTACACCTGCTTGTGAAGTTAGTAGTTACAGTAACTAAGTTACATCGCTAGCTGATGATAGTGAAAGTTTTAATGTTAGCCAGTTCAATGATCTAACAAGCTCGCCTGATTTTTTTTTTAAATAGACTGTTTAAAAATCCAGCATGGAAACACCAACAATGCCATTCTTTGCCCTCACAGGCAACATTGCACGATTTGCAAGGAAAGAATAGCTTTGTGGGCTAATTTATGAATTTTCTATGATATTTTCCCTAATTAGCATCTATCCATAGTACCAAATACAACAACCCAATTCTACCATCAGAATTTTGTCTATCATTAAAGTAATATTCAACCCCCAGGGTCTAATTTCTCAAAGAATGTGCCTGGACTCACATGTCACAGATAGCTCGATGATAATTCTTATTAAATTGCAATTGGATTAATATGTTTGAGATTGAAGCAATGTACATTAAAACTGAGCAATGCCATTTGTCACACAAGACCTAAATGCCATAACTGACCTGAGTAAGCACTAAAGGTCCATCTAAACTGTAAATTACTGCTCCAAAAATCAATAATGTAGATCACTCACAGTTCACTACAAGGGTGGCATAGGTTGTTGCCTCGCCTAAGGAGCTTTTGGCCACCACTTTATATTCTCCAGCATCAGCAGCACTACACCTGAGGAACAAATCACATCAGGGATGGTATGTGTGTGTATAAGAAATTCTAGGTCACAACTGAAGTCAAGGTGAAACGGCTGTAAAAAACATGGATGGAGTGGCTCCATGCCTTTCCGTTCTATAGAAATGAAGCCAAAATTCCTCCACCATGTTGTCAAATTTGCAGCCAGAGTTTGTGCAGTAGGGACTCTCTGCTACTATATGGATCCATTTTCTGCACAGTAAAGATGAAAGTCAAAGTCAGGTACACCTACAGTACTCATTTGGTAGGCCTGCCCCCTTCTCCCAATTGTTGGGTTTCACGTGACGTCACAGCCGCCTCATTAAGTTATTCAAAACTTTAGCTGGTGGTCTACCAAAGCTCAGTTGACAAAGCGTTTGTACGGAGAAGGTGCATTGCTCGCATGAAAAATGCCTTATGCTTGCGTTGTTTTAGGTTGTTTGAATTGATCAAACCATCAAACTGATAAAATCTTCTTCAGGGTTCCCCGTGAACTAATAAAAAAGTGTGAACGAACACAGGATTTCACAAAAAGACATCGGGAAAGATGGCTTTTGAACCTCTCACTGAAATTGAAGGGAGCCGAGTCGACGTATGCTTGAATTTGCAGTGATCACTTGGTGAAAGGTTTGTATCTCCCTCTCAGCTATGTCCTGAGTGTTTTCCAAGTACTTTTCTTGCTATGTGCTATTTTACAGTACTTTTTTTAGTCATGAAGCGATAAAGTCCCCAGCTGTTTCTTTGTTTACTCCTCACAAAGTCCATATGCGTGAAGGTTGCGACAAAATTCTTCCCTAGCCATACAGTTACAATGTGCCGTGATCACTTCTCCGTCTTGTTTAACTAAGATCCAGGTCTTTAAAGGGGTTTCTGATGATCTATGTGACTGATTTACCTGAGAAATAAGAGCCAACACAAGTGAGAATCAAGCGAACTGTTGTTTGTTTACACTTCAACTTGCAGCACTTCATTGTAAAGATGCAAAAGAAAAGCTTAAAAAAAACACTTACATGGGCAAAAACAATTTCATTCGGCAGCGACTTGATACCGAGCTCCTTTACCTAGCCACATACAAAAAAGTTGTAAGCCTCCGTACTCCTCCACCCATACCTGTCAACTTTGAGGTTTGAAAAAAAGGGATATTTCCCAGATTTTAACTCAAAATAAGGGAAAATTTCGGAAAGTCGAATTTTCCGAAAATTTCAGAAAGTCGGTAATCGAACTGACTTTTCTTCACAAAATTAAATTCGTCCTGCCATTTGGGCAAGTAGCGGCAATACACCTTTTTTGGTTTTGCCTCGCTCCTTTCTTTATTCATGTCTCTAGTCTCGCCATCTACTGAAACTCCCTCCCTGAGGAAAGAATTATGACCATCTTTTAGTTTTGTGAGAAGTTCCGAGCAGTGACCTTGGTCAGACCATAGATATACATAGAAGACTTAGATGCCTCGTCCCCGTTGCCCGTCAACGAAGTCGAACGTCCGCACATGGCGGCCATCTTACCTCAGACAGCTGGCTTACCCATTACATTGTGTTGGTAGCGATATGTACTTTTCAGATGACCGTAACTTCCTCAAATTTCAATCGATATTCAAACGGTTTGGTTTGTTATATAAAACAAACAAACGGAAGTATGTATTTATGATATTAATGATGAATAATCATTTTATGTTTTAAAAAAATATGCATAGCTTGGCGAAAATATTTCAGTATGGACCCTTTTCACGTGACGTCACGACAAACGCGGCCGCCATTTTGGACGTGTACTACCAGTAGTTTACCACAGCCGACATTGAGGAACGGCAGCAAAGAAAGTGTTTATTTTCAGCAAGACTTCCATCATGCCACTATATTGTTGTGCACCTGGATGTAGTAACCATCAACAAACAAGGCAAGGGTTATCATTTTATCGGATCCCGGTAGATGCTGACCGACGGAGAAGATGGATAGCGGCATACCAACGCTTGTGCAGTGACCACTTTGTTGGAGGTAAGACGAATAAAATTAGCCAGAAAAGGCATTACATTGCTGTTAACATTCTGTGGCGGCGAGTGTGTAACCAAATAGGCTAAAATAACCCATTGTAACCTCTTTGTTCTTCTGTAGTAGCTATTAGTTAGCGTTGTGTTCCTTTGCTGTTGGTAGACTGTAGGACAGATCAGAGGCAGTGTCCTACAAACAGCGCTTAATTTGAGGGGGAGCAAGCCGGAGCGTGCTCCGGAACCTCGGGCGTTGGCTCCGGCAGCTATTTACACTGGATCCGGTGATCCGACACCTCTTTTGACTATGTAACAAAAAAAAAAAAAAAAAATTAAATTAAAAAATGCAAGTTTATTTAGTGTTAATGTCTGATTTTGATATCTGTCTTGTTGGTGATTTCTCTCATGAAACGACATCCACAAAATATCTGCAGATGAACTTAATTTGCAGTGTTATTACAAAACATGCCCATAAGCGCAGCGCCTCTCCCCTCTCCTCTCCTCTCCTCTTTTTTTCCGCACCGGAGCCGCTCATCCTCTGCGCTCCGGGACCTCCCACTTTACAAATTAAGCACTGCCTACAAATAAGTGTTCAAAATAAGAGGAGCATGTATTTGTCTCTTAAATCCAGGCCGTTCCCTGTAATCTGTAACAACGGTTGGAGAAAGTAATGGCAACTAGTGAGTGCACAAACCATAGAAGGTAAACTGTACACAGCGCCAGGGCAGTGTGATGGTATGTCTACTTTTAGATTGTGTTAGCTTATCAATGAACACACTCGTCACTCGACGAGTTTCACATCTTTACGATGGATACTTAAATGTGTGTTAGGTATTATTGTTGCAGTCTAAGCAGTCATTGTAGCAGCTAGATGAGCGAGAACCGAAAGGGTCTGTGCCATAAACCGTTATTTCTGTACGGCGTTGCTAATGTGTCGTTACTGTTGTTATTTCTCCCTCTGCTCGCCCTGTAAATGCCCTACGTCGCTGGATAGCGAAGGTGTTTTCTGCATCTCGCTCCTTTTTCTTGTATGTTCTCCGTTTGTCGCCTTCCTCGCATTCAAACCAATTCGAGCCGAAGTCCACTACATGTCCAAAATGGTGGTCGCGTTTATGAAGGTCACGTGACTGAAAAGGGTCTATACTACAGACTGTAAGACAGGATGCATGCTGAAATTCCTATGCTGTGAGAAGCCTAACACTGCATACTTATGGATAACTGCGGCCTTAGGACAAATAACCATACAATTTATTTCCAATTTTTAGTGAAAATATTTTTACATGTGATAGGGCCGTAGGGGAAGCTAAAGTTAAATAAACAGCTTACTCACTTCTGAAACTTCAGAAATACTTCATCCACCTCAAAAACCTAATGCACTCACATCATAGCATAATAACAAATGTAAACTCACATCATAGCATAATAACAAATGCACTGCCCGAGTAAGTAATAGTATAAAACAGGGACAGCGACTCACGGTAGTTTGTGACAAAAAAAAGCACTTAATTAATCACATGTGGTTATACTTCCAAGGATAAAAAGATATCTTTACATTTACAAAAAGAACACTCAAAGCTGATTATCATGTCAAAGTCAATATATGTTAGCACAGAAGATTGAAATTTCATTTGACTAGGCTCCAATGTGCAGTTAAAATAAAACTAAACATACTGATATAAACATCTACAATTAAAACAGACATACACATCAGCTTGTCATCAAAGTCAGTACTTTGATTTCCTGTAAATCATAATGTGAGT
This sequence comes from Neoarius graeffei, assembly GCF_027579695.1. Taxonomy (NCBI): domain Eukaryota; kingdom Metazoa; phylum Chordata; class Actinopteri; order Siluriformes; family Ariidae; genus Neoarius; species Neoarius graeffei. Next base: position 54,334,425 of record NC_083587.1, read on the forward strand.
GCTGGGCTGTGCTTGCGTAAGTCTTCATACCCCTTGTCTGTGGTAAGATGGCCACCCTGTGCGGACGTTCTGGAATACGCGGTGAGGAATCTAGTCTTCTATGTAAATCTATTGGTCAGACTAGCGCTATGGTTCTGACAGTCTTCTTCACAGACATGCAATTAAAATCAATGTGTAATTACTAGACTGCCACCTGCTGTACTGGAGAGGGCGGGGACGTGAATTCATGGCCCGACTTCCTGCTGTAAACTCCTGTCAGAGGCGCGTCATGAATTCTACCTACCGACTTTTATATAATGTGAAAATACGGGATATTTTCGGGAAAATAAAAAAACGGGAAGACACCGGGAAATAAGTCAAAATAAGGGATTTCCCGGGAAAAACAGGAGGGTTGACAGGTATGCCTCCACCTGTTTTGCGGTGTAGAAGGATGTCTGCAACACCGGATAGTTCGAGATGTCGGGGAACTCGACTGAAGGGTAGTTTTCGAGATCGTATGACAAAGCCTGCTTTCCCAGACTGTAGGGGTCGATTCCATTGCACATAGCAATCTTCTGAATATATCTAAAGCGAACAGTGGCTTCTAGATTACGAGCGTACTCTGATAAGTTATCACTAGTTGTTTGCACTACGGCAGCCGTTTAGACCACCAGCTTTTTCACTTCTGGTAAAACCGCTAAGAAAGGTCACATAACTGAAACCCAGCAATACCAAGGTCCAGCGCATCACCAAGACTATCAATCACTTCATTTTGAAGTGTATCCATGCGTTCTTACGATATAGTCGAATAACACTTTAAAAACTAATTACTGGTGGAAAATTATAAAAGTGTAGATATCAGCATAGGGAAGACTGACTGTTTGAATTTGACAATGTCGATGGAAAGATAGTTTAGATGAGAAAAGTGACATGGAATATAGGCTGGTTTGTTATTGGAGCGTTGCTACACGTTATGGCCTAATGGTTAGAGAAGCAGCTTTGCAACTAAAAGGTTACTGGTTTGACTCCCTGGGCCGGTGGGAATGGCTGAAGTGCCCTTGAGCAAGGCACCTAACCCCCAGCTGCTCTGGGTATATTGTATGTCCCTTTGGATAAAAGTGTCTGCTAAATGTAATTAATGTAATACTGCAGTCAGCCAGCAGGGGCACTAGACCTGTGGTTGCTTCACCTTTTAGAGATATCCGGTCCATTTTTTTTTTTTAACAGTCACTGATTTATTTTAAGAGTATGATCACCTTCTAATCTCCAAAGTGTTGAGGCCATATTTCTGTAGCAGTTTGTAGTTCCAGGGTTGTGAAGATGCTGTCAAAGGAATGCCATCTTTATACCTGGCAAGAGCAGCAGCAGTATATCAATAACACAGGCTTGACTTAGGTTGTATGATTTAAAGGTTGATAAAAAATACATGTTATACTGTACACATTTTGTTGAGGTGAAATACAGTACACTGTTAGAAATAGGGGTACAGTAGGAGTTTCTGTACCTCATGGTACAATTTACACTAATGTACCCCTTAGGGCTTATTATTGGACCTCAAGGTAACTATGTGTACCATTTTAGGGCCAAAAAGATATATATATGTTCATAAGTGGTATGTAAAGGGTACAAAAAAAAAAAAAAAACCTGAGAGGGTACTGCCCCAGTGACAAGCCATTTTACCCCCAAAGATACAATAATATACTTTATTTTCTGGAAGTGTATATTCATGGTTTCTTAAAATTGAGGTGTCAAAGTTGGCAGAAGTCATTCGCAGTAACATCTAACAGATTTTCCCAGACTTCCATCCATATCCAGTATCACTAAAGAACCTTTTGCATTTTTGGTTATGTAAATTGAATGTGCTTGCTACAGTCCCTCACCAGGTAATGTGTGGTGATGGACAACCCTCGACAGTGCAGGACAGTTTGACAGCCATTCCCTCCCAGACGGTGTGGGGACGAAGAGGAATGGAAAAATCTGGAGTCTTCATGCTCAAATCATCCAGAAACTTCAGGTATGTTGAAATCTTCCTTTTTGCCTGAGGGTGAAGATGAATATTTGATCAAAGTGATGGCCTGTGAGAGTCACAGAGAGACAGGAGGATGGAGGACGAAGGAAGAATGCTTGGAGAGGAGTACAGCTATCAATGAACTGAGGGAAAAGGGAGGATCTGGTAAGCAAGATCTTGTTTTAATAAGTCTAATGAATAATTAGCAAAGCTAACATATCTGTGAAGATTCTCAGGCTACATCCACACGACAACGGCAACGAGATGTTATTTAAAAATATATCGCGTCCAAATGGGCAACGATCAGTAAAATATCAGGTCCATATGGCAACGCAACGCTTGCTGAAAACGATGCAATACACATGCCACACCTCTAGGGGCGCTGTAAGACGGTCCCTTCGGAGACACCAGAACAATAGAAGAAGTAAGGACACATGCGCATAAACTATTATGCGCGAGACTTCATATTAGCCACAAAGTCAGGAAAATCTGTTCGTAAAATTACATTATAATGACCAAATACAATGAAAAGTATTTTTCCAGTCTCACCTGCGAAAGGTAATCCCATGTGATCTCGTTTGGACAGCAAACCTGTTGGTACAGTTAAACGCAGCTAATCTTTATTCTCCGCTTTGACCTATCCAATATGGCGGCGAGGATGACGTATGATTCTACACGGAAGGCGGTGTCTTTAATGGTCCGGAATAAATTGAATGCTACACGTTGATGGATTAATTTGTTGTTTCTCACCTGTGAAAGGTAATCCCATGTGATCTCGTTTGGACGGTAAACCTGTTGGTACAGTTAAACGCAGCACATGAATCTTTATTCTCCGCTTTGACCTATCCAATATGGCGGCGAGGAGGACGTATGATTCTACGCGGAAGGCGGCGTCTTTAATTGTCCAGAATAAATTGAATGCTACACGTTGATGGATTAATTTGCTCTTCTACGCCCTTTTTGAGGAATGTATTGTAGGACTAAAACCAACATCTGAAGAGATGAGATCGCTCCTTTTTTTCCCTATTTTTGCTGGCGGGATTGACTCTGCCCTAACTCCCTCTCTCTCTCTCTCTCTCTCTCTCACTTTGCACCATTACACAATAAATATTCACAGTGAAAATATTTTGTAAGCGCGTTTCATGAACCAAGTTATAGGATTTGTTGACAACTCGCATCGAGTTCGTTACACTTCTACCCGGCGTGAAGCACTCAGTCATGTGGTTGTGACGTCATCATAAACAAATCCGTTCTACTCATCCAGACGACTTCACAACGGCAGCGTTGCCAGATCTTTCCACTCTGGAACCCGTTCTCAAAAAGATTGCATTTTGGGCACCCAAAACGCCGGTGCTGTGTGGATGCCAGGCCTAAACGATAAGCAATTGTATCGGAGTCACCTGAATCCGTTGCCGTGTGGACAGGGCCTCAATCATCCAGGTCATAGTAAACTGTGGGTGGTAGAAATGGGCAACTGGACTTGCTTGAAGATTCTTGAAAACGTTTCACCTCTCGTCCAAAACGGGGACTCACAGGAGGACAGAGAGAGTCAGATTGCCATTGATCACCCTAACGGGCAATCCTTTGATCACCCTAATGACTCGCCGTTCACACCCAGCCTCCAGCGACCCACACCAACATGATGCCTCAATGACACCTTAGGCCAAGTTTACATTAGACCGTATCTGTCTCGTTTTCTTTGCGGATGCACTGTCCGTTTACATTAAACTGCCTGGAAACACCGGGAAACGGGAATCCGCCAGGGTCCACGTATTCAATCTAGATCGTGTCTGGTCCGGTGCTGTGTAAACATTGAGAATACGCGGATACGCTGTGCTGAGCTCTAGCTGGCGTCATCATTGGACAACTTCACTGTGACATCCACCTTCCTGATTCGCTGGCGTTGGTCATGTAACGCGACTGCTGAAAAACGGCGCGGACTTCCGCCTTGTATCACCTTTCATTAAAGAGTATAAAAGTATGAAAATACTGCAAATACTGATGCAAATACTGCCCATTGTGTAGTTATGATTGTCTTTAGGCTTGCCATCCTTCCACTTGCAAGTGGTAAGTGATATGCACTGGGATCACACACACAGCGGCTCAGTCCCGAATCGTGGCTCGTGCACTTTACTCGCGCGCTCTGTGAGCTGCGCAGGGCCGGAGTGCGCACCCTCCAGAGGGCACTCGCTGTTCAGGGCGGAGTGATTTGGAGCGCAGGATGCCTGCGGAGCCGAGCGTATCCATGTATTGGCGTTGCTATGTGCACGCGAATCATGTATTGGTGTTGCTGTGTGCACACTAATTGTTTTAAAAACGTTAATCTGATGATCCGCTAATACGGTCTAATGTAAACCCCACCTTAGATGAGCTGGTCATCAGAATTCTGATTCTGATTCTGAGCCAGGAGAGGATAAATATCTGATACTCCCTATTAGTCAGACAGAACTGAGGAAGCCTTTTGGACGAGAGGTGAAACGTTTTCAAGAATCTTCAAGCAAGTCCAGTTGCCCATTTCTACCACCCACAGTTTAGCAAAGCTAACATTACAGTACAAGTTAAGTTTGGATTGCAATTATGCTGTTTGTAAACAAAATTAATGTGTTAAAGGCTAATAATAAATGAAAACTTGAGGGATTTCTCTGTTAGCCTCATCTCATTTAAACATTGCAGGCTGATTTCTACTTACTTTAATGTATCACTAGCAATGTTAATATTTGTGCATTAAATATTCTTTCAGCTTTTAGAGCACTGGGATTCAAACTACTCCTGAGGTACCACCATGCTGATTTGACTCATTAGCAAGTCATTAATCTATTCATGAACTGATTCAGTTTGGAGCCATTGGAAGCAGCAGGCTCTCTATAGGATTGAAAACCACCATTTATTGAGTGATATTTGCTCAAAGGGGGCTCTGGAAATTCCTTGAGCTGAGCTTTACCTCTTTACGCAGCACCATGCGGTCCATACGTTGACGGACCATGTGCTGGTTCCTGATTACCTCGATCTCCACCTTTTCTGCCTCATTACCGAACATGGTCCATTGGTCCCTCTCCCGGAGCTCATCGTGATCCATGGTTTCCCTCAGGACCTCCCTGAGGAGCAAAGACACATCTGTACCTCAGAATTTCAGTGTTAGTGGAAGCAGCTTGTATGCTGAAAAAAAATTCTGAGGTGTTCGATATGTAAAATAATAAAGTCACCTAAAAATAACCAACACCTGAGGAAACTAATTATGTACTATTTGGCTTTAGATGACATAGATGCAAAAAAGTCATCTCTAATTTTTCTATATAAAAAAAGAAGCTTGAGGATGTCCTTGTCCAGCACTATTGCCGGGTCAGTGTCCATGTGGACCCTACTGATCCACATGGCATATTAATCGGAGCACAGTTTTACACTAGATGCCCTTCTTGCCACAACCCTCCCATTTTTGGGCTTGGGAATAAACCATTCACAGACATGGGCAATTTAGAGTAGCCAATTGACCTAATCCACATGTCTTTGGGGGAAACCAGAGCACCCAGAGGAAACTCACACAGACATGGGGAGAACATGCAAACTCCACACAGAAAGGCCCCTGGTGGCCACTGGGCTCGAACCCAGAACCTTCTTGCTGTGCGGTGACGGTGCTAACCACTACACCACCATGCCACCCAAGCAAACCGATTCTAAACATAGAAAAAAGCAAAGTGGCATAAGGCCTCTTCTCTTTATTGATCAATGCATTAATTGCCAATTACAAATCAAAAGAGCTAAAATTAAACATCAGAATGGGAAGAATTGTGATCTCAAAGTGTGACTTTCACTGTGGCATGGATGTTGGTTTGAGCCAGATGGACTGGTTTGAGTATTTCAGAAACTGCTGATGTCCTGTGGTTTTCACACACAATAGTCTCTAGAGTTTACACAGAATGGTGCGAAAAACAAAAGACATTGAGTGAGCGACAGTTCTGTGGGTGGAAACATCTTGTTGATAAGAGAGGTCAGAGGAAAATGGCCAGATTTGTGTGAGCTGCCAGGAAGGATATAGCAACTCATAGCAACTCTTTACAACGGTGGTGAGCAGAAAAGCATCTCAGCATGCAACAGCAGAAGAACACATTGGGTTCCGGTCCTGCAGCCAAGAACAGGAATCTTAGAATCAAGAAAAAGTTCCTATTACAGTGGCCAGTGAGTGTATTTACCCATATAATGGTGTTCGTAAGAAGTTTGCCCAACAAATAAGTACTGGTGAAATGACGCCTCTGTGCCTTTAATATATAAATCTGAGCTCTTTATTTAACACATAATTCACAGTTCAGGTCTGATTTACACCATTCCATCCTGAGATCACACAACCATTTGCATTGCATGTCATTTAACTAATTAACATGTGATTTCTTTTTAAAATAATTTACCAGAGAGACACTATTTTTAAAAAATAAGACACGATAAGAATGCTAAGGCAAAAGAATCACCAGTGGTAAGAACACTCAGGATTTAAGGTCCTTCTTTACCAAGCCAGAAACCTTTATTTTTCTTTCTGACTGCATTAAATAAATAGACTGTGATTTGAGCTGCTTGAACTTTTCTGTTCTGAGATGAGTACTGCATGATATTTTTCCACCTATCACTGAAGAGTTTGTGAAGAGGTCGTTGAGTGTATGCTTCCGAATCTAGATTGGCCTGTGTTACCCTCAAAGGCCAAGGAGAAGTGGAGAAAAGCTCTGTGAAATTATGGCAGTAGGAGTTCTTGTGAAGGAGGCTTCAGATATTTTTAGCGAAAGTGCATACTTGAAACCATTTCATTCAGAGTGCTTTGATTTCTCATTTATTCTCTGATGCTCATTATTAATCTCTTAAGGCTTTTTTAAGTATAGATTTTTAAATGAATGTGTTTCTACCCCACTGAATCTCTGTCACAAAGTCAGAGCATGGTGACACAAATTCATCTCATCTCATTATCCCTAGCTGCTTTATCCTGTTCTACAGGGTCACAGGCAAGCTGGAGCCTATCCCAGCTGACTACGGGCGAAAGGCAGGGTACACCCTGGCCAAGTCGCCAGGTCATCACAGGGCTGACACATACAACCATTCACACCTACGGTCAATTTAGAGTTGCCAGTTAGCCTAACCTGCATGTCTTTGGACTGCGGGGGAAACCAGAGCACCCGGAGGAAACCCACACAGACAACATGCAAACTCCGCACAGAAAGGCCGTCACCGTCCACGGGGCTTGAACCCGGACCTTCTTGCTGTGAGGCGACAGCACTAACCATTACACCTCCGTGCTGCCCGTGACGTAAATCGAACCTTTATAATCATTTTTTTTTACTTCAAAAAATATTTTTTTTAGGGGACAAAGTAATCTCAGCGACTTTATCCATGGCATAAATGTTGGTGCCAGATGAGCTGGGTTGAGTATTTCAGAAACTGCTGATTTCCTAGGAATTTCATGCACAATATTCACAGGATTGTGGGAAAAACAAAAAAAACATCCACTGAGCCACAGGTCTGCTGGCAAAAATGCCTTGTTGATGAGAATGATCAGAGGAGTATGGCTTGGTTTGAATCGTTAGGAAGTTTACAAGCGAGACCGTCAATGACGGCGTAGCTCACTCCGGCTCTGTCTAGTCCAGTGTTAGGACTTGGACTGTTTTGGCCTCTAGAGGCCGCTGTTATTTCCTTTTCGTGTCATGTTTATTTTGGCCTCTAGAGGCCGCCACTGTTCCTGTGTTTTGTGTTTTTGTTAATTGCCTGTTTGTCCTGATTATCTTCACCTGTGTCCTTAATTAGTTTGTGTATTTATACCCCTGAGTTCAGTCCTCTTGTCACGGAGTCTTTGTGCTGTTATGTTTATCTCCAGTTTCCTCTATACCATGTTCTTTGTTTTGCACTTTGCTTTTCTTTTGGATTTAGTAGTGACTGTGTTTTGTGGATCTTCTGAGCTTTTGCATTTTTGCCTTTTTCTTTTTGAACTTTTGGATTATACTCTTTGTTTTTGTTTTTTTGTTTTGCCCTGGATTGTATATAGTGTACATAGTATAAATAAACCTTTTGATACTTTTTCTACTTCCGCCTCACGCCTCTGCATTTGAGTCATCCCCCTGGTGGCCTAGTGGGGGTTTGCTGGATCATCACACCAACGAACCAGGTTCGAATCCCAGCAAAACCCTAACAGAAAGACTCCGTCATGACTGACTCAGCAGAGGCTGCTTCAACTGTCTACCCGGCCAACCTTCAGGGAATTATGGCAGCTTTGACACGCTTCGGAGCGACCATGGACGCTCATGGACGTACGCTCACCAGCCAACGTGAGGCCCTTGCTCGCCATGAGGAACTGCTTCAGCAAATTGGGAAAACCCTGGCACAGCTGACATCTCTGCCTGCATCTCCTCATCCTGATCCAGCTCCTGCTCCAGTGCCTCCTGCCATGCTGCCTTCTTCACCTCGCGAACCCAGCCTTCCTGCACCACAGAGGTATGACGGCAAGCACAGTGAGTGCCGAGAGTTCCTTACCCAGTGTCAACTCACCTTTGAGCTTCAGCCTACCACCTACACTACGGATCGCCGCAAGATTGCCTTTGTGATAACCTTATTAGCTGGTAAGGCGCGAGCCTGGGCTACTGCTATCTGGCAGAGACAGGGACCTGAGTGCTTTGACTTCCAGCTGTTTTCTGAAGAGATGCTTCGGGTCTTCGATCAGACAGACATCAGTACCGACGCAGCCCGAAAGCTCATGTCCATCCGGCAAGGAGGAAGCGTCGCAGATTACGCCATCTCGTTCCGAACGCTCGCAGCAGTAAGTGGATGGAACGAGACTGCCCTGGTGTCAGCCTTCCACCATGGTCTGTCTGACCCTATCAAGGACGGTCTGGCCTCTATTGGATGCCCAAGTGACCTCGAAACCCTCATCTCACATGCTATTCGTCTGGACAACAGGATGAGAGAACGCCACCAAGCCTTGAGCCCCCCCAGCCTCCCTACCTCTACCTGGAAACCATCTACCTCCTTCAGTGACTGTCCAGAACCCATGCAAGTGGGTCGTACTCGCCTCTCCGCATCTGAGAGGGAGCGCAGAAGGAGGGATAAGTGCTGCATCTACTGTGGCAAGCCTGGTCACTTCCGAGCATCATGTCCCGAACTCTTGGGAAAAGGACCGCCCCGTCCAGCCGAGGGAGGGTTGTGACGGGGCCTACCCTCTCTCCCGGACTCCCTGGCCAAGGAATCTACATCCCGGTCTCCATCTCCTGGGGTGAGTCTGTCCACTCTTGTCAAGCTTTGATAGACTCAGGGGCGGCTGGGAACTTTATGGATATTCACTTCGCCCAAAGCATCAATATACCTACTGCACCTCTTGAAGTCCCTCTGTCTGTGTCTGCCCTCGATGGCCAAGCGTTAGGTGATGGAAGAGTCACCCAAGTTACTTCTCCAGTCTTCCTCCAGTCTCAAGGTCACAAGGAAGAAATATCCCTGCACCTGATTCCTTCACCTGAGTTCCCAGTTATTCTAGGCCTTCCTTGGCTTACTCGCCACAACCCTCGCATAGACTGGGTAACAAGCCAGGTTGTGGAATGGGGCCCTGCATGCCATGCCTCTTGTCTTCTCTCTAGCTCTCCTGTGTCTCCTGCCAAGCCCCCTGATCTCACCGAGTTATCTCAAGTTCCCACAGAGTACTGGGATCTCAAGGAGGTATTCAGCAAGAGCAGGGCCACCGTTCTTCCTCCGCACCGGGCCTACGACTGTGCCATCGACTTGCTCCCTGGGACTACCCCTCCTCATGGCAGACTGTTTTCCCTCTCTCAGCCAGAACGCAAGGCCATGGAGGAATACCTCAAAGACGCCCTGGTCTCTGGGTTCATTCGACCCTCCACCTCACCTGCTGGTGCCGGCTTCTTCTTTGTCAGCAAGAAGGATGGGGGGCTCCGACCATGTATTGACTACAGGGGCCTGAACAAGATCACTGTGCGCAACCGATATCCCCTTCCGCTGATGTCCACTGCTTTCGACCTGCTCCAAGGCGCCACCGTCTTCACCAAGTTGGACCTACGGAACGCATACCACCTCATCCGTATCCGACAGGGAGACGAGTGGAAGACTGCCTTTAACACCCCGTCTGGGCACTACGAATACCAGGTGATGCCCTTCGGACTCACCAACGCACCAGCTGTTTTTCAGGCCCTAATCAACGACGTCTTAAGGGACATGATTAACCTGTACGTTTTTGTCTACCTCGACGACATCCTTATCTTCTCCAAGACCGTGCAGGAGCACCGCCACCATGTCCGCCAGGTTCTCCAGAGGCTGCTACAGAACAATCTGTTCGCCAAGGCCCAGAAATGCGAATTTCATGTTCCCGAGGTCTCCTTTCTGGGATTTATTGTACGGACAGGCCAACTCCAAATGGACCCTGCCAAGACCCTGGCCGTCCGGGATTGGCCTACTCCCAAGTCCGTTAAGGAGGTTCAGCGGTTCTTAGGATTCGCTAACTTCTACCGCAAGTTCATCAGGAACTTCAGTTCTGTGGCAGCACCCATGTCAGACCTCACCAAAAGGACAGGTGGATCTTATGTCTGGTCTCCTCAGGCAGAAAAGGCATTCAAAGACCTCAAGGACCGCTTCTGCACGGCACCCATTCTGGTCCTCCCAGACACCTCCCAACCATTCATCGTGGAGGTGGACGCCTCGGACAGTGGTGTCGGCGCGGTGCTCTCTCAACGTTCGGAAGGAAAGCTGCACCCCTGCGCTTACTTCTCCCACCGTCTGAGTCCTGCAGAGTCCCGGTACGATGTGGGGGATCGAGAACTGCTAGCGGTCAAACTGGCCCTTGAGGAGTGGAGGCACTGGCTGGAGGGAGCGCAACATCCATTCCTGGTTTGGACTGACCACAAGAACCTGGAGTACCTCCAGCAAGCCAAGAGACTGAACCCTCGACAGGCTAGGTGGGCCCTGTTTTTCAGTCGGTTTGACTTCACCCTCTCGTACCACCCTGGCTCCAAGAACACCAAACCTGACGCACTGTCCAGGCTGTTCTCTGCCACTAACAGGGAGAATGAAGTTGGGCTTATTATCCCGGTGTCCCGGATTGTGGCCCCTGTCCGCTGGGGTATTGAGGAGGCTGTTCGACGAGCCCAACGCCAGGACCCCGGTCCTGGGACGGGGCCACCGGGCCTCTTGTACGTCCCACATCAAGCCCGGGCCAAGGTTCTCCAGTGGGGTCACTCTTCCCCTCTCACCGCCCACCCGGGAGCTCGGAGGACCCTGGACTTCCTGAAAAGACGCTTCTGGTGGCCTAACATGGAGAAGGAAGTAAGGTCATTTGTCCTGTCCTGTGAGGTTTGCACCAGAACCAAGAACCCACGACAGCGTCCCTAGGGTCTCCTGCATCCTCTGACCATTCCCCGGCGTCCCTGGTCCCACGTGGCAGTCGACTTCATCACAGGTCTCCCTGAGTCACAAGGTAACACGGTCATTTTGGTCATAGTTGACAGATTCTCCAAGGCCTGCCGCTTCATACCACTGTGCAAACTCCCCTCTGCTCTTGAAACAGCTAAACTTATGTTCAATCATGTCTTCCGAGTCTTTGGTCTTCCACAGGACATCGTCTCAGACCGAGGGCCCCAGTTCTCCTCCCGAGTGTGGCACGGGTTCTGCAAGGTCATCGGAGCCACTGCCAGCCTCTCCTCTGGGTTTCACCCACAGTCCAATGGTCAGACGGAGAGGCTCAACCAGGACCTGGAAACCACCCTGCGAGGCCTGGCTATGGATAACCCGACATCGTGGAGCACCTGGCTGCCATGGGCAGAGTACACCCACAACACCCTGCAGTCATCAGCCACCAAGCTGTCGCCATTCCAGTGCCAATTCGGGTTCCAGCCACCTCTGTTTCCGGACCAGGAGGAGGACGCGGGGGTGCCCTCGGTCAACCAATATGTGAGACGGTGTCGCAAGACCTGGAGCAAGGTCAGGAAGACCCTCATCCAGACCTCCAGAACCAACCAGACTCAGGCCAACCGCCATAGAAGACCTGCACACGCTTTCTGCCCTGGGCAGCGGGTTTGGCTGTCCACTAAGGACCTTCCGCTGCGGGTGGAGAACCGCAAGCTTGCTCCTCGCTACATTGGCCCCTTCAAGGTGGTGCGCAGGGTGAACCCTGTCTCCTACCGGCTCCAGTTGCCCAGGACTCTGAGGATCAACCCCACTTTCCATGTTTCCCTGTTGCGGCCCGTACTTACGTCTACGTATGCCCCTGCCCCTAGGAACCCCCCACCCCCCCGCATCTTCCAGGGGCAGACTGTGTTCACTGTGCATCGCCTGCTTGACTCCCGCCGGGTCCGCAGCGGGTTGCAATACCTGGTGGACTGGGAGGGCTATGGTCCTGAGGAGCGCTGCTGGGTTCCTGCTCGGGATGTCCTAGATAAAGAACTGTGTCGGGACTTCCATTCGGCCCATCCGGATCGCCCTGGGAACGTCAGGAGACGCTCCTAGAGGGGGGGGTCCTGTTAGGACTTGGACTGTTTTGGCCTCTAGAGGCCGCTGTTATTTCCTTTTCGTGTCATGTTTATTTTGGCCTCTAGAGGCCGCCACTGTTCCTGTGTTTTGTGTTTTTGTTAATTGCCTGTTTGTCCTGATTATCTTCACCTGTGTCCTTAATTAGTTTGTGTATTTATACCCCTGAGTTCAGTCCTCTTGTCACGGAGTCTTTGTGCTGTTATGTTTATCTCCAGTTTCCTCTATACCGTGTTCTTTGTTTTGCACTTTGCTTTTCTTTTGGATTTAGTAGTGACTGTGTTTTGTGGATCTTCTGAGCTTTTGCATTTTTGCCTTTTTCTTTTTGAACTTTTGGATTATACTCTTTGTTTTTGTTTTTTTGTTTTGCCCTGGATTGTATATAGTGTACATAGTATAAATAAACCTTTTGATACTTTTTCTACTTCCGCCTCACGCCTCTGCATTTGAGTCATCCCCCTGGTGGCCTAGTGGGGGTTTGCTAGATCATCATACCAACGAACCAGGTTCGAATCCCAGCAAAACCCTAACAGTCCAGAATGAACGATCTAAAGTGGCCCACCTTATGCAATAAATGTTGCAAGCTATATACAAGCTATTTACAGAAGTTATAGCCACCCTAGGAATAGCTACCTATTTGCCAGAAAGAATCCAAAACGGCGAGGAACTGACCGAGAAGAAGCGATTTTTGTTGAACTGCTCATTAAGGCTTAATTAGTCCATAACTTCATTAATAATTGCAATTAAGCAAATCTGGGTAGAAGTTATATGCACCCTAGGTACCCCACCTTCCTGAAAGAAAATCAAAATTGTTGAAGAATTGAGTGAGAAGACGTGATTTGTGTGGAAACTGCTCATTAGGGTTTAATTGCTGGGTTTCAGTCATGTGACTTTTCTTAGCAGTTTTACTGGAAGTGAAATAGCTGGTGGTCTAAACGGCTGCCGTAGTGCAAACAACTAGCGATAACTTATCAGAGTACGCTCGTAATCTAGAAGCCACTGTTCGCTTTAGATATGTTCAGAAGATTGCTATGTGCAATGGAATCGACCCCTACAGTCTGGGAAAGAAGGATTTGTTATACGATCTCGAAAACTACCCTTCACTTGAGTTCCCCAACATCTCGAACTATTTGGTGTTGCAGACGTCCTTCTACACTGCAAAACACATGAAAGCGTGGAAGAGTATGGAGGCTTACAACTTTTTTGTATGTGGCTGGGTAAAGGACCTCGGGATCAAGTCGCTGCTGAATGAATCCTGTATTGTTTTTGCCCATGTAAGTATGTTTTTTTTTAAAACTTTTCTTTTGCGTCTTTACAACGAAGCGCTGCAAGTTGAAGTGTAAACAAACAGTTGGCTTGATTCTCACTTGAGTTGGCTCTCATCTCTCAGGTAAATCATTCACAAAGATCATCAGAAACCCCTTTAAAGACCTGGATCTTAGTTAAACAAGAAGGAGAAGTGATCACGGCGCATTGTAACTGTACGGCTGGGCAAGAATTTTGTCACAACCTTCATGCATATGGAATTTGTGAAGAGTGAGGAGTAAACAAAGAAACAGCTGGGGACTTTAGCGCTTCATGACTACAAAAAAGTACCGTAAAATAACGACACATAGCAAGAATAGTACTTGGCAAACACTCAGGACATAGCTGAGAGGGAGACACAAACCTTTCATGAAGTGATCACTGCAAACTCGAGCATGCTTCGACTCGCTTCCCTTCGATTTCAGTGAGAGATTCAAAAGCAACCTTTCTTGACGTCTTTTTGTGAAATCCTGTGTTCGTTCACCCTTTTTTATTAGTTTACGGGGAACCCTGAAGAAATTTTTATCAGTTTCACGGCTTGATCGATTCGAAAAACCTAAAACAATGCAAACGTAAGGTATTTATCATGCGAGCAATGCACCTTCTCCATCCAAACACTTTGTCAACGGAGCTTTGGTAGACCACCAGCTAAAGTTTTGAAGAACTAATGAGGCGCATATGACGTCACGTGAAACCCAGCAATTACTCCATATCTTCATTATTAATTGCAATTATGTAAATTTGGGTAGAAACTATATGCACCCCAGGCAGACCTGTGGATGAGGGCGGCACGGTGGTATAGTGGTTAACGCTGTCACCTCACAGCAAGAAGATCCAGGTTTGAGCCCCGTGGCCGGCGAGGGCCTTTCTGTGCGGAGTTTTCATGTTGTCCGCGTGGGTTTCCTCTGGGTGCTCCGGTTTCCCCCACAGTCCAAAGACATGCAGGTTAGGTTAACTGGTGACTCTAAATTGACTGTAGGTGTGAATGGCTGTCTGTGTCTATGTGTCAGCCCTGTGATGACCTGGCGACTTGTCCAGGGTGTACCCCGCCTTTCGCCTGTAGTCAGCTGGGATAGGCTCCAGCTTGCCTGCGACCCTGTAAAACTGGATAAAGCAGCTAGAGATAATGAGATGAGATGAGATGTGGACGATGCCGGACGGATGATGGACAACACGTGATGGCATAAGCTCGTCTCCTGTCAGCCGGATGAGTTAACAACCACTCTTTACAACCATGGTGAACAGAAAAGCATCTCAGAATGCACAATATCCTGAACTATAAGGTGGATGGGCTACAACAGCAAAAGAGGCATCTGAGGCCACAGACTTACCAAAAATGGACAATTTGGATAAGATGATAAGAGGCCAGGTGACTTTTCCCTATTTTCAACTCTCCACTTTTGGTGAATCTGTGGCCATTGTAGCCTCAGATTCCTATTCATTGCACTAACAGACAGCCCCCAGACACCTCTAACTCCCTCTCGTCTAATATTTAATGATAATTTCTTGCTGAATTTTTTGTCACTGCATGTTTATAGCTGATTCATACAAGCTGATTTTCAATTCTGCCTGCTGTTATTTTATTTCACCTTAGTACATGAATTAGTTGATGATACCTCAGGCTTTAAGTAGTTGATAACATTGTTGTTGAGATTTTATTTTCTAATATACCATAAAAAATAAATTGCACGACTATCTAGCCTACCGGGCATAGCATTTTGAATAGGCTATACACTATGGCATGACATTCATTTTTGAGAAAAAAAAAGGCTTGACAACAATTAACAATTCAGATAGCAATTTTTAGTCTCAACTGCAAATTATGTATTCTTGAGTCAAATTTTGTAGTGGTTATTATTATTTTTTTCACTATTTGATGAAATAATACCAGTTCATGCTAGTGGACCGAGACCTTTGGTGGTAATATAGACATATTTTATACTTCATTATTTATGGTGTGTGGTGATGCAGGTAAATATTGTGACTGATATCCTGAATAGCTATATTACAGCAGTTCTTACACATTCAATAGAGCGATTTCAGGTGAGCTGCGGGTCTTTGAGGTGTAAGATCACTCTGCCTCTTTTAGGACGCTGCTGCTGTGATTGAATATTCACTTTGATTTGATCATATTTCCTCCCTCAAGTCTCTCTCCAATAGCCTAGTCTGACTTTCATGACACACTTCCTCTCAACAAGCACAAACTTCTGCTTTCATTCTCCCACACAGAAAAATATGTGCTCTGTAATTTTTCAGCCTCTGCATGAGACAATGAATAGGTATGAAAATAAGACATGGTGGAAAACAGCACAAGAAAATTATATGGCAGAGAACAAGTATGACAAACTTCATAAGAGATGAGAGAGCGTAGACTAAACAATGAAACACACAAACATTCATTCTTAAGCATCTTCAGAATCAGCTTCACATGTTCCTGATTAATCCTTTAATATTCAGCATCATATACTCCTCAGACTCCTCAATCATCCTCACATCCTCTCTACAGATTCATCATTCATCCTCACATCCTCCATACAGATTCATCATTCATCCTCACATCCTCCCTCCAGACTCCTCATTCATCCTCACATCCTCCTTACAGACTCCTCATTTATCCTCACATCCTCAATAAAGATTCATCATTCATCCTCACATCCTCCCTACAGACTCCTCATTCATCCTCACATGATCCCTACATACTTCTCTTTCATTCTCAGATCCTCTCTACAGACTCCTCATTCATCCTCACATCCTCCATACAGATTCATCATTCATCCTCACATCCTCTCTACAGACTCCTCATTCATCCTCACATGATCCCTACATACTTCTCTTTCATTCTCAGATCCTCTCTACAGACTCCTCATTCATCCTCACATCCTCCATACAGATTCATCATTCATCCTCACATCCTCCCTCCAGACTCCTCATTCATCCTCACATCCTTTCTACATACTCCTCATTCATCCTCTCATCCTCCATACAGATTCATCATTCATCCTCACATCCTCCCTCCAGACTCCTCATTCATCCTCACATCTTCCTTACAGACTCCTCATTTATCCTCACATCCTCCATAAAGATTCATCATTCATTCTCACATCCTCCCGACAGACTCCTCATTCATCCTCACATGATCCCTACATACTTCTCTTTCATTCTCAGATCCTCTCTACAGACTCCTCATTCATCCTCACATCCTCCGTACAGATTCATCATTCATCCTCACATCCTCTCTACACACTCCTCATTCATCCTCACATGATCCCTACATACTTCTCTTTCATTCTCAGATCCTCTCTACAGACTCCTCATTCATCCTCACATCCTCCATACAGATTCATCATTCATCCTCACATCCTCCCTCCAGACTCCTCATTCATCCTCACATCCTTTCTACATACTCCTCATTCATCCTCTCATCCTCCATACAGATTCATCATTCATCCTCACATCCTCCCTCCAGACTCCTCATTCATCCTCACATCCTCCTTACAGACTCCTCATTTATCCTCACATCCTCCATAAAGATTCATCATTCATCCTCACATCCTCCCTACAGACTCCTCATTCATCCTCACATGATCCCTACATACTTCTCTTTCATTCTCAGATCCTCTCTACAGACTCCTCATTCATCCTCACATCCTCCATACAGATTCATCATTCATCCTCACATCCTCTCTACAGACTCCTCATTCATCCTCACATGATCCCTACATACTTCTCTTTCATTCTCAGATCCTCTCTACAGACTCCTCATTCATCCTCACATCCTCCATACAGATTCATCATTCATCCTCACATCCTCCCTCCAGACTCCTCATTCATCCTCACATCCTCCTTACAGACTCCTCATTCATCCTCACATCCTCCATACAGATTCATCATTCATCCTCACATTCTCCCTCCAGACTCCTCATTCATCCTCACATCCTCCTTACAGACTCCTCATTTATCCTCACATCCTCCATAAAGATTAATCATTCATCCTCACATCCTCTCTACAGACTCCTCATTCATCCTCACATGATCCTTACATACTTCTCTTTCATTCTCAGATCCTCTCTACAGACTCCTCATTCATCCTCACATCCTCCATACAGATTCATCATTCATCCTCACATCCTCCCTCCAGACTCCTCATTCATCCTCACATCCTCTCTACATACTCCTCATTCATCCTCACATCCTCCCTCCAGACTCCTCATTCATCCTCACATCCTCCTTACAGACTCCTCATTCATCCTCACATCCTCCATGCAGATTCATCATTCATCCTCACATCCTCCCTCCAGACTCCTCATTCATCCTCACATCCTCTCTACATACTCCTCATTCATCCTCACATCCTCCTTACAGACTCCTCATTCATCCTCACATCCTCCATGCAGATTCATCATTCATCCTCACATCCTCTCTACAGACTCTCATTCATCCTCACATGATCCCTACATACTTCTCTTTCATTCTCAGATCCTCTCTACAGACTCCTCATTCATCCTCACATCCTCCATAAAGATTCATCATTCATCCTCACATCCTCTCTACATACTCCTCATTCATCCTCACATCCTCCATACAGATTCATCATTCATCCTCACATCCTCCCTCCAGACTCCTCATTCATCCTCACATCCTCCTTACAGACTTCTCATTCATCCTCACATCCTCCATACAGATTCATCATTCATCCTCACATCCTCTCTACAGACTCCTCATTCATCCTCACATGATCCCTACATACTTCTTATTCATTGTCGCATCCTCTCTACAGACTCCTCATTAGGGTGGTTCATAAAATTGACTTTCACCAAATTTTGCCAGATCGCTTTTTGCCTTGTTCCAATTGATATTCTAAGCATCTGTACCAAAAATGGAGTCAATGGCTGCACATTTAGGGGTGGCACACTTTTTCACAATTTTGAAATTGTTAACGGTTTTTTCTATTTTCAGGAATAATGACATCAAGAAAGAAATGTAACTTGCTTGAGAAGCCCCCTCTACCTTCCATTTTAGGAGCATGCCTTCCCTCAAAGGAGCAAGTGCTTCTCCACCTCCTCTATCATATTGAAGAGGGGAAGGCTTTATCAGAGGCCACAACAGCAACTATGGTTGAAGTAAAGAAGATATGGGATAAAAGCATTGCAGATGCCGCACTGAAGAGCATTGCACGACATTTGTGGTATCTGTCAGATCTCGTCGCCCTAGCATTTTTTGATGCTTGCATTGATGCTGAAGAAAAGTAGGCAATGCTGAGAAATCTTGAAAGATGCCCTGGGAAGATGCTCAAAAGACTTGATGCCAAGTCTTTCTTCCGCAAGAACAGTACAACTACCATCTTTAGCCTCGTCACTCGCCGCTCGATCCACTTCTTTGAAGTTCTCACTGAAGGCCAAATTAACAGCACAAGTAACCCTGATGATGTGAGGTCCATTCTCACAGATGAGAATCTGCAACAAAAAGTTCATGCCTTGAAGGTCATCAATGACAGTGCAGAGAGAGGCATTGCCCTTATTAAACGCTGTCAACAATCTGTGCGAAATGAAGACCAAAAGCAGTTTTTGCTCCGCATTGTGCAAGAACACAGAGACAAAGTATCAAAGCGAACAAGGTCATCATACATGGAATATAGTGTTTGAACTGTTCTAATGTTCTAATATATGTAGCATAAGTACAGGGAGATTGGGAGAGATTATTATTGAGCACACTTATCGAGCATTCTGCATTGTTCATTTTTGTAATGTTCAAGTTTCTGTTTCTGCTAAAGTTACGCATTCTTATGTAGAACATTAAAAATTGTGAAAAAGTGTGCCACCCTTTACTGGCATCCTATTGGCTCAATTTTTGGTACAGATGTTTACAATGTCAATAGGAACAAGGCAAAATGCGATCTGGCAAAATTTAGAAAACTTTTACTTATACCATCATATTGTGAACCACCCTACTCCTCATTCATCCTCACATCTTTCCTACACACTTCTCTTTCATCCTCGTATCCTCTCTACAGATTCCTCATTCACCTTCACATCTTCCATACAAATTCCCCAATCTTCCTCACATCCCTTCTACAGACTCCTCATTCATCTGCAAATCCTCATGTTTATTCTTGAACATTCATTTGCACAGCCTCCTGAAAGACTCCTCATTCATTTGCTACTTATCATCTACACAAAGAGCATGTTGCAGGTTTTGTTATTATATTATGTTGTTCTGAGTCAAGTGCGTCTTTTCAGTCATTTCAAAACAGTTCAGTTGGAAAGTGTGATGCTCAGGGAAACACGCTGCACACTATGAAACAGTCGCCCCCCGGGACTCGGTTTGTTTTTTTCCTGTGTTGCTCTTCTTGTTTGTGTTTGTATTCAGTTCCACTTTGACTCCACCAGGATTGCGGTGTGGATGCTCCAGTGATAACACACCCCATGCAAATATGATCATAAATCGACTGCAAGATTTTTATCGATGGCAAATTTATACACACAATCATTAAGGATGCAAATGTGACAAGCTGTAGAAAAGAAAAGCCTGGGAGCTAAGTGAGTATGGATTAAAATAGGATAAAATTAGTCAGCGAGCCTTTGTCTTTATCTTCAATAAATGAACACGAACATTATTGAACAATCCCTGACTTCTAATTGCAATATTAAACCCTGGAAAATCCTTATGATTCTGTAGTGTTCCCATTTTGCTATATATTTAATTTTTATTAATGTTGTTTAATGTCAAAACAGCAGCCAGGAAGTGCCTTCGAGGATGTACATACAGTATCTTTGCTGAAAAAAACCTTTTCATGTTCATTAAACAGTTGTGAATTAACTTGAAAAACAGACATACAAATGTTGTAACTATTCAATAAATAAGAAATCTGTAGCTTTTCTTGAAGACATATTACTTTACTAACATTTATGTTTCTGTACTTGGGTACAAATACAAATATGGGGTTGAGTACAAGTTTAGAATCTATTTAGAAAAGTTTAGTTTCTTATCATACATGTTTGTGCCAATTACCAGTGATAGAATAATACATAATATGATAATAAGCATGAATGTTCCAATACTAACAGATGGTATTCTTGATTGAATAGATTCTTTATTCATTACAGGATAACAGGCAGGGTGTCTTCTGATCTAATCAGATTGGAGAACAGCAATTCGACAGCAGTGTGGCAGAGAGACAAATGATAATTAAGCTTGCATGTTAGAAATGAAACAAAATACAGTATACCATTAGGCAGAACAAGAGGAAGCATATTTGGATCAACAGACTTCAACAGAATATTGATGTAATAAATATAATTCTTGGTAATGATCTTGGATTTTTGGATTTTGGATGTCTGTGTGTGTTTAAGATGTCACTGTACCATGTCCTGTGGCGTGGGAACTTTGGCTCCGTCAGAATCTCTTTGACAGACATGATGTCACCAGGGATGATGGGATAGAACTCAGAGAGGGAGGCCTCTTCATCACTAGGAGACAAAAAATAAATAAATAATACAACCCCGATTCCAAAAAAGTTGGGACAAAGTATAAATTGTAAATAAAAATGGAATGCAATGATGTGGAAGTTTCAGAATTCCATATTTTATTCAGAATAGAACATAGATGACATATCAAATGTTTAAACTGAGAAAATGTATCATTTAAAGAGAAAAATTAGGTGATTTTAAATTTCATGACAACAACATATCTCAAAAAAGTTGGGAAAAGGCCATGTTTACCACTGTGAGACATCCCCTTTTCTCTTTACAACAGTCTGTAAACGTCTGGGGACTGAGGAGACAAGTTGCTCAAGTTTAGGGATAGGAATGTTAACCCATTCTTGTCTAATGTAGGATCCTAGTTGCTCAACTGTCTTAGGTCTTTTTTGTCGTATCTTCCATTTTATGATGTGCCAAATGTTTTCTATGGGTGAAAGATCTGGACTGCAGGCTGGCCAGTTCAGTACCCGGACCCTTCTTCTACGCAGCCATGATGCTGTAATTGATGCAGTATGTGGTTTGGCATTGTCATGTTGGAAAATGCAAGGTCTTCCCTGAAAGAGATGTCATCTGGATGGGAGCATATGTTGCTCTAGAACCTGGATATACCTTTCAGCATTGATGGTGTCTTTCCAGATGTGTAAGCTGCCCATGCCACACGCACTAATGCAACCCCATACCATCAGAGATGCAGGCTTCTGAACTGAGCGCCGATAACAACTTGGGTCGTCCTTCTCCTCTTTAGTCCGAATGACACGGCGTCCCTGATTTCCATAAAGAACTTCAAATTTCGATTCGTCTGACCAAAGAACAGTTTTCCAGTTTGCCACAGTCCATTTTAAATGAGCCTTGGCCCAGAGAAGACGTCTGCACTTCTGGATCATGTTTAGATACGGCTTCTTCTTTGAACTATAGAGTTTTAGCTGGCAACGGCGGATGGCACAGTGAATTGTGTTCACAGATAATGTTCTCTGGAAATATTCCTGAGCCCATTTTGTGATTTCCAATACAGAAGCATGCCTGTATGTGATGCAGTGCTGTCTAAGGGCCTGAAGATCATGGGCACCCAGTATGGTTTTCCGGCTTTGACCCTTACGCACAGAGATTCTTCCAGATTCTCTGAATCTTTTGATGATATTATGCACTGTAGATGATGATATGTTCAAACTCTTTGCAATTTTACACTGTTGAACTCCTTTCTGATATTGCGCCACTATTTGTCGGGGCAGAATTAGGGGGATTGGTGATCCTCTTCCCATCTTTACTTCTGAGAGCCGCTGCCACTCCAAGATGCTCTTTTTATACCCAGTCATGTTAATGACCTAATGCCAATTGACCTAATGAGTTGCAATTTGGTCCTCCAGCTGTTCCTTTTTTGTACCTTTAACTTTTCCAGCCTCTTATTGCCCCTGTCCCAACTTTTTTGAAATGTGTTGCTGTCATGAAATTTCAAATGAGCCAATATTTGGGATGAAATTTCAAAATGTCTCACTTTTGACATTTGAAAGACATGTGCAAGTCTATGTGAATACAATATCAGTTTTTGAGATTTGTAAATTATTGCATTCCGTTTTTATTTACAATTTGTACTTTGTCCCAACTTTTTTGGAATCGGGGTTGTATATACGGTGTAATATATATATATATATATATATATATATATATATATATATATATATATATATATATATATATATATATATATACACACACACACACACACACACACACTAGTGCATCTCAAAAAATTAGAATAACATGAAAAAGTTCCCTTTTTCATAATTTAATTCAAAAAGGTAAACTTTCATTTCTATATTCATTACATGTAAAGTGAAATATTTAAAGCCTTTTTTGTTTTAATTTTGATGATTATGGCTTATAGCTCATGAAAATCAGAAATCCAGTATCTCAAATTATTAGAATTTTCCCTAAGATCAATCAAAAAAATGATTTACAATACAGAAATGTCCAACTTCTGAAAAGTGTATTCATTTATACACTCAATACTTGGTTGGGGCTCCTTTACCATAAATTACTGTATCAATGCGGTGTGGCATGGAGGTGATCAGTCTGTGGCACTGCTGAGGTGTTACTGAAGCCCAGGTTGCTTTGACAGTGGCCTTCAGCGTATCTGTATTTTTGGGTCGGGTGTTTCTCATCTTCCTCTTGACAATACCCCATAGATTCTCTATGGGGTTCGGGTCAGGCAAGTTGGCTGGCCAATCAAACACAGTAATATCATGGTCAGCAAACCATTTGGTAGTAGTTTTGGCACTGTGGGTAGGTGCTAAGTCCTGCTGGAAAAGGAAATCAGCATCTCCAAAAAGCTCGTCAGCAGATGGAAGCATGAAGTGCTCTAAAATCTCCTGGTAGATGGCTGTGTTGACTTTGGACTTGATAAAATACAGTGGACCAACACCAGCAGATGACATGGCACCCCAAATCATCACAGACTGTGGAAACTTCACACTGGGCTTCAAACACCTTGGATTCTGTGCCTCTCCACTCTTCCTCCAGACTCTAGAACCGTGATTTCCAAATTAAATGCAAAATGTACTTTCATCTGAAAAGAGGACTTTGGACCACTGAGCAACAGTCCATTTCTTTCTCTCCTTAGCCCAGATAAGACACTTCTGACATTGTCTCTGGCTCAGGAGTAGCTTGATATTTGGAATGCAAAAGTTGTATCCCCTTTCTTGAAGATGTCTGTTCCTGATGGGTCTTGATACACTGACACCAGCCTCAGTCCACTCCTTGTGAAGCTCTCCCAAGTTCTTGAATCAACTTTTCTTGACAATCCTCTCAAGACTGCAGCCATCCCTGTTGCTTGTGCACCTTTTCCAGCCACCCTTTTCAGCAATGACCTTTTGTGGCTTACCCTCCTTGTGGAGGGCATCAGTGATCATCTTCTGGACAACAGTCAAGTCAGCAGTCTTCCCCATGACTGTGGTTGTGTGTATTGAACTAGACCAAGAGATACACTGTGTTCATACTGTTTTACTCAAACTTGAAATGAAATATTCTAATATTTTGAGATTTTTTTTATGTTTTTGTACTGTATGCCATACTGATTAAAATTAAAATAGAAAAATGCTTGAAACATTTTAGTTTATGTGTAATGAGTCTATAATGTATAACATTTTCACTTTCTTAAATAACTGATGGAAAATATTGAACTTTTTCACAATATTCTAATTTTTTGAGATAGATAGATAGATAGATAGATAGATAGATAGATAGATAGATAGATAGATAGATAGATAGAGTGAAATGAGTAAAAATTGCCACTGTATAGCTTCAGGATCTGAAAGGAGAGGCATTTAAATTTGATTTAGTGGGTGTTGATGAATTACTGTTACATTTATTCATTTGCCAGATGCTTTTATGTGAAGTGAGTTACTATTCAACTCAAGCACAGAACTGTTAAATTAAATAACAGATTCTTAGAAATGACCAGAAACCAGAAAATCAAACAAATCTACAACTCTGTAGCTACAAATACAAATCTGTAGCTTGAAATACAGTAATAGGAGTACTGGAGGAAGCTATGACTTAATGGTTAGAGAAGTGGCTTTGGGACCAAAAGGTTGCTGGTTCAATTTCCTGAACTAGCAGAAATGGCTGAAGTGCCCTTGAGCAAGGCACCTAATCCCCCAACTGCTCCCCAGACTGCTTTGGTTATGTTGTATGTTGCAATGGATAAGCGAGCCTGCTAAATGTAGTGTAATAATAGTAATACATAATTATGATATCAACATCAGAGCATGGCTTTTTTAATTTACTGAAATTATTTAAATGCTACAAGGCAAACTAAGTGACTTTTCCAATTTCCAATACCAATGAGCAAAAAGATGGCAAAAATATAATACTGCAAGACCCAGCCATTTTCATGATACACCATCTTCAGTGTGGAGGTTTTACTTAAAAAGCGATGGAGCAGAGATTTTTAACCAAAATGTCCCAAAACAAACATCCACCCATCCATCTTCTTCCGCTTATCCGAAGTTGGGTCGCGGTGGCAGCAGGCTAAGCAGGGTATTCCAGGCGTCCCTCTCCCCAGCAATGCTTTCCAGTTCCTCCTGTGGGATCCCAAGGTGCTCCCAGGCCAGATGAGATACAGTATATAATCTCTCCAGCATGTTCTGGGCCTACCCTGAGATCTCCTCCCAGTTGGACGTGCCTGGAAAACATCCAAAGGAAGATGCCCAGGAGGCATCCTAATCAGATGTCCGAACCACCTCAGCTGACTCCTTTCGACATGAAGGAGCAGCAGCTCTACTCCAAGATCCCTCCAGATGTCTGAGCTCCTCACCCTATCTCTAAGGGTGAGTCCAGCCACCCTATGGAGAAATCTAATTTCAGCCACTTGTATCTGCGATCTCATCCTTTAGGTCACTACCCAAAGCTCATGACCTCAGGTGAGGGTTGAAATGTAGATTGACTGGTAAATCAAAAGCTTTGCCTTCCAGCTCAGCTCCTTCTTCACCATGACGGACTGGTACAATGCCCGCATTATTGCTGACACCGCCAAAACAAACAAACAAAAAATAAGCAAAACAATAAAATATTAAGCTAGTAAAATGTGGGACAGTTAAACAACTGGTACAAAACATTTTAACAACCAATCAGTGAGTGATAATGGAGTTAAAAAGACAAGTTACAAAGCTGGCATGGTATACTTGCTCAGATAAGTAGACACCGATCAGCCATAGCATTAAAACCATTGACAGGTGAAGTAAATAACATTGATTATCTCATTACAGTGGCACCTGTCAAAGGGTAGGATATATTATGGAGCAAGAGAACAGTCAGTTCTTGAACTTGATGTGTTGCAAGCAGGAAAATTGAGCAAGCGTAAGGATCTGAGTGACTTTGACAAGGGCCAAATTGTGATAGTTAGATGACTGGATCTGAGCATCTCCAAAATGGCACATCTTGTGGTGTGTTCCTGGTACACAGTGGTTAATACCTACCAAAAGTGGTCCAAGGAAGGACTACCGGTGAACTGGCGACAGGGTCATGGGTGTCGAAGGCTCACTGATTCGCATGGGGCATGAAGGTTAGCCCATATGGTTCAATCCCACAGAAGTGCTACTGTAGCACCAACTGCTGAAAAAAGTTAATGCTGACACCTTTCTGTTTTAGCCAACATTAACTTTTTCAGCAGTTTGTAAATGAGATAATCAATGTTATTCACTTCACCTGTCAGTCGTCATAATGTTATGGCTGATTGGCATATAATGATAGTAGTATACAGTATTGTTCTATTGATATTATACCATCATATTCATGAATTCATGTTTCATGTTTACCTGCTATACCTCAAGTGCCCTTGACTGTTTGGTTATTTGAACCAATTTGTGTGTGTGTGTGTGTGTGTGTGTGTGTGTATATGTATGTATATATATATATATATATATATATATATATATATATATATATATATATATATATATATATATGAGTGTTTAGTCTACGTCTAGTTCATATCTAGAGTGTTTATACTGTTTATATTGTCTGTTTGAGTGTTTAGTCTGTGTGTAGTTCTTATCTAGTGTTTACACTGTTTATATTGTCTGACTGTTTAGTCTGTCTTGTTATCTAGTGTTTATACAGTTTATTTATACTGTTTATAAATGTTTGAGTGTTTAGTCTATGTCTAGTTCCTATCTAGAGTGTTTATACTGTTTATATACACACACACACACACACACACACACACATATATTTTTTTTCAATTATTCTATTTTTATTTATTGCATTGCCTGTTTGCACCGTGGGTCAGAGAGGACTGATATTTCATCTGTGCTGTATGTCAAGCATGTATAGCATATTTGACAATAAAGTTGACTTGACTTGATATTGTCCACCATTGCTAACCCAAAGCCGCGATTAGATTTTATATTCCAGCTGGCTGATAAGGCGGCAATTTAAAAAATATCCTTGATCAATGGCTTGAATAGTTGGTGAGTTAACTCATGGGAAGTTTGCTAAATAAGCCATCTTGGTTAACTGACACCTTCAGACTGTTAGCTAACAGACTTGAGCTGTTCTCTAAGCAGCCTCTCTTTTTCTCTTTTCCATGATATTAGTAAAACAAGCAAACAACAACAACAAAAAATGCAGCTCGTCACGTTACAGAGAAACCATAAAGCAAAACATTCTCTTTTCTGAAGACTTTCCCATGTAAAAAAAGAAAAATTACAGCTTAACCTCTGATTGTTACAGAGAACTAACACTGGAGACTCCTTCCAAAAATATCAAATAAAAGAAATTTCGTTATTATTAGAAAACATCTCGATGTTATGAGAAAAACATCTCAATGTTATTAGAAAACATCTCGATGTTGTGAGAAAAGCATCTCATTATTATGAGAAAACATCTCACTGTTATAAAAATACATCTCATTATTATTAGAAAACATCTCGATGTTATGAGAAAAGCATCTCGTTATTATTAGATCTCAATGTTATGAGAAAAACATATTATTATTATTATTATTAGAAAACATCTCACTGTTATAAAAATGCATCTCATTATTATTAGAAAACATCTCAATGTTACAAGAAAAACATCTCATCTCATTATCTCTAGCCGCTTTATCCTGTTCTACAGGGTCGCAGGCAAGCTGGAGCCTATCCCAGCTGACTACGGGCGAAAGGCGGGGTACACCCTGGACAAGTCGCCAGGTCATCACAGCGCTGACACATAGACACAGACAACCATTCACACTCACATTCACACTCACGGTCAATTTAGAGTCACCAGTTAACCTAACCTGCATGTCTTTGGACTGTGGGGGAAACCGGAGCACCCAGAGGAAACCCACGCGGACACGGGGAGAACATGCAAACTCCGCACAGAAAGGCCCTCGCCGGCCACGGGGCTCGAACCTGGACCTTCTTGCTGTGAGGCGACAGCGCTAACCACTACACCACCATGCCGCCCCATGTTACGAGAAAAACATCTCGTTATTATTAGAAAACATCTCACTGTTATAAAAATACATCTCATTATTATTAGAAAACATCTCAATGTTATGAGAAAAACATCTCATTATTAGAAAACATCTCAATGTTATGAGAAAAACATCTCGTTATTATTAGAAAACATCTCAATGTTACGAGACAACCATCTTGTTATTATTAGAAAACATCTCGATGTTATGAGAAAAACATCTCAATGTTATTAGAAAACATCTCGATGTTACAAGAAAAGCATCTCATTATTATGAGAAAACATCTCACTGTTATAAAAATACATCTCATTATTATTAGAAAACATCTCGATGTTATGAGAAAAGCATCTTGTTATCATTCGAAAACATCTCAATGTTATGAGAAAAACATATTATTATTAGAAAACATCTCAATGTTACGAGAAAAACATCTCGTTATTATTAGAAAACATCTCACTGTTACTGTATGAGAAAAACTGAGAAAACATCTCACTGTATCAAGAAAAGCATCTCCTTATTACAAGAAACAAATCTTGTTATTATGAGAAAAGCATCTTTTTATAATGGATTGGGATTTTTTTTTGTCTTGTCTTTTATAACTTGTAAGCTGGAGCCTATCCCAGCTGACTATAGGCAAGAGGCGGGGTACACCCTGGACAAGTCGCCAGGTTATCGCAGGGCTGACACATAGAGACAAACAACCATTCACACTCACATTCACACCTACGCTCAATTTAGAGTCACCAGTTAACCTAACCTGCATGTCTTTGGGGGAAACCAGAGCACCTGGAGGAAACCCACACAGACACAGGGAGAACATGCAAACTCCACACAGAAAGGCCCTCGCCGGCCACTGGGCTCAAACCCAGGACCTTCTTGCTGTGAGGCGACAGTGCTAACCACTACACTAAGAGACTCGTTCTCAAAATGAAACTCATTTTGTCCTTGTAATAATATAATAGAATGCTGAGATGTTTTTATAATAATAATAATAGGCGGCACGGTGGTGTAGTGGTTAGCGCTGTCGCCTCACAGCAAGAAGGTCCGGGTTCGAGCCCCATAGCCGGCGAGGGCCTTTCTGTGCGGAGTTTGCATGTTCTCCCCGTGTCCATGTGGGTTTCCTCCGGGTGCTCCAGTTTCCCCCACAGTTCAAAGACATGCAGGTTAGGTTAACTGGTGACTCTAAATTGAGCGTAGGTGTGAATGTGAGTGTGAATAGTTGTCTGTGTCTATGTGTCAGCCCTGTGATGACCTGGCAACTTGTCCGGGGTGTACCCCGCCTTTCGCCCGTAGTCAGCTGGGATAGGCTCCAGCTTGCCTGCGACCCTGTAGAACAGGATAAAGCGGCTACAGATAATGAGATGAGATAATAATAATAATATGTTCTCAAAATAAGACATTGTCATTATAATGAGATACTGATGGGAGATACTTATTTTTTTCTGCCAGTTGGTACCTGCTGCAGGTTAGTTTGTGTAACAGCACAGAGCATCTATCACCTCATACACATAACAGCACAGCAAAAAAAGAATACAGCTATAAGTAGACACACACACACACACACACACACACACACTTTAGGATTAGGGGGATTCATTATCGACGTTCAAGTGTTCTTACAAGCGCTGAATCAACAAAGCCTTCAGCAGCATCATTAGTAAAATCTGGGCCATATTTGTCATGATTTGGAGTGTACCCTCAGTGAGAGTTAACCTGGATAGAATATACTTCCTTAAATCGACTTACGGTATCTCATTAAAGAAGCTCTATTCGTGTTGGTTCTCCCTGTAGGCCTGGTTCTAAATATTCTACTTCTGTCCAGGAGAGGGAGCTGGGATCTTCTCCTCAATGTAGCACTTTAAACTGAACTCTGACCGCTGATTCACCAGAACTTTGAGGTTTTATTGTTGTTACCTAAAAGACTGAAACCTTGTTTAATGTAATGTGACGGTGTGTAAGCCAGTTACGTGGTCTGAAAAGCTGAGAGCAGGCAGGGTGCTTCTTCTTCTTCTTCTTCTTCTACTTCTTCTGTAATTAATCAAGGAATTCATCTTCCTGCTGTTGTTACAAAAGCTTACGGCTGAGGCACTCTGTATGCTCACATCATATCAATGTGCCCTGAGGTACAGCACAAGGGTTTGTGTGTGTGAGAGAGAGAGAGCAAACAGAGAGAAAGGCTGCAAGAGCAAGAGGACAGAAATAGAGTCAGAGAGCCAACTGGATGGAGGACAACAGATGGAGAAAGACAGAAAGATACAGTATCTCCCCTTTGGTGTTTGTCCTGTTTTGTCGCATTACAAGCTGGAATTAAAATGGATTTTGGGGGGCTTAGCACCATTTGATTTACACAACATGCCTACCACTTTAAAGGTGATTTTTTTTTATTTATTGTGACACAAACAATAATTAAGATGATTTAAAAAAAATCTGGAATGTGCATAGGTATTTACCTTCCCAAAGTCAATACTTTGTAGAGCCACCTTTTGCTGCAATTACAGCTACAAATCTCTTGGGGTATGTCTCTATTAGCTTAACACATCTAGCCACTGGGATTTTTGTCCATTCCTCAAGGCAAAACTGCTCCAACTCCTTCAAGTTAGATGGGTTGCATTGGTATCCAGCAATCTTCAAGTTATGCCACAGAATCTCAATTGGATTGAGGTCTGGGCTTTGATTAGGCCATTCCAAGACATTTAAATGTTTCCCTTTAAACCACTCCAGTGTAGCTTTAGCAATATGTTTAGGGTCATTGTCCTGCTGGAACATGGACCTTTGTCCCAGTCTCAAACCTCTGGCTGACTCAAACAGGTTTTCCTTCAGAATTGCCCTGTATTTACTGCCATCCATCTTTCCTTCAGTCCTGACCAGCTTTTCTGTCCCTGCAGATGAAAAACATCCCCACAGCATGATGCTGCCACCACCATACTTCACTGTAGGAATGGTGTTCTCAGGTTGTTGGGTTTGCACCACACATGGTGTTTCCCATGATGGCCAAAAAGTTCAGTTTTAGTCTCATCTGACATTCTTCCATGTGTTTGGGGAGTCTGCCACACGCTGTTGGGCAAACTCCAAACATGTTTTCTTTTTTTTTTTTTCTTTAAGCAATGGCTTTTTTTCTGGCCACTCTTCCATAAAGCCCCACTCTGTGGAGTGTACGACTTAAAATAGTCCTATGAACAGATACTCCCATTTCCGCTGTGGATCTTTGCAGCTCCTTCAGTGTTATTTTTGGTGTCTTTGTTGCATCTCTGATTAATGCTCTCCTTGCCCAGTCTGAGAGTTTTGGTGGATGGCCTTCTCTTGTCAGGTTTGTAGTGGTGCCATATTCTTTCCATTTTGCTATAATGGGTTTAATGGTGCTCTGTGGGATATTCAAAGTTTGGGATAGTTTTTATAACCCAACCCTGATCTATACTTCTCCACAACTTTGCCTCTGACCTGTTTGGAGGCTCCTTGGTTTTCATGTTGCTTGCTTAGTAGAGTTGCAGAGTCAGGGTCCTTCCAGAACAGGTTGATTTATACAGACATCATATGACAGATCATGTGATGCTTTGATTGCACACAGGTGGCTCTTAATCAACTAATTATGTGACTTATGAAGTGAATTGGTTGGAGCAGCTCTTATTTAGGGCTTTCATATGAAAGGGGGTGAATACCTATGCACACTCCAGATTTCTGTTTTTTAATCTTAATTATTTTTTGTGTCACATTAAAACAACAATTTGCACCTTTAAAGTGGTAGGCATGTTGTGTAGATCAAATGGTGCTAACCCTCCAAAAATCTATTTTAATTCCATCTTTTAATGCGACAAAACAGGACCAACACCAAGGGGGATGATTACTTTTGCAAGACACTGTACACTTGAATTTAATAATACAGTATATATTTTTACCTATTCTTATTTTCCATCATCCACACCACACTAAACATAGTAAAACATGCATACATAAAGCACACTTGTTCCCTTTGTTAGGTGCTGCTTCGTTCAAACTGAGGCCCTGTCCACACGGCAACGGATTCAGATGAATCTGATAAAATTGTTTATCGTTTCGGCCTGGTGTCCACACGGCACCGGCGTTTTGGGTGCCCCAAAACGAAATCTTTTGAGAACGGGTTCCAGAGTGGAAAAATCTGGCAACGGCGCCGTTGCGAAGTCGTCTGGATGAGTAGAACGGATTTGTTTACGATGATGTCACAACCACATGACTGTCAGTGCTTCACGCTGGGTAGAAGTGTAACGAACTCGATGCGAGTTGTCAACAAATCCTATAACTTGGTTCATGAAACGCGCTTACAAAATATTTTCACTGTGAATATTTATTGTGTAATGGTGCAAAGTGAGTGAGAGAGAGAGAGAGAGAGAGAGAGTGAGAGAGAGAACAGCCCTTAGGTCAGAGTCTTTAGTCCAAACACTGCGGAAGCAGTATAACCAAACCGCGCACCGCCCATGCACTTTCCAAAAACAAAAACAATCCCACCAGCAAAAATAGGAAAAAAAAAAGGAGCGATCTCACCTCTTCAGATGTTGGTTTAAGTCCGACAATACATTCCTCGAAAAGGGCGTAGAAGAACAAAATAATCCATCAATGTGTAGCATTCAGTTTATTCCGGACCATTAAAGAATTCTGGAGGATATCAGAATGTTGGCATACTGGCTTCCATCTACCCCCATTCATTCCTCTTTCCATGTCTTTCGTTTTACGCTACTGATTAATAATCAAAACTTTATGTGGCTGATGCTACAGAAGAAGGGGTTTATGCGCATGCGTCTACTTCTTCTATTGTTCTGGTGTCTCCGATGGGACCGTCTTACAGCGCACGTAGAGGTGTGGCATGTGTATTGCATCGTTTTCAGCAAGCGTTGCGTTGCCATTTGTACCTGATATTTTACTGATCTGTTGCCCATGTGGAAGCAATATTTTAAAAAAAAAATCTCGTTGCCGTTGTCATCTGGATGTAGCCTGACTCTCACGCAGCATTTACATAACAATGTAAAGTTAGATGGGGCAACACGGTGGTGTCGTGGTTAGCACTTTCACCTCATAGCAAGAAGGTTCTGAGATGGAGCCCAGTGGCCAATGAGAGCCTTTCTGTTGCTCCTTTTCCACCAAAGCAGTTCCAGGGCTGGTTCGGGGCCAGTGCTTAGTTTGGAACCGGGTTTTCTGTTTCCACTGACAAAGAACTGGCTCTGGGGCCAGAAAAACCGGTTCCAGGCTAGCACCAACTCTCTGCTGGGCCAGAGAAAAGAACTGCTACATCAGTGGGGGGGGCGGAGTTGTTAAGACCGACAACAATAACAAGGCCTCGAAAGATCGCCATTTTTTTTTTTTTTTAAAGATATTTTTTTGGGCTTTTTGCACCTTTATTGGATAGGACAGTGTAGAGACAGGAAATGAGCGGGAGAGAGAGAGACGGGAAGGGATCGGGAAATGACCTCGGGCCGGAATCGAACCCGGGTCGCCCGCATTCATGGTATGGCGCCTTAACCACCTGAGCCACGATGCCCCCAGATCGCCATTTTTAAGCGACGAGAAGCAGCAGCTGTACAAACGCGAAGTCATCCATTATTATTATTATTGTTGTTGTTGCTGCTGCTTCTTCCGCGTTGTTTTTGCTTCGATATTCGCGCCAAGGTTTATGCAAACGTAGCGACGTAACTGACGTATACAGCAACGTAATGACGTATACAACGACGTAACTGATGTATACAGCGACGTAATGACGTGTCTTCTCTTAGCACCGCGAGCGATGGAAAAGCAAACTGGTTCTCAGCTGGCTCGCAAGTTGAACGAGTTGTGAACCAGCACCGTGTGGAGTTTGCATGTTCTCCCTGTGTCTGTGTGGGTTTCCTCCCACAGTCCAAAGATATGTGGTTAGGTTGACTGGCTACTCTAAATTGTCCATACATGTGAATGGTTGAGAGGAGAAAACCTCTAAAATAATCCAGTAGAAGGCAACGGGAAACCACTACAGTAATCCTTCCCTAGAAACTTTGATGGCTGAAGCTGTTGGAGTGGACCCTCCATCAGGCAGAAGAGTAAAGTTGCATAGTTGCTAACTGCACTGAAAAGGTAGGGGTGAGCTTGTGTGGGGAGGAGGGGCACCCCTTTGGCCTGGGACAAAAATTCTCACAGCCATCCAGGATTCTAGTTTTAAAACCCTATTAAAAAAAAAAACAAAAAAAACAAACGAAAAAACCCTCCTAAGTCAGATGTCTGATACTTATATTAACAAGCTGTAGCTCGATACGACAGTTACACAACACACGTTAAAGGTTACTTGTCTTGTCTGTAACACGACACCTTCAAACAGAGCTTGATGTATTACAGTTACATTTCTGAACTTATTCCTCGTGGCTTCATTCAAGTCAGAATATTGGACAAACGTGGTCTTCTTACACTAGTAACACAAATAACTGTACTTTCCCTAAATTTATTCAATTAATCACCAAGACTGATCAGTCACAGTACAGGCTGAAAAAATAATGTGAACTCTTGTATTTAATAACTGACAGAACCTCCTTTGTCACCAGTAGCCTCCAACAAATGTTTCTTGTCGCAGCTGATCAGACTTGGACAGCGGAGACATGTTGTTTAACATGTTTTACCATGATCTCGTCCAATCATTATTGAGTACTAATTGTGGTCTATGTATTAACAGTCTTAGCTTTAATGTTTTCTGTTATGCAGACAATATCCTGTTAACAAGTCTAACAGTTTCTGGTCTGCAGGAGCTTATTAATGTGGCAAATGAATGTGTTGTTTCTCATGGTTCGAGGTTTAACTCTGCCAAAACAGAATGTTGTACGTTTGGCAAACACTATTTACACCTTCATCTGCTTTGGTACCTGAATAACGATGAACTTGTTGAAAATGACAGTATAAAGTATCTTGGTGTTGCACTGTCTAGTAGTCAGAAATCACTGCATGTAGCTAACCGAGTGAAGATTTGTAGGAATGCGTTTTTCTCGTTGCAAGGCGTAGGATTATGTACACATGGATCTGATGCTGAAAGTGTCAGTTCTGTATGGAATACAGCGATTAGACTGGTACTTATATATGATATACACTGTGTTAATAAGACAAAATCCTTGTTGGCTAACTTAGAGCAAATCCAAGCGAAGTTGATCAAGGCTGCAATTGGTGTTCATAAGTTTTGTTGAAATGGTCCCCTGTTGAATGCGATAGAAGTACATAGGATTGAGACTACATTGAGCTTTGGTTATTTACAGTTGTTACGAAATGTGCGAGTGACTGATTCTAGGGTCATTTCTTTTTATATATTTTTATTTGGCCAAAAATCAGGTGATAAATCATCTAGTCAAGTCAATCTAGTCGCATGAGCTAGTCAAATGTGTCTTAACCATGGAATATCTCTTATTAAGTATATTTTTGATGATAATTATGCACGATATTGCCAGTGTACCCTGAAATGTTTTACCAGAGATGATGGCCTAGTCCTAGGCCTAGGATGACATGGGATGATGATGGGATAATGGAGGGATGACGGGCAGCACGGTGGTGTAGTGGTTAGCACTGTCGCCTCATAGCAAGAAGGTTCTGGGCTCGAGCCCAGTGGCCGATGGGGGCCTTTCTGTGTGAAGTTTGCATGTTCTCCCCCTGTCTGTATGGGTGTATTCCAGTTTTCCCCACAGTTCAAAGACATGCAGTAAGGTTAACATGGGGCAACCTTGGGCTGAAGTGCTCTTGAGCAAGGTACCTAACCCCCAACTGCTCCCTGGGCACTGCAGTATAGCTGCCCACTGTTCTGTGTGTGTGCGTGCTCATTGCTGACTTGTGTGTGTCCACTGTTTTAGATGGGTTAAATGCAGAGGAGAAATTTCACTCTGTGTTTGAGTGTACATGTGACAAATAAAGGCTTCTTCTTCTTTTTCTTCTAAATTCCCAGGACTGCTACAAATCCAGCTGTGGCAGTGGAAAAAAAAAGTAAACTTAGTGAAAAATGTGCTAATATATACAGAAAAAGTCCTTCCCACGCCATGTGGCGCATAGAGCAGTGCCGATCCCCGTAGCCCTCGGCCTCTCACATAGCTAGATTTACAGTGGGGGGCTGGTCCTTTGGTAACCATGAGAGTTTGACTCCCCACTTGCATCTGTATTGCAGCATGCCTTGCCAGACAGCAGTAGGTACCATTTTTATGATGGTCTTTGGTATGACCCAACCGTGAGTACTGTAGAACTCATGATCTCCCCATAGAGAGGCGGACACGCTAACCACTAGGCCAACTTGCAGTAATGTATACAGAACATATCCTTATTTATTTGACTCCATTTTCTACACAAGCCCAGGTCACGCTGATTTATGACTTAAGTGGAACTTGACCAACCCAGGTTGTGTACCAACCCAGGCTGTGTATCTTTGACCAACCCAGACTGTGTACAGTCTAGCCTGGGGTTAGCTGTTTTGAGTTCTTTAATTATACTTTATATGGCTGGTCTGTTTCCTTGGCTATTTGAGTATTCGGATTTCAACAGCATATTACACTAGGCATTGCTGTCACTTGTTCAGTTGGCACTAGAACTTTCTTGTCTAGAAGTTCAGCACTTTGTGTACCTGACTTTTGCACTTATTGTATGTCGCTCTGGATAAGAGTGTATGCTAAATACCATGTAATGTAATGTAGTCGATTCTGTTCACCAGTTATTGCTAAGTCATGATCTATATAACAGAAATGCTTTTAATATGATGCTCGTGCCATTTAAAATTTTTTTTAACATGATTATTATTTCTAATTGTTGCTCTACGTATATTGTTCTGATTTTATGTATTTAATTTTATGTTCTCTCCTTTTGGAGGCAATAAACACACTATTACTAGTAGTAGTATCCATCCATCCATTTTCCATAACTGCTTATCCTGTACAGGGTCGCAGGCAAGCTGGAGCCTATCCCAGCTGACTATGGGCGAGAGGCAGAGTACATCCCGGACAAGTTGCCAGGTCATCGCAGGGCTGACACATAGAAACAAACAACCATTCACAGTCACGGTCAATTTAGAGCCACCAGTTAGCCTAACCTGCATGTCTTTGGACTGTGGGGGAAACCCACGCAGACACCATGCAAACTCCACAAAGAAAGGCTCCAGTTGGCCGCTGGGCTCGAACCCAGAACCTTCTTGCTGTGAGGCAACAGTGTTAACCACTACACCACTGTGCCAACAAAACTACTACTACTAATACAAGTACTACAACTACAACTACTAAAAGCCATCAGTAGGAGCAGTGTGGGAAATACGGCTGGACCAGCCGACATTTACCAGTAATTTTCACATTTGTCTGTCTGTATTTCAGAAGCATCAGACCGGATGGCCCATGAAAAATAGTAAAGATATGGGTCTAATCTACTTCTAATTTTCTTCCAAATGTTACACTGGGTGAATACATTATGTCGTAACACAGCCTGTAAAATGGGGGCCCCCGAGGGCCCGAATTTAAAAATTAATAACTCAGCCACTGATGGGCCTAGCCCCACCAATCTTTACAAGCACATCCCTCTCCCTGAGCCCTTTCGAATGAACCCAGGCTCGGCCAGATCTGACGTCAGGAGCGAGCGCGGATCACGGAAAGCTTTAGCACAAGGCCTGGCTCCAGCTGCTCCCATGTATGCAGGGGATTTTAAAAATTTATAACTCTGCTACCAAAGGTTCTAGCCCCGCCAAAATTTACAGGCACCTCCCTCTCCCTGAGTGGCACACTAAATAACACAATAATAATAATAATAATAATAATAATAATAATACACTCAGTATTCACTATTTTTATTGCATGATGCAGTTGAACTAGTGTTTTAGGGTTGACAATATCTGGTTGATCCAGTCAGTTGATTAAGAGTTCAGTTTCCATGAAACTTTGCAGTACAGTATTATGTTCAGTGCCAAACTGCCAATCAGTGGTTATGTTGTGATTATTAAGTGTATTTTTATTCATAATAAGAATGACAGCTGTAGTCATATGCTTTGTCGAATGTACCGTAGATTTATATATGAATAGAGTTTTTATTTTCTCCAATTTTCTAAGTTCTAGTCCCGCAGATTTTAGTCTGAATGCCAAATGATATGACCATGTCTAGTTTTGAGTCATTTTAAAAGTCATTTTGTTACAAAGTTACTTGGAATCTCATATTCAAAATTGTAACTCTGTTATGTACGGTAAGAATAGTTGTGTTGTTAATTACTAAATTTCTTATAGACTTATTATAAACATAGTATAAAAATAGTCATTGTTAACATAATGTTTCATGAGTGTTATTATAGTACCTATACATGAGTACCAGTAAGTTGTGACCAACTGGAACATCCTTGGTCCTCCATACTTTTTTCTGGACATGGAACTGACCTGTGTGTGCTACTGTTTTCTTGGGTAGAACTTTAAGCATGTTTTTCTTGAATCTTCTGACATTTTCTTGTAAATTATATTCAATTTGTAGTGTAATTAGCAATGAATGTCTAGTGTAATTTGGCCTTTGAAGATCACAAAAACGTGCCTGGAAATAGCTGAGAAGCCATCTCCAGGCATCTAAAGCCCTTCAGCTTCTGGGGCCCTAAAGTGGGCCCTGGACCTCTGGCTGCATTGTTCCAGGCCTTTGGTCCCATCATTTGGACAGGCTGAAATTTGGATGGACAGAAAATATTTCAGACTTGTCTGTCCTGTGACAGTCTGCTTAAAATTCCTTATTTCCCACACTGAGGATGATGTAAAATTCCCAGGACAGCTACAAATCTAGCTGTGGCAATGGAAAAAAAGTAAACTTAGAGAAAAAAAATGTGCTAATATATACAGAACATATCCTTATTTATGTGATTCCAATTTCTACACAAGCCCAGGTCATGCTGATTTATGACTGAGGTGGAACAGTAATTTTCTTTATCACAAGTCTATCATTCGATGATCTTCCTCATAACTGAATGAAGACATGGAGAACACACGATCACACTATCACACAGTGTGTTCTAGAATTTGGCCAAGATCAAAAAGAGTGAAAAGTAATCATTTTAAACTTACACAGTGCAAAGCTGACTTATCTTGTGCTGCTAAATACATGGGTTCAAATGAAGGACACACCTAGATATATGTCCGTTTTAAACCCCCCCCCCCCCCCCCCCCCACACACACACACACACACACACCACAGCTCGTCAAAGACAACAAATGGGGAAACACCTTCCCCTCAGCTTGTTTTTGCCTTTAGTAATGGATACGGTTATGGTATTAGTGAAGGCTTGGCCTGCGGCATGAAATTGACTTGACAACAGAGGAACAGGTGAGCAGAAAAGCAGAAGTCCATCCACTCGCTTCAGAAGCACAGAGAAGTTGAGGTAGGAAGAAAAAGTGGGGGGAAAAGAGGAAGTTCATGGCGCTTGGTTGTGTAAACAATGCAGATGTTGGAGACACTATACACAACTTGGTCAGTTTATCATCCATTTTGAAAGTCAAATCTGACTTTAGATGGGAAGCTCTGTGCCGAGAACAATAGCAGGCATCATCTGTTTTTAAGTGTGTTATTGTGTGGCTTTGAAACAGTAACACGCTAATGGTTCTTACGCACGAATGACCATAATGAAACCCTGACTCCTTGGATAATTAGTTGGCTATCAATCAAGCACCTAGTCATAAATATATTGACATTATTTTTTTGTTATCAATAAAACATCTGTGCAAGCAAACCCAGTCGTATCTGAATGTTTGACTTGAATGAACAGTGTTATAAATGTAATCATACATCCCATAAAACTTTACTATGGCTACGCATTCTCTGTGAAAACTCAAGACACACACACACACACACACACACAGACATATATATATATGGACATGAGTGTTTTATTGGGAAATATACCACTTGTATTTTCCATACGAGCTCCATCTAGGACATGGAGAACCAAAACCGTGACATAAATATCCATCCATCCATCCATTATCTGTAATTGCTTATCCTGTCCAGGGTTGCAGGCAAGCTGGAGCCTATCCCAGCTGACTATGGGCAAGAGGTGGGGTACACCCTAGACAAGTCGCCAGATCATCACAGGGCTGATACATAGACACAGACAACCATTCACACTCACATTCACACCTACGGTCAATTTAGAGCCACCAATTAGCCTAACCTGCATGTCTTTGGACTGTGGGGGAAACTGGAGCACCCGGAGGAAACCCACACAGACACGGGGAGAACATGCAAACTCCGCACAGAAAGGCTCCTGTCGGCTGCTGGGCTCGAACCCAGAACTTTCTTGCTGTGAGGCGACAGCGCTAACCACTACACCACCGTGCTGCTCTGATATAAACATATAGAGGATATTACATGGCAGTGTGAAGATATGAAATTTATCTTTGAATGGTGAACATATTCACGAGTGAGTGAAGCAAACAAGTGATATATTTTTCAACATGAGAAGATAAACTTCATATTTTCACTCCACTGTGTAATGTTTTTTGATATTATATAGACACATCTACAAAAAAAATGCAAGTTAATCAAAAGAATTTTGACAATGCATGTCTAGTCAGCAGGAAAACACTGGGAGTGATGTCATCGGAGTGAAATATCAGGAATTATTATACATGCAGGACACTTTTTCCCTGGAATAAAAATATGTGTTCTATTCCCTTCTAGCGGGTTTCATTCATTTGGTTTGATAGCATGCAATATTGTTAGCATATTGCTTATCCTACGTGTATTACATCATTCTACCCAGTGGAGAATGAGTGTTGAATATGGTTTACGATATTGCATGGTTGTCAAGACAACATGACATCACACATCGGAGATGTAAAACTTCCACACTAGCGAGCGACTGTGACAATTTGTAAACAAACATGGCTGCCAGGTTTGCGTCATTAAATCGGGAAGATTTTGAGAGAATTTTGAAAGAAAAAGACGTGTTGAACACCCGAAAGGAATGTATAATAATAATAATAATAATAATAATAATAATAATAATATTGGTTGGCTTTTTCTCGTGGTATATCAGATATATTCCATTCAGCTAGCATGATATTGAACTCGTTTTCGACTCAACACCAGCTAATATTATTTAAATATGTCACTCAGATTCATGATGTATTTCATATGAAAAATGTGTTTTTCAACACGAGAAGATAAACTTCATATCTTCAAGTGTGATTTTCTTTTTATTATATTGACACAAACAAAAAGTACCCAAATTTATCAAAACAATTCATGGATTTCCTCACAAGTGACACATAGAGATTTATGTCACTGTTTTGGTTCTCCATGTCTCAGATGTCACTTTTATGGAAAATACAAGTGGTGTATTTCCCAGTAAAACACTCATGTCCATATAATATATATACAGACATGATGATGAGGAAGAGGATTCTGAGTAGGTGGAAATCAAGGCCATACCTGGATTTAAATTTCTTTTTCTTGATCTGCGAGGACAACTCCATGCTGTGAGACATCTGTCTCTCCTCCTCCTCCTGGGACCGGAACGTCACTATTTTACCCGCCATGTTAAACCTGCAAAAGGGTAGGTTCAGTTAAACAACAGTTCAGTTCAATAAATTGTGTTGGCTGCTTTCACGGCTAATATAATTTCCTCTTGCATCACCATTAAATTCCCCATCAACCGAGTTTCCTGATTACCATCTTACTATTATACTCATCTGCCACTTTAATGAACACCTGTACACCTGCTCATTCCTCAGCCAACAGTGTTAAAATTTACAGAAACAGACCAAGAGCTTCCATTAATGTTCACATCAAACTTCAGAGTCATCTCTGTGACATTGGCATGGTTGTCAATGCCAGACAGGTGGGTTTGAGTGTTTCGGAAACTGCTGATCTCCTGGGATTTTCACGCACAACAGTCTGTAGAGTTTACAAAGTCATGGTGTGAAAAACAAAAAACATCCAGTGAGGGGCACTTCCATATTTGGAGACACCTCGGTGATGAGAGAGATCAGAGGAGAATGCCTAGACAGATTCAAGCTGACAGGAAGACTATGGCAACTCAAGTAAACACTCTTTACAACTGAGGTGAGCAGGAAAGCATCTTGGAAAACAAAACACATCAAAATTTGATGCAGATGATCCACAACTGGGCGGCACGGTGGTGTAGTGGTTAGCACTGTCGCTTCACAGCAAGAAGGTCCGGGTTTGAGCTCCATGGCCGGCGAGGGCCTTTCTGTGTGGAGTTTGCATGTTCTCCCCGTGTCTGCGTGGGTTTCCTCTGGGTGCTTCGGTTTCCCCCACAGTCCAAAGACATGCAGGTTAGGTTAACTGGTGACTCTAAATTGACCGTAGGTGTGAATGTGAGTGTGAATGGTTGTCTGTGTCTATGTGTCAGCCCTGTGATGACCTGGCGACTTGTCCAGGGTGTACCCCGCCTTTCGCCCGTAGTCAGCTGGGATAGGCTCCAGCTTGCCTGCGACCCTGTAGAACAGGATAAAGCAGCTAGAGATAATGAGATGAGATAAACCACAACAGCAGACAACTACATCATGTTCCAGTCCTGTCAGCCAAGAACAGGAGTTTGAAGCTACAGTGGGCACAGACTCACCAAAACTGGACAGTTGAAGATTGGGAACAGACCAGGCAATGTTGTTAATAGATTTAAGGCCCGGTCCCACAATACCAACAACTATAACGATAACTATAAATAAATGAGTTCCCTGCAGTTTATGTAGTTGATGGTCACACCAGACCGATAACGATTCCTATAGCCCAGTCTTGGGTTTATCCGTATCGGTGAGATTGCTTCTAGAGCGATTTTTCCAGACCTGGACCTGATCCAATAAAACATCTGACCAATCAGGTAATTGTTTACACGTGACGTTGTCTGAGCATGTGCTATTTTTCCCTGGGCATCCTTGTTGCATCATGAAGCCACGGAATACGGATTCACGGAAAATAAAAAATATAATTCAAAGCATGGATCTTTTATTCACAGATATGTGGTTTTCCATGAAATATCAATAGTAAATTAATAAACATATAAATGCAGGTAAGATATTTTAATTATGAACTTCGGCAGTCCAAACTTTTAATTGTTTTAGACTTCTTAATTTTTTATCCATGACGCATCATCCATATGAAATCAGTAACCGATCTGTAATATACTGAAACGTCCGAGATCAATCCGTAAATTATTAGCATCTCTGATGCATCCGTAACCACTTCGTATTTTGTATCCTTTTTTATTATATTTCTGTAATCCGTGACCTGTCCATATTTTGTCAACCGCCGGAGTGTGTACATGGGTTGTTTTGAAGTCCAAGCTGTACAGTATGACCTGGAATAATGTGCTACTACTTGGAAAAAACTTCCATGACTATTCCTAAGTTGCATGTATTTATTTCCCTGAGTGTCAGGACCAAGTGATATTATAGTCGGGATTATACTTGTGGTGTTTCTGCTCCAGACTGGAACTAAATTCAGGTGTAGGTATAGTCATAGTTGTAGTTATAGTTATAGGTATAGAAGTGATTGGTGTTGTGGGACCGGGCCCTTAACAGGTGTTCCTGTGGCCAGTGAGCATTATATATGTGTGTGTATATATCCTGTGGTACTGTTGGCAAAAGAGAACCATCATTTCAGGTCAAATATTTCTTATTTTTGTCTGCTGCTGTCTTCCAAACTTCGTTATGATAGTTACAGTAATTTCTCTGCAACATTATGACTTCAGTTAATTAGTGCTTACAGGAGTTGTCAATTAACCTCCTTTCCTGAAGTGATTAGCTTCCTTCTAACACCCCGTCCACACGTAGCAGGGTATCTGCTAAATCGAAGATATTTTTCTACGTTTTGGCCTGTCATCCACATGAAAACACATCAAAAACGAATATTTAAAAAAACTCCGGGCAAAGTGAAGATTTTTGAAAACTCCGTGTACGCCTTTTCGTGTAGACAGAGATAACTGGAGGTTTGCGTTTTAGAATGTCACAATCTGCGCCAAAAAAATGACAACAAATCTGCCCTGACGTCAAACGTGCAACCTTTGTTTACTGCAGAAGCCAGATTAAGCATGGACTTAAGCTAGCCGCACACCACGGCGATCCACGCGGTACCGAACCGACCCATTTCAGAGCCGACTCCCGACAGGGCACGCACATATCCCCCGACTGTTGACGAGTGCAGTCGCGATTGAAGCGACACGTGACAACTTAATAGCTTTGTGATTGGCTATTGGATATAGTTACTGTTAAATCCAACACTTGAAGATGCTACAGGCTGAATTACAAATGACACAACATGGAATATGTAGCGCACTATCTAGGCTGCATGAGCTATTATTCCCAACCTTAAATAGTGCACTTATATAGGGGAGTTAAAGCGATTTGGAATTCAGCCACACAACTTGAGCAGAGTGGCTTTCCAGCCCACTGTGTCTATGGATAACGCTTCAGTCTATGGAATTACAGTATATACCTGCATTAGCTGCTACCAACACGTATTTCTCGCGCTAGAAATTGTGTTTAATGATGTCACGTGTTATATGCGAAAGATATGATTGGCTATTGCTCGCGACTCTCGCCGATCAGTCTGGCTCCCGATTAGTTTTTCGAATCGGCTGTGAGATGAGTCGGGACCATCGAAAACTAGTCTTTACGCCTGACTCGCGACTTCAGTTGGCTCGGTACGCTGAAAATCGGCGTAGTGTGCGGCTAGCTAAAGAGTAATGGATCGGAGTAGTGCC
Organism: Neoarius graeffei; assembly: GCF_027579695.1. NCBI lineage: Eukaryota > Metazoa > Chordata > Actinopteri > Siluriformes > Ariidae > Neoarius > Neoarius graeffei. The sequence goes on from NC_083587.1 coordinate 54,379,322, forward strand.
TTGAAAGCGTTAATTATTGTGCAGGTGCTATTTACATGTTTAATTTTAGAAGCCCAACTACTGCTCCAAGAGCACAGGCGATGTGATTAGGGGGTAGGATTTGGGGAAATAATGCCATCTACAGGTTTGGAATGCTTATGAATGTGATTGAAAACGCAGATGTTCGGTTATGTGTGGAAGGGATTTTTTTCGAAGACGAGGTGGTGTGGATAAAACATTTTTATAAACGGAGGGGGGGAAATGTTCGGTTTTAAAAATACCCGGCTACGTGTGTACATGGCATAACTCAGCCTAATTTTATTCTTTCAGCAACCATGATTACGACTAGCAGCGTGATCTAGCTAGCATGCTCAGGATGTTCGATACACCATTTTAGCACAGTAGCTTACAATTTATTGCAAATATTTCTACCTCTCATTTTAAAATACATGTTAACGGAATTAGCAGGAATTAGTAAAGTGGCTTGACTCTGATCAGATGCGTAATTGTAATCTACTATGGCTACCCTTACAAAAAAGAAGTTTATTCAAGTGTGCTTCTTGTATACTTCTTTTAAACTAAAAAATAAGAGTATGCTTTCAGTTTACTTTTTATTTACTTATCAGAGATATACTTAATAAAGTTATACACAAGTATACTTGGCTTATACTGAAAAGTATATAGAAAAGTCTAAGTATATTAAGCTTATACATAAACTTTTGATCAAGATATACTTAACAAAAGTGTAATAAAGTTAAAATATTTGTGCCTTATGTTTAAGTGTACTTTCCCTGTAGTTGTGCTTATCTTTTTGATAGTAGCCTATAAAATACTTCTTTTTCACACATATTGGCTTCTTTGTGATATACGTCAGCATGTTTTAAATCCCATCTTTTAAACCTTCATGTACCATAAGTTTGTGGTCAGCTCAAAACACTTAAATTGTCTACTGATAGTGTGCATGAGGTAATGGCCCGGTCACACCGCCCGAACTTTGCTGGAGAGTTCCTTGAACAGTAGGGAGGGGGGGCCGAATTTTGACAACGCTCGTCACCGCGCACAAAATGGGAAAAAAATCGAAAACACGGGCATTGGCTTAGCGGTGCACCGCTGAAGCCGGCGTTGCTTTAGCGTTGGTTTAGTGGTAGCGAGCGTTGGTTTAGCGGTGATGCGAGCGTTGGTATAGCGGCGTTCTGCGCATGCGGGCTTTGGCTCGGCGGGGGTATAAAGTTGGTTTAGCACCAATCATAGCAAGTCTCTCAGCATCCATGGTGATACAGTTTTACTGTAACTTTGAGCAAATTCGATATAGATGAGGTCTGAACTCAACGGCAGCTCGATTCCAAATGAGCTCCTGGTCCATTTCTCCCTGTATTTATAGCCAAATTCTGGTCCCGCTCCGACACCTCTATACCAACGCCAAACCAAAGTTCATCGCCGCCATGGATAGCTGCTTCAACGCCCGACACTGTTCCAGCAACCCTGTGTCCGCTCGTAAAACGCTTACAACGGCTCCACCGAAGTTTGTGCAACGTTTAATCGCCGCCCGGGCAACGCTGGCGAAGCAGCGGTGGTCCAGCGTTCAAGATTTCTGCGTTGGCCTAGCGGACCCAAGCGTCCACGAACTTGCGTCTAGCGGTGCCAAACTTTGACTGGGCGTTGGTGGAGCGGGGGTGAACTTTGCCAGGGCGGAAAATTGCCCCCTCCTCACCGCTCGCAATATTTTGTGCAGCTCAAAACTTTCGGAGCGGAAGGAGGGCCCCTCGAGAAACATCAGCGGTGGCCGAGCGTATACGGCGTTGCTTTAACGGGGGCCAACTTTTGTTAAACGGTGGTGAACGGTTACAAGCGGTGATGAATTTTTTTCACCGCTCCAGGAACGCTCCAGCAAAGTTTGGGCGGTGTGACCGGGCCATAAGGGTTAGGGCTAGAAAACTAATAGTATACCTAGTAGGGTAATTGCAGTATACTTCAAAACTAAAAAATGGACTAGATGTATATAACCAGTAACTAATAGTACAGAGGTGCTTGAAAGTTTGTGAACCCTTTAGAATTTTCTATATTTCTGCATAAATATGACCGAAAACATCATCAGATTTTCACACAAGTCCTAAAAGTAGATAAAGAGAACCCAGTTAAACAAATGAGACAAAAACATTATACTTGGTCATTTATTTATTGAGGAAAATGATCCAATATTACATATCTGTGAGTGGCAAAAGTATGTGAACCTTTGCTTTTAGTATCTGGTGTGACCCCCTTGTGCAGCAATAACTGCAACTAAACATTTCCGGTAACTGTTGATCAGTCCTGCACACCGGCTTGGAGGAATTTTAGCCCGTTCCTCCATACAGAACAGCTTCAACTCTGGGATGTTGGTGGGTTTCTTCACATGAACTGCTCGCTTCAGGTTCTTCCGCAACATTTTGATTGGATTAAGGCCAGGACTTTGACTTGGCCATTCCAAAACATTAACTTTATTCTTCTCTAACCATTCTTTTGGTCAAACAACTTGTGTGCTTAGGGTCGTTGACTTGCTGCATGACCCACCTTCTCTTGAGATTCAGTTCATGGACAGATGTCCTGACAGGTTCCTTTAGAATTTGCTGGTATAATTCAGAATTCATTGTTCCATCAATGATGGCAAGCCGTCCTGGCCCAGATGCAGAAAAACAGGCCCAAACCATGATACTACCACCACGTTTCACAGACGGGATAAGGTTCTTATGCTGGAATGCAGTGTTTTCCTTTCTCCAAACACAACGCTTCTCATTTAAACCAAAAAGTTCTATTTTGGTCTCATCCGTCCACAAAACATTTTTCCAAGAGCCTTCTGGCTTGTCCACGTGATCTTTAGCAAACTGCAGACAAGCAGCAATGTTCTTTTTGGAGAGCAGTGGCTTTCTCTTGCAACCCTGCCATGCACACCATTGTTGTTCAGTGTTCTCCTGATGGTGGACTCATGAGCATTAACATTAGCCAATGTGAGAGAGGCCTTCAGTTGCTTAGAAGTTACCCTGGGGTCCTTTGTGAGCTCGCCGACTATTACACGCCTTGCTCTTGGAGTGATCTTTGTTAGTTGACCACTCCTGGGGAGGGTAACAATGGTCTTGAATTTCATCCATTTGTACACAATCTGTCTGACTGTGGATTGGTGGAGTCCAAACTCTTCAGAGATGGTTTTGGAACCTTTTCCAACCTGATGAGCATCAACAACGCTTTTTCTGAGGTCCTCAGAAATCTCCTTTGTTCATGCCATGATACACTTCCACAAACATGTGTTGTGAAGATCAGACTTCGATAGATCCCTGTTCTTTAAATAAAACAGGGTGCCCATTCACACCTGATTGTCATCCCATTGATTGAAAACACTTGACTCTAATTTCACCTTCAAATTAACTGCTAATCCTAGAGGTTCACATACTTTTGCCACTCACAGGTATGCAATATTGGATCATTTTCCTCAATAAATAAATGACCAAGTATAATATTTTTGTCTTATTTGCTTAACTGTGTTCTCTTTATCTACTTTTAGGACTTGTGCGAAAATCTGATGATGTTTTAGGTCATATTTATGCAGAAATATAGAAAATTCTAAAGGGTTCAGAAACTTCCAAGCACCACTGTATATTTCCAATATGCTATGAAGTATACTTTAAAAACTAAAAAGTGGACTAGAAGTGTGTAATGAGTAAACCAATAGTATATCTCCAGTAAACTACAAAGTATACTTTCGTAAACTAAAAATAGACTAGAAGTATAAAACAAGTAAACTCATTGTATATTTCCAGTATATTATGAAGTATGCTTTTGTAAACTAAAGAGTGGACTACAAGTATAGAACTAGAAAACTATTAGTCTGTAAGTTTACTTGTGGTATACTTGCAGTACAAAATAAAAAAAATACTCGCTGTATACACAAAGTTTACTTCTCTTAGACTTAAAGTATACTTTTTATAAACTAAAAGTGGGCCAATTTAGTCCCAAGAAGTATTAGATTAGTTTACTTACAAGTATACTGTAAGTACATTGATATCAGTATACTTGGTACACAAAAGTATACTTAAAGAAATATACTTTAGCTTGAGTATACTTAATAAAATTAAGTATACTTCTTTTCGATAAGGGTAATGATGTAAAAAGTAGGCCTCTGGTTATTAGCCTGTACCTGCTGCATTGCTATCACTGTGTAAATATAGTGAAGCTTATTTTAAAACCGAAGTGGACAGAACAGGAAGTAGAAACAATCAAATGTTTCGAAACCACAATTTCACCTTATTTTCTGTGTGCACTATACCCCTTTGTGGAAATGTTCCACTTTTTCATTCCTGATCTTTATTTTCGTCCGAAGAGATGCTGCTGCTAATCATGTGATCTGACAGGTGAAACAGTATGATCAGACAGATAACTGGAGTTTTTTAAGGTTTAACTACTCTTATATTGTAGTTCAGGCCATGTATTTCTTGAATCTATTCATCTGAAATGAAAAACATGATTTCTTTATTATTGCATAGGATTAACATTTCAAACCAAGTTGACACATTACATTACAGACATTTAGTAGACGCTCTTATCCAGAAGGACGTACAACATACCCAGAGCAGTCTGGGGAGCAGCTGGGGGTTAGGTGCCTTGCTCAAGGGTACTTCAGCCATTCCTGATGATCCAGGGAATCAAACTGGCAACCTTTTGGTCACAAATCTGCCTCTCTCACCCTTAGGCCATGTCATAAGCCATGCTTTAACACTAATTCAGATAATACTTTTGTTGTGTATCTTTTTCTATTCAATCCTTCCGTTTTTGTTTCACCAGCTCAAACTTCATGTCATGTTCTTAAAGTGTGGATATTTCCAAGGATCTAGAAGACAACAGATCCATCAAAGTTTAACGCAAGCTCCAAAGCTGAATTAATGCTACGCTTATCTCTTTCGCTATGGATAAACACCCCTGTTTTCTAGCCGCTCCAACATTTTTTTTTTTTGCAAAGATCTTGTTGGAGATTTTTTTGTGGTTTAAATATGTTGTTTTGACTAGGATGATGTAATTTAAATTTTATTGCTTGTCAGCTCACATTGCCATCACTCAATTAAGTAAACATACTCATACGGCTTTATCTAAAGCAGCTGAAGCTTTACACGGAACTTTTTTTTTCACCCTCTGGAAAATTAAGATGTCAGCATCCAGTGTTGATTGTGTGCCAGCAGGAGCTAACATGATAAAAATGAAGTTTCAGGGTATAGAGAGTCCAGGGATTAATTTATGGATGGATTGCAAGGCGATGCTGGTTTATTCCTCGGTTTAATAACATCTCTGCATAAATATTTCATTTCCCTTTCCTTTCTCTTTCAAGAATGTTCTGTGGAGGCACTTATATAAACATACACACTTTTCTATTTTAAAGGTCCCATGGCATGGTGGTTTGTTGATGCTTTAAACGGGCTCGTGGAGGTTTCCGGATGTTATATCCGCAGCCTTTCTCGAAATGAACCCTCGGCACGTAGATATAGCCTCCTGGGAGAAAGCCCCATTTCAGCGCTTTTCCCAGTGCGTCGTTTTGCTAATGAGAAGCAGGAGGCGGGGAAGGGTAGAGGGTGGGGGCAGGTCTTATCATTAATATTCATGACATGTAAACGTGTTACCTCTGATTGGCTAACAGCACTGTGACGCTACCTCCAGTGGGTCAGAACAAGCGGATGTGGGTGTCTTACTATGGCGAGAGAGAAGGAACAAACCACGAAGGGAAAAATACCGCGCGCTGACGTCATTAAGGTGCGACGCGAGGAAATAAAATAAATTCAACAAATGTTTGGGTTTTTACTGAACAAACAAACAAATCAAATGAACAAGTGACTTAAAAAAAAGAATGTGGGTGTCTTTGTAAAAACTGTTTTGATTGGCTATTATAACAGAGCATGCTGCATGCTTTTTGGTTTTGTAGCGCAGAGTACCTGGCTAACTGCAGGAAGCAGTTAGCTGCACAGCTAATGTAGCATATCTGTGAAGATACTCAGTCGTCCAGGTACATAGTAATCTGTGGTTGGTAGAAGAGAGCAACTGGACTTGCTTGAAAAGTCTTGAAGACGTTTCGCCTCTCGTCCGAAAGGCATCATCAGTTCTGTCTGTCTAATAGGGAGTATCAAGTATTTATCCTCTCATGGATCATAATAGAATCCAAATCAGAATGCTGATGGCTGCATTGAAGGTGGCTGATAGATGTCATAGACACCCACCTCTGTTCAGTGATGGTCGTTCCAGGCTGACAAAATTGAACGATCCTCTCTGGCTAAGATGTCTGCCAGTTTTCTGGAAGTCCTCTCATACTCCCGCACCAGTCGAAGGGAACTCATCCCAAAGTGTGTAGAAACATATCAAACATAAGTGTGTAGAAAAGTCTTCAAGACTTTTCAAGCAAGTCCAGTTGCTCTCTTCTACCAACCACAGACAGCTAATGTAGCCATTGCAAGACTAACGTGGCACCGATTTTAAAACACAGCAAAACGACTTAACAGTTATACACTTACTTGTTCGGTGTTTGTGGCTGATGCGGCAGGGATGCTTGGTATGGACCCAGGCTTCAGTGACAGTTGATGTGCAAAACCTGCCCTGTACTGTCCCAAGTTGTGGAAACATTCATCAGGAAAATGCTTCCGACAAACATACACCATCTTAGGTAGACTCGACGGCGTATTATTGGAGTAAATAAAATTAAGCCACTGCGTCTTCAGGGGCTCTCCCGTCGGCAGTAAAAACAGATTCCTTTCTGTGTTGTCACATCCATGTACAGCGCAATTTCCATGTTTGGTGGCAACTTTTGAGCTGGGCGGGCAATCCATACAGTGGGTGGGAATCCAGAAGGGGGGCGTGGGGATCATCTCCCTTGCTGACGTAGGCAAGGGAAGAGTTTATCAACGCGCCGTTTTGACGCGCCATTCTCAAATGTTGGGCATAGTTTGGTTTACACATTATGAAATTTCTAGCCACTGGGGTGACTTAAGAAGGTCAGAGGAACTCATTTTAACGTTAAAAAACCTCAGAAAGTGAAAATTTCATGCCATGGGACCTTTAACATTGAAACATTTAATTTCATTATTTTAAAGCCATTTTTGGTCTCCAGCATTTCTTTACATATGCCTAAGACTTTTCCCTGAACATTTTGCTTGAGGACTTTTTGGATAGCTGCCACAGTTAAAATACTTTGTTTTGAAATCGATAAGATAAATCACCATTCCACTTCACCTTTGAATAGTTTAAGATCAAACTTTGTAGCATCTTTTGCTTTTAGGAACAGCGTTTTCTTTCATCATTTGTAATTCTTCCTCACTTACAGTGACAAAGCAATTGGCCTCCATTTTGCTGAGTCACTCGAGGTGATTAACGAGAAATAGTCTGAATTTCTGGACCAATCAGCATGTGCAATTTTCTATGATCACCTGCATATTTAGGCAGCACGGTGGTGTAATGGTTAGCGCTGTCGCCTCACAGCAAGAAGGTCCAGGTTTGAGCCCCGTGGCCGGTGAGGGCCTTTCTATGTGGAGTTTGCATGTTCTCCCCATGTCCATGTGGGTTTCCTCCGGGTGCTCCAGTTTCCCCCACAGTCCAAAGACATGCAGGTTAGGTTAACTGGTGACTCTAAATTGACCGTAGGTGTGAATGTGAATGGTTGTCTGTGTCTATGTGTCAGCCCTGTGATGACCTGGTGACTTGTCCAGGGTGTACCCCGCCTTTTGCCCGTAGTCAGCTGGGATAGGCTCCAGCTTGCCTGCGACCCTGTAGAACAGGATAAAGCGGCTAGAGATAATGAGATGAGATGAGACCTGCATATTTATATTATTGACCAATATGAGTGACTTAGAAACAAGAACATGAACCTTCAAGCCTGTCCAAAAGATGTTTGAAAATCAGAAGGCTTGTTACAAGGAACATGATAAAGAAAAGAGACAGAAGTAGAAGAACCAGAGAGGAAGAAACCCCATTAAACATCCCTTTGTGGCGTGTTGTGTGAATAATACTTCATTAGTTTGGGTATTCAGTGCTGCCCACTGTACTCACACAATCATTAATCACCTGAGACACTTGGGAAGAACACACTCATGCATACACTCAGCAGAACTAGGCCACTTTTGAAGTATGACTTAATTTCCAGTGAACTCGAAGTCAACACTTGTGTTCCTATCACAAATAGAGTGCAGTGTTTTTTCCCCCCTTCCTATTGCCATATTGGTTTCCTTTATATTGTCCCATCTAGAGCACAAAAGCTGAGTAACTACAGGGACAGGATCGAGGTTAATATTCAGATTGGGGCGGAGTTATCTTTGGTACCTTTTCTTACAACTTCACTGATATGTAATTGATTGAAATCCAGCTACAGCATGTTTGCTTGTTCGTATAAATCAAAATTTTTGATGCAATCAGTTTCTTGAAACCTGTAGCATTTTTAAAAAAGATAAATATTATAACAATCTTATAAACCATGACAAGAGTCAGTTACCGTAATATGAAAATCACGCCCTATAATAAAACAATGACAAGTTAAATTAGGGATAAAATTAGCTCATGTTTCAAGTCTTTAATTTTCTGTAAAGCTGCTTTGCGACAATATCCGTTGTTAAAAGCGCTATGCAAATAAACTTGACTTGATTTGACAAGTTTACACCAATTAGCTGAGACATGCAATATTTATGTTCGTGTCTGTGATTACAGAAGGTTAATCATTTCAGGGTCACTATGATGAATGTTACTTATATGGTGCGTGCATGGGAAAGAGAATGACAAACTAAAATGCAACTCACGTTTGTCAGGCGCAAATCTGCTGGATTAATAGATCCACAATGTGTCCTCGTTTTTCTCTTCTGTTTTACTTCCTCGGTTTAATCTTATTTATTTATTTATTTATTTATTTATTTTTTCAATCTTGCTTGTCTTTGTCCCTGCTCCACCCTGTGTGTGTGTGAGACAGAAAAAGGGTGACCTCCTGGACAGACAGTGTCCTTCACTGTTAGAATGCAGTCTGAACAAAGCGGCCTCCACCTCATGGTGATAAATATAGACCAAGGTCTAACACACACTGGTCAATTCAAACCATCCAGATAGACCCACAGATGGCACAATGGGACAATACAGTGAGGACTTCTGAGACGACAGGGCATTTAAAGCAAACAACGGCTCTGGGTTTGTCTGACTGGCGATACAGTTGTGCATCAGGATTAAGAAAGGATTACACTGCACAGTGCATGGTGTGTGATGAATAATGGCAGGGTTTTCCTGTCTAGATTTATTCAGTTGTTCCCTTTCCTCAGTTGTAGCTCACAGCTAAATCGTGCTTTGTTTCCAAATATCCATGGATGAGATTTCCACTTCCACATAGAAACTGCATTTACAAATTATCAGATGCTTACCTGACAACATAACCCCGCCAAGTACATAAGACTTTAAGTAAAGGTCAGTATTTATCCAAAATAAATGAAGGATTCAAAATGGCTGCTGCTACAGTTAGCAACTATGCCATATAAATATTATCATACTGTATAAGGCCCATTCTATAATTGTGGGTACAGTTCAAGTGTTGACTCTGTTGGTCGTTGTCAACTCTGTTATTGTTAAACCAGGCAATCCATTAACAGAACTGGGGACAACGGAGTTGACATTTCCCACCATTTTGTCAAGTCAAGTCAAGTTTATTTTTATAGCGCTTTTAACAATAGACATTGTCACAAAGCAGCTTTACAGAACGTGAATGACTTTAAACATGAGCTAATTTTATCCCTAATCTATCCCTAATGAGCAAGGCTGTGACGACGGTGGCAAGGAAAAACTCCCTCAGAGGACATGAGAAAGAAACCTCGAGAGGAACCAAACTCAAAAGGGAACCCATCCTCTTTTGGGTGATAACAGACAATGTGATTATAACATTTTTAACAGTTTTAACATGAAGTCCATTTTGTTGATGTTATAACTTTTCACTGATGGAAACTTGAGTGCAAAACCGTTCATGACAACTGCAGTCCTAAAGTTAGCAAGTCAACTGCAGTCCTCAGGCATAAAAGCATTACTGTAAGTGTCCAGAGCATCTTCCAAGTGTGACTTTCAACTGTCCATACGGGGCCGTCCTCCACAGGAGCGATGTGATTTTGTGTCTTAACTCCACATGCTAACCTCAAACTAGCCACCACATGGCACATATAAAAACAGAATTTTATGGATTTTAATCATATTATTGTTTAAAAAAAATGAGAGATTCACTCCGAAATCACAGTAACATATTTGATGAGTAATTAATCTACTCTTGGTGTATCCTCAACATTTTGTTCAAATTAATGAGAGAAGAAACAGAATGTTAGGTCAGAGATTCACCATCTCTTCCTCTTGCTCCAACCGGAGCGATCACCCTCTCGCAGATCGGTCCCTCCGTGTCACCCAGAGCTCTGGGGCGAATCGTGAAACAAGACAGGAACCAAAAAAATAGTTTCACAGTCTTTATTCACAACTCACCAAAAGACAAGAGACAACAGAAGACTTTATGTGTGTGTGTGTGTGTGTGTGTGTGTGTGTGTGTGTGTGTGTGTGTGTGTGTGAAGACTACGTGCAAGTGAGAAGACCTCGCTCTAAGTGGGTCAAGTTATCTACAGCAAAGCAGGATACATTATCGCAATGGTATGCAATAATAAGCAAAATGTTCAGGCAAAATATTTGATGCACAGCCTGTTCTTATGATAGTTGGCAGTAGAGCATATAAGAACAAAGGGTTACAAAAGGTTAATGCCTTCTTGGTTAAACTGAGATCAAGAATAAATCCTTACACAGAACATACCTCACTGCCTTTCTGAAGTTTCCCACCAGAGGAAGTGACGTCTCTTGGTGCAGGTGTCATGCGTATTATTAAGTCTTTGTGGATTTTATGTGGTTTAATAACAGAGTTGACAAGGAAATTGGGACGAATGAAAAAAAATATTTTTTTAGAACTGAAATTTCACATAATGCAGAAAATAGACTTTCTATGCAATTGATTTTATAACAATTAATAGAATAAGCCCCCAAAAATCAGATTGCTAGACTGAATCACTTCATGTTTATTCAAGTTGAATGGATGAATCAGGAGTCGAAGACAGCCAATAATGTGGGGGGAGGGCTGGGGGTCATTTAGCTAATGTTTTATGTATAAATTGGATCTAAAATATACATCAAGCACTGCTATTGGTGAAAGTTTGTCATAATTTGCATTATTGTTCAAAACTGATTCAATAAAAATTTATTTTGTGGAAAATAACAAAAGGTTTATCTCAGAGACGTGAAATGTACCCTGAATTCTAGAATGACCCAAACACATAAGAATTTAAGTAAATGATGGATATGTAGGCTAAATGAAATGATTCTTGATTCAAAATAGCTACCGTTACTGTTATCCACTATGTAGTGTCATTTTTATAGTGAGTTATATAATTTATTTGAGGTTAATTAACAACTCAGTGCAATTTGTGGCAAGTGATTGCTTCAGGATGCTAATTGAGTGGTCACTTGTTAGCTCAACCATATTTAGTTTCCCTTTATTAGTTTTGTCCTGGTGCTGTATGCTAACACAGAGAACAAGAATGATTAGGAATTAATAACAAAAATTGCATTCAAAAATCATCAGACGCTAAGTATTATTACTCATACATAAACATTTAAGTAATAGTCACTATTTAGGGGGCAGCACGGTGGTGCAGTGGTGAGCACTGTCACCTCATAGCAAGAAGGCCCTGGGTTTGAGCCCCGTGGCTGGCGAGGGCCTTTCTGTGTGGAGTTTGCATGTTCTCCCCGTGTCTGCGTGGGTTTCCTCCAGGTGCTCCGGTTTCCCCCACAGTCCAAAGACATGCAGGTTAGGCTAATTGGTGGCTCTAAATTGACCGTAGGTGTGAGCGTGAGTGTGAATAGTTGTTTGTCTCTGTGTCAGCCCTGTGATGACCTGGTGACTTGTCCAGGGTGTACCCCGCCTCTCGCCCATAGTCAGCTGGAATAGGCTCCAGCTTGCCCGTGACCCTGCAGAGGATAAGCAGCTACAGATAATGGATGGATGGATGGATGGATAGTCACTATTGAAGCAAATTATAAAAATGTAAGTGAAGTGGATTCAAAATGGCTGCCACTCCAGATAGCAACTATGCTATGATTGTTTTTATAAATAACAACGGATCATACCACGATGGGAAATTTATTTGAGGCAAGTTAACAGTTCAGTGCGGTGACTGTAGAATGAAGTTAGCATTTGGCTAATTGTATGATCACTTGTTAGTTATGTTTACCATGTAGCTCCATTGGAAAAACTACTGTACTAATGAGTGTTTAATTGACTGTCAATAATTCAGTAAGGTAGCAAAATGAATTGATTACACTCTCAGGAAAAAACAAGAACTGTTTCTCCAAGTTTTACTAAAAGTTCTCAGAAAGGGAAACTATTTGTTCTACATAAAACTTTTACGCATAACTCCATAGGGGCAAACTAAATCCTTTAGGTTGTTGCTGAAACTTTTCCCCCCCAAGAATGCACTTGTATATGCTAACAATAAAAAATATGACGTGCTAAACATATTGCATACAGTAATTAGTTTAAGAGAGCCCAAGTATCTTAAAAATATACCTGATTTATCTCTCTGTGGACTCTTTTCCCACAATCCCATTCTCAGCCCCTCTTCATTTATAGGAGCCGTTAATCATTTGCAGGGTTTATAAAGCAGCTGCAGCTCTGCACTGTCTCATTAAACTCCTCTGTTCAGAGTTGATTTGGATATAAAAACAGCATCGCACCAGACAAGGCCATGCGTGTGAGCGTGTGTTATTTATAAGTCTTTATTGAACACACCTGACACTGTAAACAATGCAGGGGAGGTGCCAGGCCTTTTCTGTTCTCATATATCATTCACCACATTCAGGCTAAGTATAACTCAGCCACTGTTGTTGGGACAAAGCTACAGCACAAATCTATTTTTACAAATTACTGTCATTGCATGTATGATAAAACCACTGAGCAAAAATCTTCGGCCAAGAGTTTCTGCTGTAGTCAGAAACTCCTGATGAAGTGTGAGAGGATGATCACAAATTATGCATGGAAAAAAAAATATATAAGGGAGTAATCGACAGTATAACTGTACAGTATACTGATGTTATTGATATTGTAATGAATTAAATCACAACATGCTTCTTTTCTGAACATTTGAGCACAGGCGATTGCTCTAAGACAACGAGGGAGGCTCAGCCTCCTCTAAAAATGACGAACATCGTGTAGGATGAATTGCGCTAGGCTTATGTTATAGCCGACCTTATAACATTGCTATTTCAGATCCAGAATCATAGAAATATATGTGCTCAACCCAACTACAGTGCGAAATCATTCCGTTATAACTTTCCCCAGTTCGCCTAATGTGTGCGTGAGTTTTCCCCCTCGTGACAACGCGATGCAGCCCAGCCTCAGTGGATTGGGAGCTATGTGCTTGTCAATCTCAAAATGCAAAACGATTATTGGACAAATACTGCGAAAACGCCCACCCACGGAGTCTCACGGACTCCCAGCCTCAATGGACTTCAACGGCATTTGGGAGCTATGCGCTTTTCAATCTCAAAATGCAAGACGGTTATTGGACAAATACTGCGAAAACGCCCGCCCCACGGACTCCCAGCCTCACATGGGAGGGACATGGCAGTTTCCGCGAGGAGACTGGTGATTGGTGAAAGCGGCCGGATATTTTCTTTGATTGACAGCTTGTTTCAACTATAGACAGGCAGCAGTGCAGTGTTGCCAGATTGGGCGGTTTCCCGCCCAATTGGGCAGTTTAAAGTGCATTTTGGCGGGTTTTGAACAAATTTTGGGCTGGATAACGTCAGCAGTATCTGGCAACATCAGTTCAGTCCCATGCAGCTTCGCAAGTGCTGTGGTGTATTGTAAGAGATCGGCTTACATTTTGATTTCATTCATTACATACGGTTTCTACCAGCTTTTTTAGTTTGTATATATTTTCATTGTAAATAAAGTGTAAATATAGTGTTGTCAAGTTTGCTATCTTAGTTCCAGAAATTTCATTTATTTGAGTGACTGAACTTGAGGGGGCTAGTCAGCTAGCAAGAAAGCTGTGCACGGATGCCAAGCATTGCTGATTTAATTTTGGCAAAGCCATTTGCCAGTCTTCCTTTCGAGGAAAAAATTAAAATTAAAGAGCAGGGTAGACCAACGCCTCAAATTGACTTGGTGAAAAAGGTAGGGAATGATACTCGTTCCTTTCAGCTCTCCTGGTACGAGAAAGTGAATTGGCTAACAGCAAGTGACCCACATCAACAACAGTAAATAGGCTACTTTAGTAATATGTCATGGATGGACCAAAAATATAGAATCTATTTAAAATGTTTATGCTGAGTATATTATATTGGAATATATGTTTTTTCTGGATATGAATTAAACACAGCTACAATTTGGAAAACATTTTTAAACAAAAACACAGCCGAGGTCAATTTTTAAACAACATGCCACAATTTTAAAATATAAAATGTTAAAATATACCCCCCCAACACCGCCATCATGTATATTGGACAGTAGGCTAATGGGCCAAAAGAACCTGTTATTTCACAGTTTGTGACCCTGCCAACAATCAGCCAGATCAGAGGCAAGAGTATGGGCAAAATTGATGTTTTTTCTTTTAAAATCTGGAAATATTGTAACTGACCAGCCTCCCCTGTTTGAAAGACTACCAGCCGCCACTGCATTTGAGTATTTATATTTACTGGCAATAGCTGAGTGCCATTTTGAAAAACTGTTACCGGGACTTGGAGAACCAAAATCATGATGTAAATCTCTGTGTCACTCGTGAGGAAATCGATGAATTGTTTTGATAAATTTGGGTACTTTTTGTTTGTGAATGTGTCGATATAATAAAAAGAAAATCACATGTTGTCTTGAAGATATGAAGTTTGTCTTCTTGTGTTGAAAAACCTGCATTTTTCATACGAAATACATCGCGGATCTGAGCGACATATTCAACAGTTATTCCACGAAATCGAGTTGTACATGAGCTGATAAGCCATGAACGACGAAATTGAGTGGAATAACTGTTTTATTCTATCCACATGCGCTGTATTTTGAGAAACAGAGCATTTTTATTTTTTGCAAATTCAATACGAATTTCAATTTGATTCGAAGCGGAAATGATTTTCTCGGACGTTTTGTATAAAGGTTTTGGATACAAAACGTCCGACAAAATCATTTCCACTTAGAATGTAAACAAACTGGTGAAATGACAGTAGCAATTTGTGAAAAATGCTATAATATAAATTCTTGGAAAATTAAAAAGGACACGTTCTTACCATCAAATACTTCCATTGTTTTTTTGTATTTTTGGGGGTTTTGTTTTCGAGTAGCATTTTTATTTCATCCTCAGTTGGTTCAGGAACATGCTCCGCCATTTTGTTTTTCTCTACTCACGGTATATGAGCTGATATCCTAGAAGCAGAGTAGCCAATCAGAGCATGCGATTGCTCATATCCAGTGCATATGGATGGAATATTTCACAACGATGGCGTCACTCCCAGTGTTTTCCCGCTGACTAAATGCACGTTGTCAAAATGGCGAACCAGTTCAAAATTAAAATTCTTTTGATTAACTTGTGTATTTTTTGTGGATGTGTCGATATAATATAAAAAACATTACACAGTGGTGTGAAGATATGAAGTTTATCTTCTCATATTGAAAATATTTTCACTCGTTCGCTTCGGTCACTCATGAATATATTCATCACTCAAAGATAAGCTTCAAATCTTCACACAACCATGTAATATCCTCTCTCTCTCTCTCTCTCTCTCTCTCTCTCTCTCTCTCTCTCTCTCTGTCTCTCATAAGTCTTAGGCACATGCAAAGAAATGCTGTAGCCAAAAATGGCTTAAAAATAATGAAATGAAATGTTTCAACATTAAAAAAATACTATAAACAGTAAGCAGTAAGCCATAATAAATGAAACAAAGTCAATATTTGGTGTGAGACGACCCTTTGCTTTAAAAAAAAAAGTAGTCTCGGGTACAGTGAGTGCAGTTTTATATGGAAATGGGCTGTAGGTTTTACTGAGCATCTTACAGAACCAGCCACAGTTCTTCTGGATACATTGATTGTCACACTTGCGTCTTCATTTTGCACCAAAACCCAGTAGCCTTCATTATGTTTTCTTTTTTCATCTGAAAAGTGCTCTCTTATGGAACATGCTGCTCAGATACACACATTTTTTTTTCTGTAACATTAAATTTTGTGCTGGAAAATGAACATTTGGACTCTAAAATGTTTTGTACTGACTCGATAATGTAGAAATCATAAAATAGAAATCTATAACAAAGTTTGCATGGAAGAAAAATAGGGTGCCTAAGAACTTTGCACCTTTTACACAGTTCTGTATATATATATATATCATTCTCATCTCATTATCTCTAGCTGCTTTATCCTTCTACAGGGTCGCAGGCAAGCTGGAGCCTATCCCAGCTGACTACGGGCGAAAGGCGGGGTACACCCTGGACAAGTCGCCAGGTCATCACAGGGCTGACACATAGACACAGACAGCCATTCACACTCACACCTACGGTCAATTTAGAGTCACCAGTTAACCTAACCTGCATGTCTTTGGACTGTGGGGGGAAACCGGAGCACCCGGAGGAAACCCACGCGGACATGGGGAGAACATGCAAACTCCACACAGAAGGGCTCTCGCCGGCCCCGGGGCTCGAACCCAGTACCTTCTTGCTGTGAGGCGACAGCGCTAACCACTACACCACCGTGCCGCCCATATATATATATATATATATATATATATATATAAAGTTTGCACAAAAAGTTTGCTAAGCGTGAAATGGAACTGTGTGTGTGTGCATATAAGTGGAAGCTGAATTTGTACAAGTCATTAATTCTCATTGTGTCTGCAGTGAAATTGTTTCAGGGCAGTTTGCTGATAATAAAAAGTTAAATTTCACTGGAAGCTAATTTGTTGCATATAAGCATTTTTGGAACGCCGTTTAACCAGTCAGTTTAGTGGACTGGAACTAACTGTTGTATAATTATATATATATAAGTAGGTAAAAGGACAAGTATCAAGTGAATCAGTATGCTTAAAGCATTCTGCATATAATTTAAGTCGATTGTTATATTAAAGTATGCTACTTTTTCATGACAGGAGCACCTGAAAAGTAGCTGTCTACCTTGCCTGTTGTTGAAATTGTATTAGTAATAGTAAGACCCAGAGATCCAGTAACTCTTAAAACACCTCCAAAGCTGTGCATTTGGATTGAACTGTAAAAACACCAACAAATAGACAAACTACTATAATTACTACAGTAGCGCTAAAGTGTCAGCACAATGGCTGTTACACGGGGAAAAAAATATAACCAAATACAAATTAGCCAAAAGCTGATTTTGAATTGTTTTTGAAATGATGTGAGTTTGAAAAGGAATTTTCTTCTGGTAGTGTGATATTTTATTTTGCACCACATCCACTTTCATCTAGTCCTCAATTCATGAGCCCTGGAAGCATTAGAGAAATAGTAAATAAGAGGTTGTGGGTCTCTTCTCTCTGGCAAATGGAGGAATGCTAATTATTAGGCAGAGTTCCTGCCTTGCTATTTTCTTGTCACTGTCATTTGGAAAACAACAAATTAGTTCGCGTACTGGATAATGTTACCTGTTAACCACTATGTTATCTCCACTTCCTTGTAGTTTGCCTCATCGTAGTGAAGTAAATAGTGAGATGCAGGACTCCTGGGGTTTTCACACACAACAGTCTCTAGAGTTTACACAGAATGGGGTGAAAAACAAAAAAACATTGAGTGAGTGACAGTTCTGTGGGTGGAAATGTCTTGTTGACAAGAGAGGTCAGAGGAAAATGGCGAGGGGTGGGTTTCCCAAAAGCCTCTTAACGCTAAGAGCATCTTAACTAGGAGAGAGAGTGTTAATTGTGATGCTCGCTCTACCATTTAACGATGATATTTGTGCTATGATGCTTTTGGGAAACCCACCCCAGATTGGTTCGAGCTTTTTGGCCACGAAGGATATAGTAACTCATAATAACCATGGTGAGCAGAAAAGCATCTATGCAACAGCAGAAGACCATATTGGGTTCCAGTCCTTGCAGCCAAGAACAGGAATATTAGAATCAAGAACAAATTCCTATTAAAGTGGCCAGTAAGTGTATATATAAAGTTTACATTACGTTACAGGCATTTAGCAGATGCTGTTATCCAGAGCAAGATACAACATACCCAGAGCAGCCTAGGGAGCAGTTCAGGGTTAGGTGCCTTGCTCAAGGGCACTTCAGCCATTCCTGTTGGTTCAGAGAATTAAACCAGTGACCTTTTGGTCCCAAAGCTGCATCTCTAATGATTAGGCCATGGCTTCCCCAAATTGATGTTTATTAATTTAGGCTTGTTGTGGCCATGATAGCTGCGACAGGTCTAGCAAGCCGGCAGTAGATGAAGTGCTGAAGATAGATGCAGACAGCTTCGTAAAAGACTTCAACTGACAGGCCAGTTGGCCTACAGGGCATCAGGGTGAGTGAGTGAGTCCATAATTTAAGAGTCTCACAATATATTTCATGGCCATGAAACACTTAGTTTACTTGCAACTATTATATTTGGGTGGCACGGTGGTGTAGTGGTTAGGCCAGTCGCCTCACAGCAAGAAGGTTCTGGGTTCAAACCCAGTGGCTGGCAAGGGCCTTTCTGTGTGGAGTTTGCACATTCTGTGCAGGTTTCCTCTGGTTTCCCCCACAGTCCAAAGACATGCGGTTAGGTTAATATGGGACAGCCTTGGGCTGAGGTGCCCTTGAGCGAGGCACCTAACTCCCAACTGCTCCCTGGGTGCTGTTAGCATGGCTGCCCACTGCTCTGGGTATGTGTGTGTTCACTGCTTCAGATGGGTTAAATGCAGAGAGGAAATTTCACAAGTGTGTGATGAATAAAGTTGTGCTTTCTTTCTTTTATACATCAGTTAGTTCCAGTCTATAAATTTAATTGGTTGAGAGGCATTCCAAAAGTGCTTATATTTCCTATAACCACACTGGGACGTTTCACGGTGTGTATCATTCCACTTGTCTGTGTTTGCAACATAAAATTTCACTTCATAGTTCTAAACAGTTAGTACAGTAGTGTTAGCAACATCATCAGCGGACATGGCAATAATATTTTTCAGGACTGGAAACATGAAAGCTCATCAGATGAAAGTGAAAAGGAAGAAGGGATGCCAAATTCACTGGAAGCACCTTTAACAGGAATGTACAACTCAATGTGAGCTAGATAACCAGCTTGCTGATGTGCTATAAAATGAGCGTGGCTTCTTCGGCATCTACTTCAGCTAGCGCAGCAAAAATAAACAAGACATTTAAGCCATATTATATTTGACATGGGCGGCACGGTGGTGTAGTGGTTAGCGCTGTCGCCTCACAGCAAGAAGGTCCGGGTTCGAGCCCTGTGGCCGGCGAAGGCCTTTCTGTGTGGAGTTTGCATGTTCTCCCCGTGTCCGCGTGGGTTTCCTCCGGGTGCTCCGGTTTCCCCCACAGTCCAAAGACATGCAGGTTAGGTTAACTGGTGACTCTAAATTGAGCGTAGGTGTGAATGTGAGTGTGAATGGTTGTCTGTGTCTATGTGTCAGCCCTGTGATGACCTGGCGACTTGTCCAGGGTGTACCCCGCCTTTCACCCGTAGTCAGCTGGGATAGGCTCCAGCTTGCCTGCGACCCTGTAGAACAGGATAAAGCGGCTAGAGATAATGAGATGAGATGAGATGAGATGAGATGAGATATTTGACATGTCACTTACTGAATATAAATTTCTTGCTTGTCTGGAAGCCGTGGCCTAATGAGTAGAGAAGCAGCTTTGGGACCAAAGGGTTACTGGTTTGATTCCCTCTACCAGCAGGAATGGCTGAAGTGCCCTTGAGCAAGGCACCTAACCCCCAACTGCTCTGGGTAGGTCCATTGTCTGTTGCTCTGGATAAGAGTGTCTGCTAAATGCCATTAATGTAATACACTCACTGGGCACTTTATTAGGAATGCCTGCTGTTTGATGCAGTTATCTAATCAGCTAATCCTTTAACAGCAGCACAATGCATAAAATCATGCAGATACAAATCAAGAGCTTCAGTTAATGTTCACTTCAAACATCAGAATGGGAAAAATTGTGATCTCAAAGTGTGACTTTCTTTCACTGTGGCATGGGTGTTGGTTTGAACCAGATGAGTCTTTTTGGTTTGAGTATTTCAGAAACTGCTGATCTCCTGGGGTTTCCACACACAATAGTATCTAGAGTTTACACAGAACAGTGTGAAAAACAAAAAAAACATCGAGTGAGTGGGCAACAGTTCTGTGGGTGGAAACAAACGCCTTGTTGATCAGAGAGGTCTGGGGAAAATGGCCAGATTGATTCGAACTTTTTTGCCAGGAATAGGGTGACCAGGTTTCCCTAGTCTGAAACCGGGACACTTTTGCGCGCGACCATGCTCGTGCACGCACACCTTTTTTTTTACGTAAACGTGACACTCAGAGAGGCGCTCTTATCATTTTGTTGAAGCTCACATTTATCAACATCTCACATGAAATAAAACAAACAGGCATTTTGTTATCTAGTAGCATAGTGGTATACAGATCAGTTAAATTATGGTCAGACAACAGATTTTGTAATGGCTGAGAATAGGCCAGGCTATGTCCGTAGGCCAAATTTAAACTGATTTATTTCACCTGTTTGTGAGAACACCAAGAAGAATGCATATGCACATGTAGGCTATATCTCTAAAATTGTATGCACTATAGCATGAACTTAAAAAGTAGATATGTGACCTCAACATAGCCTAGGTCAGAATCAACCTTACTAACCATTCCCCACAATTGAATGAATAAAGCAAGAAGATGTGTACAAAAGTGAACACTTTAATGGAAGGTGCAACAAGTTGTTCAACACAGCAATATGGCCAAACTGTCAGAATGGTATGTTAAACAGAAACAAAAAAGAGACAAGTGATTTGAGAATATATACTACGGAAGCCGCGAGAGGCTCTTCATATAATCCTTTTTTTATTCACCTTGTTATCCCGAGATAACGACATAATTAATTCAGGATCTCGAGAAAACAACACAACTAATTCGAGATCTTGAGAAAACAAAACCGTTATTCCGAGATCTCGAGAAAACAAAACAATTATTTCATGATCTCGAGTAAACAGCTGAGAAATGGTTCATTCAGGTGCGCCAAGAGACTTGTGATATGCTGACTTTGGGGCTATTTCTCATTCTGTATAGACGCAACTTTGGTCATTAGAATGTCTGGAATAATCGATCACCTAATAAGGCAATATTTTGATCAGGGGTTGACACAGGGAGAGATTGCATTAAGTCTTTTAATAAGGGATCATTTCAAAATTAGTCCGCGGCACCTCCGCAGAAGACTGGCCCTGCTTCGTCTCTACCGATGGAGATACAGTGATCCAGCTGAGATCATGAAATAATTGTTTTGTTTTCTCGAGATCACGGAATAATTGTTTTGTTTTCTCGAGATCCTGAATTAATTATGTCGTTATCTAGGGATAACAAGGTGAATAAAAAAAGATTATATGAAGGGCCTCTCGCGGCTTCCGTAAATATACACTCAAACAAAACAGCAGTAAAGGAGGAGAGGGGTGACAGCCCGAGGAAAGCCCCCACAGGAGCGCACATTATTTGCAACATAGGCTACCCAACTCAGTACAAGAACAAAACACTTACAGTGTGTGCAGTAGGCTTCGTGCGCATTGTTCTGCACCTCTCGGAGGAAGGGGTAGGTGCCCTGTAAATCTTTGGAAAAGGTACATTTTCTTTTCGGCATAATTGCTGCGGCATTACTGCTGCTAGCTGCTAGACAAAGAACATTCGTGCCAGTTAATGTTTATTTTATTGTTGCATGGCAACACGTTCTGTTGTCTGGAATAATGTGGCTAAATAAACACCCATGCCACAGGGCCAGGGGGCAGTAACCAGGAAAGTTTGCGATTCCTGTCAATTCATCAAAATAGTAAATGCAGACATTTCTTCGCTAATGATTCCCACACTGCTCAGTCGCAAATGTCGCGACTGGCGAAAACCGGGACATATCCGTGTCCCGACAGACTTTTGTCGGGACTCGGGACACACAACCCCAAATCGGGACTGTCCCGGTAAAACCGGGACGTCTGGTCACCCTAGCCAGGAAGGATATAGTAACTTATATAATCACTCTTTACAACTGTGGTGAGCAGAAAAGCATCTCAGCATGCAACAGCAGAAGAGCACACTGGGCTCCACTCCTGCAGCCAAGAACAGCAATCTTAGAATCAAGAACAAGTTCCTATTAAAATGGCCGGTGAGTGTAATTGTTAAACACTCGTTGCTGTACTTATGGAAATTTCCACACTTTGCTGCTTCTGAAATTGCTCATAGAGTGGTTTTCCTTTACTGCCAGTGTATCTGTCTGAGTCGTTTTACAAGCTTGTAAAAGTGAAGAGAATTTAGCCATGAAACATTTTTGCAAGTAAAACCTACATAAAGCTTATTCGCAATGTTTATATCACAATTCTCAATTCTCTGACAGTAGTTCTGCTGCAAGGTAATTCACAGGTTTATATCAATGTGCTGGTTCTAATATGTTATTTTTTTCTACTGTACCAGCTTATGGTGGATGCTCCATATAAACAGTATATAGTGCATAAGTGTTAATGTTGATATTGTGAAGCTTCCTGTGAATTAATTTTTTACTTAGGAGTGTCCAGTGCATTTGTTTTCTGACACTGACCCCAATCGCGCCAATGATCTCCAAATCACAGAAATCAGAGCGAAAACTTCATTAGCTGGTAGCTGACGATCCATTCGAAAGCAAATGAATTACGTCTTATCAGGCAGCACTGTGATAAAAATGATAACGACTGCCAAGATAGAAAAAGAGGGCAAAAATGTGGGAAATGATGAAAAGCTGCATGAGATACACAAACTGATCTGTTATCCCATTTATTTCACTCCAGTTCCTTAAACTCCCTTGAGGCATCTAATTGCTTCAAAGGATTTTGCTTCTTTCCAGCCAGGGTCCTGTGGGTACAAGAAATTATTTTTTTTCTAATCAGTGCAGACTTCTGTTTGAAATCCCTGGAGCTGTTAGAAGTTGAACCTGGAGCTGAAAATTGCAATGTTATATGCACTATGTGAGAGCGAATACGTTTCCAGTGAAAAACAGTATGCACATCCTTGTCTTTTATGCAAAAGGATATACAACCCCAATTCCATAAAAGTTGGGACGCTGTGTAAACTGTAAATAAAAACAGAACGTGATAATTTGCAAATCATGGAAACCCGGTATTTCATTAAAAATAGTACAAAGACAACATATCAAATGTTGAAACTGAGAAATTTGATTGGTTTTTGAAAAATATGTGCTCATTTTGAATTTGATGTCAGCAACACATTTCAGAAAAGTTGGGAAGGGGCAACAAAAGACTGAAAAAGGTGTGTAATGTAAAAAAAAAACCTCATTTGGTTAATTAGCAACAGGTCAGCAGCTGTGATGGTAAGAAGGGGCATTAGTGCACATGACATGGGTAGCTTGTACATCTGGGAAGGCATCATTAATGCTGAATGATATATACACGTTTCAGAGCAATATACTGCCATCCAGACAAAATCTTTTTCAGGGAAGGCCTTCTTTCTTCCAGCAAGACAATGACAAACTGCTTTCTGTACATATTAAAACTGCATGGCTCTGTATTAAAAGAGTACAGGTGCAAAACTGGCCTGCCTGCAGTCCAGACCTGTCTCCTATTTAAAACATTTGGTGCATTATGAAGCACAAAATATGACAAAGGAGACCCTGAACTTGATTTGTTCTCAACTCTTCAAAGTCTTGGTTTTGTCTCAGTCTCGATAAACTCTAGTCTTGGTCATGACTTGGTCTCGGTTTAGGTGGTCTTGACAACATCATTACATTTATATAAGGAAACGTATGAAGTAATAGACCATTTTTCAGACAAAAACCTCATCAAAGCTATCTGGGACAGCAAGTGCGACAGAAGCAATTGTGATGGCCAAAGAGGCACCTTCTTCCAATTTCCTGAAACTACACACCAATCATTTTTCTTATACAATCACTTTTGGTGTGATGGGGATATAAATATTCTTAATATGTATCAACTATACCTCATTTCATTCTTGACACTTTATTGTATAGTATTTTAGCTTTACAGGATTTCTTGACACCTTATTAAGATTTTTGATAGTACTCTATATGAACCAAACACTACCACTGTAGAATAACGACACTTTGGAGAAGAGTGATTTTATGATGTGAGACTACTGAGCATAGGAATCATGCATCTTATTATATATTCAAATATGAACAGTTTTAGTGCAAGAGGTTCTCTACAAATTAATCAGTAAATGAATCACTGTTGTACAAATGAATCATGAATCAATTTTACACAAATGAATTATGAGGTAGTCATTTAAATAAACCATAATCTATGGCTATACCTATAAATTATGGCTCACCAGTATGCAAATGAAACATGAATTAATATTATATAACTACAAGTAAATGATTATACCTGTGAATAATGAATCAACTATCAAGAAATGAATCCTAAAATGTATACTAATTAGGAAGCCATCGCTTAGTATACCACATATTATGAGGACATCCCACAGCTTGTGTGTTCTGAGCCTGGGAGCAAAGTGCAAATGTTTCAGATGTGATACACAGTACACTACGTCATCAGCAGATATTGTTTATTGCTTTATGATTGATGGCGCAACATGGTACTCCTGGAACTGTACCAGTTTCACTGATTACCAAGGGTCTGGGTGAGAAATGTAATCTAACGAAACTAGAGGCATCGTGGTGAAATAATTTCTTTGCTTCTTTATTTTTTAAAGATATGATAAAACCCCTTGATCCTGTACTAAATTAGATAATTAACTTAACAAATGTCAGAAAATCGTGAAGAAGTCATCATGAAATCTTCATATCTATCTGGGGTGGAAAACGCTGGTTACGAATGTAACCGTGGTTCTATGACTAAGTGGAAGACCGCCAGGGCGGTGCTAAAAGCACTAGTGGAAGGATCTTTGCATCCGCGCGTTTTAAGCGTCGCATACAAAAGTTGTCATCTCATGACATATGACGTGCCTACCTATATATATATATATATATATATATATATATATATATATATATATATATATATATATATATATATCATTTGGCCTCAAGATCATTCTCGCGCAATCCAAGTGACCAAAGACCCTGGCGGTCTTCCACTTAGTCATAGAACCACGGTTACATTCGTAACCAGTGTTCTATTTCCTTCACTCCAGACCACCAGGGTGGTGCTAAAAGCACTAGTGGAAGACGAATACCAACCCAGTCATGGGGAATTCAGAAGAGCATCACCACCTTCTGGAAGAACAGCTGCACACAGCAATGGCATGGATGAAACATTTAGCCTGTAGTACCGGGCAAATGTACAGTGGTGCTTGAAAGTTTGTGAACCCTTTAGAATTTTCTAT
The DNA here is from genome assembly GCF_027579695.1 of Neoarius graeffei. Taxonomy (NCBI): domain Eukaryota; kingdom Metazoa; phylum Chordata; class Actinopteri; order Siluriformes; family Ariidae; genus Neoarius; species Neoarius graeffei. The sequence goes on from NC_083587.1 coordinate 54,404,841, forward strand.
ATTTCTGCATAAATATGACCTAAAACATCATTAGATTTTCACACAAGTCCTAAAAGTAGATAAAAAGAACCCAGTTAAACAAATGAGACAAAAATATTATACTTGGTCATTTATTTATTGAGGAAAATGATCCAGTATTACACATCTGTGAGTGGCAAAAGTATGTGAACCTTTGCTTTCAGTATCTGGTGTGACCCCCTTGTGCAGCAATAACTGCAACTAAACATTTCCGGTAACTGTCGATCAGTCCTGCACGCTGGCTTGGAGGAGTTTTAGTCCATTCCTCCGTACAGAACAGCTTCAACTCTGGGATGTTGGTGGGTTTCCTCAAATGAACTGTTCGCTTCAGGTCCTTCCACAACATTTTGATTGGATTAAGGTCAGGACTTTGACTTGGCCATTCCAAAACATGAACTTTATTCTTCTTTAACCATTCTTTAGTAGAACAACTTGTGTGCTTAGGGTCGTTGTCTTGCTGCATGACCCACCTTCTCTTGAGATTCAGTTCATGGACAGATGTCCTGACATTTTCCTTTAGAATTCGCTGGTATAATTCAGAATTCATTGTTCCATCAATGATGGCAAGCCGTCCTCGCCCAGATGCACCAAAACAGGCCCAAACCATGATACTACCACCACCATGTTTCACAGATGAGATAAGGTTCTTATGGTGGAATGCAGTGTTTTCCTTTCTCCAAACATAACGCTTCTCATTTAAACCAAAAAGTTCTACTTTGGTCTCATCCATCCACAAAACATTTATCTAATAGCCTTCTGGCTTGTCCAAGTGATCTTTAGCAAACTGCAGACGAGCAGCAATGTTCTTTTTGGAGAGCAGTGGCTTTCTCCTTGCAACCTTGCCATGCACACCATTGTTGTTCAGTGTTCTCCTGATGGTGGACTCATGAACATTAACATTAGCCAATGTGAGAGAGGCCTTCAGTTGCTTAGAAGTTACCCTGGGGTCCTTTGTGACCTCGCTAACTATTACACGCCTTGCTCTTGGAGTGATCTTTGTTGGTCGACCACTCCTGGGGAGGGTAACAGTGGCCTTGAATTTCCTCCATTTGTACACAATCTGTCTGACTGTGGATTGGTGGAGTCCAAACTCTTTAGATATGCTTTTGTAACCTTTTCCAGCCTGATGAGCATCAACAACGTTTTTTCTGAGGTCCTCAGAAATCTCCTTTGTTCGTGCCATGATACACTTCCACAAACATGTGTTGTGAAGATCAGACTTTGATAGATCCCTGTTCTTTAAATAAAACAGGGTGCCCACTCACACCTGATTGTCATCCCACTGATTGAAAACACCTGACTCTAATTTCACCTTCAAATTAACTGCTAATCCTAGAGGTTCACATACTTTTGCCATTCACAGATATGTAATATTGGATCATTTTCCTCAATAAATAAATGACCAAGTATAATATTTTTGTCTCACTTGTTTAACTGGGTTCTCTTTATCTACTTTTAGGACTTGTGTGAAAATCTGATGATGTTTTAGGTCATATTTATGCAGAAATATAGAAAATTCTAAAGGGTTCACAAACTTTTAAGCACCACTGTACATGTATTGGACCAAGTTGCAGCAGCACAAATGTCAGAGAGTGGTACACTCCGGAGAGCTGCCCATGATGTTGCCTGAGCACGCGTCGAATGGCAGCGGACAAGAGAGCACACAGTACGTCCCATAGATTCATAGGCATAGGTGATTGCCTCCACAACCCAACAGGAGAGCCGCTGCTTGGACAGAGGCCTTCCTCTTGGAGCACCACCAAAACAAACAAACAATTGGTCTGTCATATGAAAGGCTGCCGTCCTATCAAAATAAAACCTCTGAGCCCTGACAGGGCACAACTCTGCACGCAAGTCCATCCTGTCCGCCGGTATAGCAGTCAGCAAAATTGGCTGGTTGCTAAACTGGGGAGCTAAGACTTTCGGGAGGAAAGCTGGGTTAGGCCACAATGAAACACTGTCAAACATAGGGCCCCAATGAAGACAAACAGTACTCACTGAGAGGGCATGTAGCTCACTCACACGCCGGGCTGTTGTGATGGCAAGGAGAAAAGCTGTTTTAACAGATAGCCACTTAATGTCAGCTGCTGCCAGGGGCTCATAAGGAGGCAAGCAAAGGGATTCGAGCACAGTGTTCAGATCCCATGACAGACTCCGCACAAAATGAGGAGGATCAAGACGAACTGCCCCTCTCAAAAAGGCTACCACCAGCCGGTGGGACCCAAGTGAAACACCTCCAACCTCTGAACAGTGGGCTGTTAGTGCTGCAACATACACCTTAAGTGTAGATGCAGCCCTGCCAAGCTCTAAAAGGTGCTGCAGGAAATCTAAAATCTGTGGAACAGAGCAGCTTAGGGGGTCAATGTTGCGTTCTGCACACCAATCACAGAACACCTTCCACTTTCCTGCATACAAGCATTGGGTAGATTCTGCACGTGCGTTCACCAGTGTTCCTGGTCCCTTCTGAACACTCCAGTAGTAGCCCCGGGGCCCCAAGGGCCACACCCAGAGCTTCAGGCGTTCGGGACATGGGTGTTGAATCCTGCCCTCCATCTGCGTCAGCAAGTCGGGCCTGCTGGGCAGCTGACAAGGGAGTCCCACTAGTAGTGACAGCAGGAGCTGGAACCATGGCCTGGATGGCCGATGAGGAGCTATCAATAGCACATGGTGACCGTGATCGTGCACACGGCAGAGAGTCCTCCACAACAGTGGTAGAGGGGGAAAGGCATAAAGGATGGCCCTCGGCCAGTCGTGGGCCAGAGCATCCTGGCCCAACACTGCCGTTTCTTCTCCCAGGGAAAACCATGTCGGACAATGAGTTGTCTGACTGCTCGCAAACAGGTCCACAGTTGCTCTCCCATAGGTTTTCCAGATCTGTTCCACCATGTCTGGATGCAGTTTCCAATCCCCTTGAGACACCTTGCCGCGTGACAGAGCATCTGCCACACTATTTAGGCGTCCAGGTAGATAAGATGCCCTTATGGAAAGGAGGTTGTCCTGAGCCCATACTAGGAGACTGTGAGCCACCTGAAGCGTAGCTACAGACCTTGTGCCCCCCTGATGATTGATATAGAGAACAGTTGCCACATTGTCTGTACGTACCAATACATGTTTGCCCCGCAGCACTTCCTGAAAGTGGCGCAATGTCAGAAACACTGCCATCAACTCCAGTGTGTTGATGTGGGACGTGCGCCACAGAGCAGGCCAGGTGCCGTTCACACCTTGCCGACGTCAGACTCCACCCCAACCCATGAGGGAAGCATCTGTCCGGATAACCTCCCACCGTCCCGGTGGGGGACCAAGTGGAACTCCACGAGTGAGAAAGTGTGCCTGGGACCAAGGTCTTAGCGTGAGCATGCAATGGCGTGTTATTCTCACCCTCATGTGCCTGTCTCGCACTGGACACAGACGCAGTTGAAGAAGCCATCTCTGAAAAGCCCTTAGCCACAGAAGACCCAGAGGAATGACTACTGAGGCCGCTGTGAGTTTCCCCAACAGCCGAAGGAGAGAAACGTAACGCTGAGTTCCCCCGACACGAAGGTGGTTCACGCCAGTGAGAATTGAACTTATTCTGTCTGGCGTGGGACTGGCCAGCATAGTGTTCGAATCCAGGGCAAGGCCGATGAAACGTGTTGCCTGGACTGGGACCAGTTTGCACTTCCTCTGGTTCACCCTGAACCCCAGAGCCGTAATGTGTAGTAGCAACTGGTGAGCATGTTCTCTGGCCTGTTTGGGCAATGCCGCACAAAGAAGCCAGTCGTCCAAGTAAGGGAGCACTCTTATACCCTCCTTCTGAAGGGGTTCTAGTGCTACTTGGACGCATTTCAAGAACACCCTTGGTGCCAGAGAAAGTCCAAAGGGGAGAACTCTGAACTGAAAAATCTTTCCCATGAACAAAAAACGAAGGAAGCACCTGTGGTCCACGGCAATGGGTATGTGAAAATAGGTGTCCTCGAGATCTACGGTCATAAACCAGTCCTGGTTTGTGACCGCTTGCAGTACATCTGTTGTTCGTAGCATTCGAAAAGGAAGCACCTTCAAGAAACGGTTTAACCTTCTTAAATCTAAAATCGGCCTGAACCCGCCGTCTTTCTTTGGAACGAGAAAATAAACTGAAAAGAAACCCCCTGGGTGAACAATGGGGTCGGCCATCTCTATGGCTCCTTTTTGTAGCAACAACTGAACTTCTCTCGACAAGGCTTCTGCCTGTCTTGGATTGGTTATAACTGTCTGCCTCACACCCGAATGTATTGGTGGCTGGCGGTGGAATTGCAGGCAGTACCCTTCTGAAAGGGTGGTGAGTAGCCATTGGTTGGTTGTTATTTTGTGCCAACACGCTAGCTGGCTGCCTGTAAAAACTCCTGCCACTGGCCCTGGCCTGTCAGTGGTCCTGTCTACGTTTTTCGGAAGGGATGGGGGGGCGACGACGATGGGGAGGACCCGTCTGTCGAAAAGGGCGAAAACTCATGTGTGGCTGAGTGCCACCCTGCCTGGCCGAGGGAGATGGGGGATTGGGGGCCCACTGCTGGGGTCGATGGGGAGACCTTTGTGCAGCTCTAGGGGCCACATGCCTAAAGCGTGAGGCAGAAGGGTTTGGTGGAGCTCTGAAGGTGGGTGCTACGCCCACATGATGGGAGCGAGACTCTGTAACAGACACACATCTGTCAAGAGCCTCTTGTGCTGCTGGCCCAAAGACCTGTCCAGGTGCCAGTGGGAGGTGCCTCAGGTTGTTCCTGCATACTTCTGGCAGAGGTGATTGAGCCAGCCACACTTGCCGATGGGCTTGCAGCAAGGTGCCCAAGGTAGTGCCACACTGGTTGGCAATGACACCCATAGCCTGCAGTGCAAGTTCCAGTACCTCAGCCGCCAGTGGGTCTGCCGATGATGTGTTGAGTGTCGAGTGCAGCATAACAAGCATGTGTGCCAGCGAGTTAGACACCCTGCCAAGAAAGGCAGTAGAGTTGTAAGCACGAGAAAGTAGCTCGTCTGTGCGGTGGCACTCAGCGTTAGGGCAACGCACCTGCTCCCGAAGTGCTTCATCGGGGGACACAATGAGCAAAGCAATACTTAATTCGACTACTGGCATGCTACCCAAGCCAACAGCACCAGGGTCCTGCATCGCTGCAAGCATGCGAGACATCTGGTCTGGACGGGCAGGTTTCGTAGCAGCCTCCAGGGCAGAAGGCACCACAGAAGTAAAGTCATGACACTGTGGAATTACCAGAGAGGCACGCTGAACACAGCGCAGGAACATGTTCTCAGATCCGGTAGGAGGCGCTGGGGTGTCCAACTGCAAACATGCAAGCAAAGCCTTCAGTGTGGCCTCCACCAAACCCACCACTGAGGCAGACTCCCCAGATCGCCCAGAGGTAACATCACTGCCCGAATCACGGGGCTCAACACCTGGCAGGATTTCGCTTGGTGGCTGCGCCGAGGAAGAAGGCTGACTGAAAAAGGTGTCTGAGGCAGCCACAGCCATCACTTCCTCTTGGTCAGGTGGCTGAGAACATGAGCCAACGGGTGACAAGGAGGCAGGCGGTGCAGGCTGTTCCTCTACAGTACCTACCTGTGCCCCTGCTGTAGGGGGGGGGGGCCTTGCAAGCAGAGGCAGCAGACGCTCCACTGTAGATGAGAGCACTTCCACTTTACGCTCTAACTCCGAAGACTTAGATTTTTTGCGCTGTTTTGCATGCACTGGTGGTGAAAGCTTACGCTTACGCTGTGTCTGAGAATCCGAGAGCAGAAAACTGCTAGATGCACGTTCCACACCAGCCAACCGCGCCTGTCTAACAGTAAGCGGCATTAATGCACAGGAAGGGCATGGATCAGACATTGCCTCCCTTAGATGTTGCATGCCAAGGCACTCCGTGCAGCGATCATGTGCATCCAGCACCTCCATTAGATTGGGGCAAGTGGAACACCTCACTGAATCCATCTCAGTGTCTACTCACCCACGATTTTTTTTTTAGAAAAGAAGCAAGGTGTAGTGCTGCTTGCTAGCCTGGCAACCAAGGCTAGCGAGTTCACAAGCGCAACTTTACCGCTACAGACAACGATTTACTAGCAACCAGAAAACTGATGCCCACGTAAAGTTGTAAGTACACGTTAACGTTATTGGCAACCAATTCGCTAACTTGCTCAACACTGACAAACCTGCCGGCAACCGAGCAGTTTGTGACGAGACCGATATAATAACCGCCCCTGAAAACTTGGCAGCCAAGATTCAGTGACTATCGATGCATAAAACAAGTTACCTTAGCGACCAAACAGCTCGCTTGGAGTCGAGTCCCACTGAAGTCCTCTTCAGTCACGAGCTGCACTGTAGATTGTCGCAGGTATTCCCACAGTTAACACAATTCCAATAGAAAAGATGCAATTCCAATGCGAGAAAAAAGAAGAGGCCAAATGACGTGGGATGTTGCCTTATATAGGCAGGCACGTCATACGTCATGAGATGACAACTTTTGTATGCGACTCTCGAAACGCGCGGATGCAAAGACCCTTCCACTAGTGCTTTTAGCACCGCCCTGGCGGTCTGGAGTGAAGGAAATAGAAACTCAAAAAGAAAAAAGAACAGCAGAAGATATAGACCCATGGATTTCCATATGTTGATGTAATTGAAATAAAAAAAAGGCTAACTAGCTAGCTAGCACTGTATTTATGGTAAGAAGTGTTAGACTAACACACTAAGTTGCTAGCTTGTTAATATTAACTGTAGCAACAGTAGCATGTTGACTTTAAAGATAATCACAGCTCAGGTGATCAATCCTTGACTTGCAAGTGACATCAAAGCAAAATAGAAACCCGGATGTCAGCCATGTTGGTGGATATACAAATGGGGGTCAAGCGACATTCCATACAAAACATAGTCACGCCAGGGGCACCACCATGTGGTGGCCAGTGGTGGCCGCGGCCACCCGAAAATCATTCTTGGCCACCACATAGGCCACCCCTAAGAGAATTTTTGTTATGCATACTATGTGTAAATATATCATGTACGCTAGATTTTTTAAAATTCACAACAGTTCATAATGTGAAAATGATTTTGTAGCAAGATACAGCGGCGCTGCTCTTGCTGACATCCTCCCTCCCCTCCCTCCCTGACGTTGCTGGTTGGTGATTGCTTTGCTGACCAGAGGCAATATGAATCAGATTTGAACAACGCATGGAAGACCGCAGCACAGTGCTTGCACAACAGTTACATTTCCGAAAAGAAAACTTCTGACGGGTATGTACAGTATATCACACAATCATGAATTCCCAAAGAACATACACTTCATTCTTAAAACTCAACTGACTCATTACATTTTTATTATTAATATTTTATTAATAATTTATTATTGTTGAATTCATGCTAGCAATGCTAAGCGGGAAAGTTAGCATAGCTAACAACTAATACTGAATATGGTGTGTCAATTTGCAGAGGATGAAACGAAAACGTATGGACATTTCAAGTTTTTTCGACAAGAAAAATGCCAGTACAGGGGAGATACAACCAGGGGAGAATGAGGAGGAACCAGATGATAACCTGACTGAGGTAGAGCTAGGCAATGAACTGGAAGAGGTGTCCAGGGATAGAGCAAGGACAGAACACAGTGATGCCATGTCAGCAACGGTTCCTGGGCCACCAGGTAAAGTTACAGATAAAATAGGTATCCTTGCTACTGAAATGGATATTTCAGATAGGCTCACATCAGTAATGTAATGGCATCATGTTTCAATGTACCGCCAACCAGCAATGCGAAATTTTGATAGGAATGGCTGAGGATTCATTTCGGTTGAGAAGAAAATGAATCGCAATAGGCTACGTTTATTTTTTTTTTATTTGAAAAGCAAACCATAATTTAGGTAGCCTAGGCTACTTTCTGTAGGCTTACTGAGAGACGGACAGAACCAGAGTAATAGGCTGAACAAACTCCTGTTCAGTGTGAACCTTTTGGCTAACTAAAACAGGCGTTTGCTAAACCTTGGACATGGTGGGCATGTAGGTACATGCATGCAAAACGGTTAAGGATAGACTGCCGGCTATCATGTGCCTACTGAAACGACTCTCTGAAGAGAGAAATGGTGACAGGGCTACTGAAGCAAGAGGTCTGTTGGCACAAATAGATCTCCAGTTCATTGCCCTCCTTCTGACAATGACACAAGTCTTTGTTGAGATTAAGTATCTGTCTGATGCTTTACAGTCCCCACAACTGAATTTGGGTGTAGCGGTTACCCTTGTGGATTCACTTGTTGACACATTAAACAGTTATCGAGAAGGCTCTGTCTTTAATGAAATTTGGGACAATGCGATGGCCCTCGCTGAATAATGCAGTGTCAGTGTTGCATCTAGACGTCAAGTCACACCAAGCTCTAGGCTTGAAGGCTATTACATATCCACACCAATAGCTCAGAGAAAGGTCAACACAGATAAGGAGTCTTTTAGGACGGGCTCATTCATTCCAATTCTTGATGTCCTTCTCTCAGAAATTAAGAGAAAATTTTCTAAGGAGAGTTGTGTCATAATGGAAGGCATACAGGCCTTGAATCCAGGGAGTTCCACATTTTGTGAGAAAACTGTAATATGAGCTTTGGCATCACAATACAAATGCAACACTGAGGATCTTGAATTTGAAATCCCTCAACTTAAAAGGATACTGGGCAGGAAGCAAACTAGTGGCTTGGAAACACCATCCAGTTTACTAGACCTCACAGTCTTTCTTGAGCCATATGGGGAAGTATTTCCTGAGATGTTTAAACTTTGCAAAATTGCACTTGCATTACCTGTGAGTACTGCTGCTTGTGAGCGTAGTTTTGTGTTCTAAAATTGATCAAGACTGTCTTCAGAAATTCCATGAGTGATGAGCGACTGAGCAACTTAGGGGGGTACTAACTATTGAGTCAAAAAGGTCAAAGGCCTTAAATCTTGATGTGGATGTGTTTGCAAAAAGACACAACAACAGGAGAATAATCCTGCTTTGAAAAGAGTGTGACAGGTGCAGGAATATTAGTTGTGAATAGTTCAGATGCAAATCCCTCTCTAAGTCCATCTTCAGAAATATTAAAAAATTAAGTTGGTTTTTATAATAATTTCCAAGCAATCTCAATCAAAGTGCAATCTTAATTTTATTTTCAAGTAAAAACAAAGCGATTCAATTTCTGTAAATTCATTGCAAATCGACTTAGAGGGTTTTGTATCCGAACTGTTCATGTATTGTCCATTGGTTTTTCAGTGTTTCATTTCTGTTCATTCAGATTTTGTTGAAAATTACAAGCTTGTCAATATATTTAGGCAATATTCTGCTGATGTATTCCTTTAAGATGGAACTGTTTGATAGTTTTATATGTCCAATTAAAATGTTAACTTCTATGCATAGCTGTAGCCTAATAATAAAAATGAAAAGAAAAAAAAACATTGTAAGATGTAACCACACCAGATCAACACATTAAGCTTAAGTTAAAAGAAGGATTTTTCTTTTTTTAATATATAACATATACTATACTATATACAGTGGTGCTTGAAAGTTTGTGAACCCTTTAGAATGTTCTATATTTCCACATAAATATGACCTAAAACATCATCAGATTTTCACACAAGTCCTAAAAGTAGATAAACAGAATCCAGTTAAACAAATGAGACAAAAATATTATACTTGGTCATTTATTTATTGAGGAAAATGATCCAATATTGCATATCTGTGAGTGGCAAAAATATGTGAACCTTTGCTTTCAGAATCTGGTGTGACCCCCTTGTGCAGCAATAACTGCAACTAAACGTTTCCGGTAACTGTTGATCAGTCCTGCACACCGGCTTGGAGGAATTTTAGCCCATTCCTCCGTACAGAACAGCTTCAACTCTGGGATGTTGGTGGGTTTCCTCACATGAACTGCTTGCTTCAGGTCCTTCCAAAACATTTCCATTGGATTAAGGTCAGGACTTTGACTTGGCCATTCCAAAACATTAACTTTATTCTTCTTTAACCATTCTTTGGTAGAACGACTTGTGTGCTTAGGGTCGTTGTCTTGCTGCATGACCCATCTTCTCTTGAGATTCAGTTCATGGATAGATGTCCTGACATTTTCCTTTAGAATTCGCTGGTATAATTCGGAATTCATTGCTCCATCAATGATGGCAAACCGTCTTGGCCCAGATGCAGCAAAACAGGCCCAAACCATGATACTACCACCACCATGTTTCACAGATGGGATAAGGTTCTTATGCTGGAGTGCAGTGTTTTCCTTTCACCAAACATAACGCTTCTCATTTAAACCAAAAAGTTCTATTTTGGTCTCATCCATCCACAAAAGATTTTTCCAGTAACCTTCTGGCTTGTCCACATGATCTTTAGCAAACTGTAGATGAGCAGCAATGTTCTTTTTGGAGAGCAGTGGCTTTCTCCTTGCAACCCTGCCATGCACACCATTGTTGTTGTGTTCTCCTGATGGTGGACTCATGAACATTAACATTAGCCAATGTGAGAGAGGCCTTCAGTTGCTTAGAAGTTACCCTGGGGTCCTTTGTGACCTCACCGACTATTACATGCCTTGCTTTTGGAGTGATCTTTGTTGGTCGACCACTCCTGGGGAGGGTAACAATGGTCTTGAATTTCCTCCATTTGTACACAATCTGTCTGACTGTGGATTGGTGGAGTCCAAACACTTTAGAGATGGTTTTGTAACCTTTTCCAGCCTGATGAGCATCAACAAAGCTTTTTCTGATGTCTTCAGAAATCTCCTTTGTTCGTGCCATGATACACTTCCACAAACATGTGTTATGAAGATCAGACTTTGATAGATCCCTGTTCATTAAATAAGACAGGGTGCCCACTCACACCTGATTGTCATCCCATTGATTGAAAACACCTGACTCTAATTTCACCTTCAAATTAACTGCTAATCCTAGAGGTTCACATACTTTTGCCACTCACAGATATGTAATATTGGATCATTTTCCTCAATAAATAAATGACCAAGTACAATATTTTTGTCTCATTTGTTTAACTGGGTTCTCTTTATCTACTTTTAGGACTTGTGTGAAAATCTGATGATGCTTTAGGTCATATTTATGCAGAAATATAGAAAATTCTAAAGGGTTCACAAACTTTCAAGCACCACTGTATAGTAGAGTATTAAATTAGGTTATGGATTTTTGTTTGGTATGCCACCCTAAGATTTGCTGTGGCCCCCACTGGCCACCCCAGAACAGTTTTCTGGAGGCGCCAATGAGTCACGCGTGTGCAACTCCCTTTATTTTTCCACTGTTTTAAGCATTCTTTTAGCTATGTCATATCTTTGTGCTGTATATGGTTGTGGTCACAACAGTACTCGTGACCGTGGCGTGTTCCGATTTTTTAAAATTCTGTCTGTGATTCGGAAAGAGGGCAAGGAAACTCTGAGGCTTAGTACGGAGAGGAGACAAGGGAATCAGGACACTTCGTCCAATGACCATTTTGTCCAATAGTTAAGACATTTCATCCAAAGCCTTTTTCATACGCACTATCAATTATTTTATATTTCAGGTATTCCAGTTCTCGCAAATGAAAGCCCTGTGAGAGTGCTGCTCTGCGCCTAAAGATTTAACATGATCCAGCCAGCTTTAAAAATGAATAATTCAGCCAGTGGAGCTCAAAGCGAATCCAAATTTTACAGGTACCTCCCTCTAAGCCTTCCCCTTCGAAAGACCACGGTCTCGGGTCGGTAGGACCGTGCCTTGGCCTTGGATTTGCAAACAAAGCTCCCAAGAGAGCGCTGCTCCGCGCCTGAATATTTAATATGATCCAGACGGAAACATAGACATGCAAGTGAGCAGCCTGCAATGACAACGGAGTTAACTCATCCCAGAGTCAGCAAGTGGCACGGGCCGACATGGTTACCCCCCTTAGTACGCGCTTTAGTGTCGAAGCGCACGTACTATGGCACTCATTTGCTTTACAAAAATGTGTTTTGCTTCGGTCAAATTCCATCGAGAATTCCTCCTTTTTTCGAACAAACAAATACCTGAAATATAAAATAATTGCGTGTGTATGAAAAAGGCTTTGGACGAAATGTCTTAACTGTTGGACGAAATGACTTGTATTCGTACTCGATGGTTGGTACAAGTGTCTTATCTTCAGAAAAGTCTGACTTTTTTAAATAATATGGATCAAAACTACACATATCTATATTCTCTTTGTATTGAATCTTCCCTCGATCGCTCAAATCGTGGTAATACTGAGAAAATTCAGCATTGTTGACAGAGACACTCTTTCAGCTGCTGCCATCCTAGTATGTCCACCATCACGGCAGACGCTCATGATGTAGCACATTTTGATCATGTGGTTGCAAGTCATCTATACCATCAATAACCTACAATTCTTTTTGATAGCAACTATAGCAATGTTCACAACCAACAAAAAAATGAAACTAAAGGTGATACAGGTACATTTTAAAAGACAAATTCAGCTTTTAATTATTTGCGTATGGAGTTTTGTTCAGTTGTATTTATTTTATTGCGTATTATGTTTCCTTCTCATTCCTTCATCGCACATGGTGCTGAACTGTCCCACTAGTTGCATTGAGATTCTTGTTTGTTTTCTTGCTCCCACTATTAAGGTTGTAGTTGAAATTTAAAAGTTAATATTCAGCTAGCTAAAATATGTTTTAAGTCAATTCATATTAGATTGATACCTAGTTAACAGTTACATTAATACTTCTTTGTTTGGATGAACAAGCTATAGTCTGTCCATATTAACTGGATATGAGCAGTTGCACTTTGATTGGCTACTCTACTACTAGGCTATCAGTTCATATACCGTGAGTAGAGAAAAACAAAATGGCAGTGTGTGTTGCTGAACCAACCAAGGATGAAATAAAAACTCTACTCAAAAATATCCCCCCCCAAAAAAAAATTATCAAGTATTTAAAAGAAACAGAAATAGCTAAAAAAAATATAGTCCCCCCAAACATCTCCTGTTCCACGCTTCAGTTCAGTTGATGGCAGTAATGCACCTGTAAGTTGGTTTGCCAACCACCAAAAAACCCAAAAGAAGAAGAAGAAAACCCCCCAAAATACAAAAAAGGCAACAAATTATAGAATAAAAGTATTTGATTGTAAGAAGGGATCTTTTTTTTAAATTTTCAAGAATTATTACCCCATTTTTCCCAAATTGCTCCTGTCATTTCGCCAGTTTGTTCACATTCTAAGCAGAAATTATTTTGTCAGACGTTTTGTATAAAGATTTATTTATCAAATTTGCAAAAAATAAAAATGCTCCGTTTCTCAAAATCCAGTGAATGTGGATAGAATAAAACAGTTATTCCACTCAATCTCATCGTACATGGCTTATACAGCTCATGTACAACTGGATTTTGTGGAATAACTGTTATACACACACACACACACACACACACACACACACTGGATATGAGCAGTTGCCCGCTCTGATTGGCTACTCTACTACTAGGCTATGAGCTCATATACGGTTAGTAGAGAAAAACAAAATGGCGGAGCGTGTTGCTGAACCAACTGAGGACAAAATAAAAACTCTATTTGAAAACAACCCCCCCCAAAAAAAACCCCCAACAAAATATGAAATAAAAGTTTTTGATCGTAAGAATGCATCTTTTTTTATTTTTCAAGAATTATTATTATAGCATTTTTCAAAATTGCTACTATCATTTTGCCAGTTTGTTAAGTGGAAATGATTTTGTCAGACATTTTGTTTCAAGTTTTTATTGATCGAATTTGCAAAAAATAAAACTACACCTTGTTTCTCAAAATCCCATGAATGTGCATAGAATAAAACAGTTATTCTGCCTAATCTCGTCGCACATGGCTTATAGCCAACTCGATATATATATATTATACACACACACACACACACACACACACCACTGTAAAAATGCCGATTTTTACTGAAAATGTGAAAACAATTTTTTACTTGTCAGTGTGAAACATTCATTGTTGATTAAAATAAAAATTAATGTAAACATGTTTTGTATGTTAACTCTCTAGGCATTTACAGAGCTAGTCACAGGTAGCAGCTAGCTAGTTACGTAGGCTCCAAATTAGCAAACAGCAAATTAGCAAACATATCAATAACAAGTTTAAAGGCAAAATATTTTGAGACATTAGCAAAAACATTTCCCCATAGTATAGCTGAGCATGCAGCTGCCACATAGCAAATCTCACATAGCTGCTCAGGTGATAAAGTGATTTGATTGGGCTGAAGTGCCCAAGAGTGGCGGCGCACACGTATGCAGCAGCTTTGCTCTCCTATGATGAACTAAATTTTGTTGTACATTTGTGCAGTGACAATAAAGGCATTCTATTCTATTCTATTCTATTCTATTCTATTCTATTCTATTCTTGTGATGTAGCAGTCGTAACTAACCAGAGACAAGGCTGAGGAGCCAGACCTTTGCCTTGTTTGTACAGAACTCTATATTTAACTGGGAGAGTAAAACAGTGAAACATATGGTGTACAAATGAAACAGGATAAGATAATATTGTTTCTCCACTTTATTATGTTTAGATTCAAATTGGTGCGGTTAAAGTTGCACTCTGTGCTTATAGATAGAAAAAAAATGTCAAACCTCCTAAAGAATCATGCACACCCAAAGTCTGAGAAGCTCTAGTTACTTTGTCTGAGATGTGAATTCCCAACAAATAAATATACGACAATATTTCAGTGTAATTATTGTTCCATAGATTAACAAAGGTAACTGTATATACAACAGATCACATGCAGAATGTTGCTGAATGACACAACACTGAGACAAAGCACAAATTTACAGCTGAATCAAATACAAACAGCAAACTAGTCAGTCATATCTTATTTTCCTACTTCATATATAGACGCTTTAAAAATAAAAAAAAAATAAAAATGATGCTTAAAGCAGTATTTAAGGCAAAAAATTAACTTTGCAAAATTATGAGTACAGCACATCATGCAAGGTATTTCGTGTTTGCACTGCAAACACTGCCTTTAGTTTTGCACTGCAGCTATGAGGTACAAATAAGGGAAGCTTACAGCGACTGGTAGAAACTGTTTTAAGGGAACTTCTAAAACACTACTTTCAAACCTTCTTGATTAGTTAATAATCATACTTTTAGTCAGAGAGTTCGCTAAATTAAAGAGTAACTCTTGATAATGACTTGACTTCTGCAAGTCTTGAATGGAAGCCAGGTGAAAAAGCATCCAAAGCTCATTTGAATACCATAAATGTGACTATAATCAGGGTTCCTAACCATTATTATAGCCTCTCAGATATTCTCAACAAACATGCACATGATATTTGTATGAGATAATGGAGTTAATATGTAATGCCACAGACATGTACTCCCAAATGACACTATAAACTTTGGAACAATGTGTACAATTTATGCCTTAACAACCATCCAACATGTTGGCTAATTAGGTAATCACTACAACATTCTCTCTCTCTCTCTCTCTCTCTCTCTCTCTCTCATACACAAATATTTTCACTTTCTCCTAGTGAGCTTTGGGCATTGTTTCACCAAGAAACACAGTACTGATGTACAGCCAGCGACTGACTTCAGTCTAGCCAAAGCAGGAAATAAATAAACAGGTAAAAATGATCTACTAACAGCATAACATCTTCCTAGTTAGTTAGATAAGTTATGATGGCTAGATGTTTGGCTGCTACTTGAGCTACAGTATATGGCTAAAAGTATGTGAACACCTGACCATCACACCCATACGTGGGACTTCCGCAAACTATTGCTACAAAGCATACTATTGTCTAGAATGTCTTTGTATGTTGTAGTGTTAAGATATTATTTCACTGGAACTAAGGGGCCCAAACCTGTTCCAGGATGACAATGCTGCTGTGCACAAAGTGAAGACATAGTCAAGGTTGCACTGGAAGAACTCTAGTGGCCTGCACAGAGCCCTGATCTCAACCTCATTGAACTGAACATGAATTGGAACGCCAAGTGTGCGCCAAGCCTCTTTGCCTCATATCTGTGCCTGTCCTCACTATTGCACTTGTGGCTAAATGGGCAGAAAGCCTTCACAGATGAGTGGAGGCTATTGTATGAGCAAAAGGGAGATGTTCAGCAAGCACATATAGCTATGATGGATAGGTGTCCCCATACTTTTGTCCATTTCAGTCAAACTGCACATTACTTCAACAATGTATTTGGTGCAAAAATGTAAACCAGTTTCAACTGTTCCATCACATTCCACACAAGTGTTACTTCACCACACAGCTTAATGTTACTCAAGTTTAACACATCTGCTTCAACTGTCTGACAGGTGGCTAATGCACTGGAGCTGAGATTCACTCAAGTCCTGGAGCATCTTACACACCAAATGGTGTGATGCAGTAATCCTACAGGCTTAGCTGTGAGTAGCACTACAAAGGCCACAGATGACACATGAGACATATGGGAAATGTTCTCTGCTCATTAGCAAGTGCTCAAGAGCTGTTTCAGTTTCCTTCAGCCTTCCTGAAGTCCAAGTCTTACCCAACATCTGCTACTCATACCTGACCAAAAGCCTGGTTTTGCATTCTAAATATATCCTTGGCCCAGTGAGTGGTTTTCATTCTTCATTAACAACATTATAGTGGAAGGTTAAATAACTCTTTTTAAGCCAGCACTAAGAGTCAGAGTCACTGGTTAAGGAAAAAAAGTTACTATCCTTGGATTTTAACCATCCATTCACCTAAAAGGACTGCTTCAAGTTCTGATGGTGATTCGTCGACAGCCTCTTCTGGTTCAGCCAAATCATGTAGCTAATTGTCACTCCCAGTGTAGTTCTTCTCATTTGGCAGAGGATCTGGTAGGATTCCCGGTACCCAGTTTTCTCTGTAGTTGGATGTAAAGTCAGATAAGAAGACTTTGGAAATGGTTACAGGAGAGGGTAACTCCGAGCAGCTCTGAGGGACCCTGTTTGGTAGGTAGGCTTTCCTGTAATCAGAACTTGATTCATCGTCTGTCCAGTCTGACTCATCCCTGGAGACAAGATCTGTCAACAAAAGAGTCCTCTCTCCAGCTGGTGTTGATCTTGCCACAAGAGGTGTGATCTCTGGGCTGTGGTTTACATTTGAATCCACAGGCTGGAATGCCAAGCTGAAGAAGTGCAGTTCCCCGTTGGCATCACGTGACACTGGCAGCACCAAAAGTTCATTGGAGTCTGGTTCTATCATGTCCAGGTCTGCTTCTGGTTCTGGAGGAGATAAGATCTGGAATAGGTCATCTTCTGTGCAAGAGGACAGTCCAGGACTAATGGAGTCTCCTAACCCACTGTCAGTAGCATAACTGGACAACTCCTCTTGAACCTGGGGTACCCTCACTGCCAAGACCATGCTATAACTAGTGCAGGATTCACCACTCCGGTCACTAAGTGGTGCTCCCTGTTCATTAGTGTAAGAACGACAGTGCCAAGCTTGGTTATGGTAGTCCTGGGCTGCATAATCTTCATTTCTCACAACATGTGGCTTCACCAAGACAGAAGGTAAGGCTGGTTTGGGCTTGATGGCAATCGCTGGAAATTCAGGGTATACCTTCACAGTGGTTATCTCTGCTTTAGGATCTGGGTTGAAATTTGGAGTAATGTTCAGCGACATGATCTGCTATAGAGAAAAAGAGAAATGAAGTGTAAAGTTGCTGTTTAGTTCATTTCAATGGCCACATGTTGATATCAGACAACTTCTTTTTATTGTTATAATGACCAAACTTGATTATAGCTTTGTTTCATTTTTCAACCCTGGATCTCTATTGCATTTGTGGCGCATGGGAAATTACCACAATGAAGAACCCCTATATATTTCTCTGTACTAGAAAAATAACTGAAAACTACTTTACTGATTATGTGTAACCATCATGGGGCTGTATTCAGAGTTCAGTAGTGAGGTGTTATAGATTGTTGTAGAGTTAGAGAGTTACAGAATACATCAGTATTCAGACCTCAAAAACAGAGCATGTCAAAAAATCAAGGTGTGTTTCATTGAACTTCGATTCTGACCTTGAACTTAAGTTGATTTTCGGGGGTCATCTTTAAAGTTTTTGTCTTTAAAGGTGGTGGTTTAAATGATATAGAGCTAATTTTAATAATCTGAAATGGGAGCCTAGAAAATCAATCTAAGCATGTGTGTAAGAACCACAAGTTGGCCTAAGGATTACTGTATCCACCTTTTAACCAGGAGATTGTGAGTTCTACTCACGGTTGGATCATACTAAAGACCATTATCAAAATGGTACCTACAAAATGGTCATCTGGCAAGGCATGCTGTAATACAGATGTGAGTGGGGAGTCAAACTCTCGTGGTTACTGGAAGACTGCCCCCCCCCCCCATTGTGACTATATAATAGGTGAGAGGCCAAGGGCAGTAGAGGCTTTGCACCATCACGTGACCCTATAGCAGTGGTAATTATGCCGCCATGACAGGGGGCACATTTGTAGTGTTTCATTCAGCCAAGTTAGTTGTTAGTGATGGGTATGGGAAGGTTTTGTTGAGTTTTTGGATGTGCAAATCATTTTGAACAAAACAAAGACATCAGATTTAAAAAAAAAATTACCAAAAGTATTTCATCATCATGGGAAAAAACTAGAGAGATTTCTAAATGTAGAAGGGGAAATTGAGGGAAAAAAACATCCAACAGGACTCGGTGTCGAACAGAGAGGTCAAAAACCCGATGGTATGCTTACTTCATTTCCACAAAGGTAAGAATGAAAAAAAAAATTTCACAACTGCAGTAAGGTGCTCACAGTGAAGTGAACATGAGCATCAACACAGCGGCTCGGCAGAGCTTCACCAAGACTTAAAAAGTTCATTTACATTTGGGGATCCTTTGGAGCGCACTTGGGACCCAGTCATTATGGGAAACACCTGATGGTGATTTAAGCGCAATCAGCACTCAAATCAGTATCAGGCATTTCCCATAATGACTGGGTCCCAAGTGTGCACATAATACACTCCCTGAAATTAAAAAGAAAAAAAATCTGATGTCTTTGTTTCTTTCAAAACGATTTGCACATCTAAAAATGCAGCAAAACCTTCCCATATTGATCAATAACAACAAGGTTGAATGAAGCACTACAAGCATGCCTCCTATCATGGCAGCGTAATTACCATTGCTATGGGGTCACGTGACGGTGCAAAGCCTCTATAGAAATGGAGATCGGCACCATTCGGTGCCTGGTTAGGACTGGGACAGGAGACTGCCTGGGAAGATCAGGTCCTGGCACAGGAGGGATTTTGACGTGTGTAAGAAGACTCTGAATACAAGGAACTTTCCCTGTGGAACTACAGACATGTCTTTTGACCAGGCTTGTAGTACTCGAGTCCAGGACTCGGACTCGAGTCCGACTTGTGCCCTAATTTTAAGGACTCATGACTTGACTCGGACTTGAGCACTGATGACTAGGACTCATGCGTTAACTGCATTAGGACTTGGAAAATGGAGACAAGGACTCGGATTTTATCTTTATTTTTTTGGTAACATGCCATAATAATTTGGCATAAGATATTTATATCTACATTAATTCTGTAGTAATTTCGTGTCAGATTGTCACACCTGCACGCCTTGGCATGTGCATCAGATAGACTCTTGGGCGCACTCCGGACAGTGCGTGCGCCAAGCCGACTCTCGTGCGTGGTGTAAACGACTTGTACCTGCACAGGATTAAGGCGGAAACAGCACGCCTATATAGAAACTGTGAAAAACACACTTACAGTGGTGCTTGAAAGTTTGTGAACCCTTTAGAATTTTCTATATTTCTGCATAAATATGACCTAAAACAGCATCAGATTTTCACGCAGGTCCTAAAAGTAGATAAAGAGAACCCAGTTAAACAAATGAGACAAAAATATTATACTTGGTCATTTATTTATTGAGGAAAGTTATCCAATATTACATATCTGTGAGTGGCAAAAGTATGTGAACCTCTAGGATTAGCAGTTAATTTGAAGGTGAAATTAGAGTCAGGTGTTTTCAATCAATGGGATGACAATCAGGTGTGAGTGGGCACACTGAATCTGATGATGTTTTAAGTCATATTTATGCAGAAATATAGAAAATTCTAAAGGGTTCACAAACTTTCAAGCACCACTGTACTTTGCGAAGTACTGAGTTGTGTTGTTGACATTACTGAGCCTTATTTCTTTGTTTGGTTTCCTGATCCCTGATTTCCTGTTTCTCTTCTTTGATTCTGCCGAGTCTATGATAGTCTGTTTGTGTCTCGCTCAACCTATCACCTGTTTCACTGTTTTTGCCTGCCATTCTGGATTGTTTACCATCTTCACTTGTATTAATACACACACCTTCTGCACTTGCATCCATCTCCCAACCATCTCTGACAGAATACTTCACACTCCCTGACAAAGAGAAGCACATTCACCTGTTCATACGTCATGTTCAGGAACAAACTAATGTTAATGGCGCTAAAACAGCCACCGTCAAATGGTACTGTTGGAGTGTTGGAGTCAACTCTAAATTTTTTTAATGACTTGGACTTGAATCGGACTTGAACACTAGGGACTCAAGACTGGACTCGGACTTGAGGTTTAGTGACTCGACTACAACACTGCTTTTGACTCAAATCTGCAATGCTCAATACAAGCCATGGCCAATGTAGCGCACAGTAAAAAGTGCCCCAAAACCTGTAAAAAAGCATAAATAACACAAACTACTTTTTTACTGGATTGACTTATCTGGTTCGAGGCTAACAAACTATCTATCAATGCCAAAAAAACATACTTCCTTATTTTCTGTAATAAAAATAAAACCTACAATAGAAATAATGCAAAAATCTTACTAAAAAGTATGCCCCTTTCTCAAGAGTGTCAAGCTAAATTCTTAGGCGTAATAATAGATGACAAATGGCCCTTTTCCACTACCCTTTTTCAGCTCACTTCAGCTCGCTTCAGCTCACTTCAGCCCGACACGGCTCGCGTTTCGACTACCAAAAACCAGCACGACTCAGCTCGCTTCAGCCCTGCTTAGCCCCTAAAACTCGCACTGTTTTGGAGTAGGGCTGAAGCGAGCCAAAGCGAGCCGAGTGAGGCTGGGGGCGTGAGCAGACACTCCCCTAACCCGGAAGGAGAAGAATTATGAATTACGAGAATTTCTGAAGTCTTATGCGCCTCGCCTCATCTATACGCTCTTGCCAGTATCTGTCCGCGTTGTCGGTGACAACAAGCCACAGCACCAAGACCAGCAACACTAACGACTCCATGTCCTCCATGTTTATTGTTTACTCTCCGGGTCGTGAGACTACCGCTTAAAAGCTCACTGATGTCACTGTTTGCGCTGCTTAACGACATCACCTGACGTCCACCCACTTTCGCTAACTCCACCCAATGTGTCCACCCACTTCCAGCCAGCACGGTTCAGCGCGGTTATAGTCGAAATGCAACTCCAACAGCCCCGCTCAGCCCGACTCAGCACGGCACGGCTCAGCCCGACTCAGCCGCGTTTGTAGTGGAAAAGCGGCAAAACTGACCTGGAAACCACATATAGCCACGTTATGTAATAAAATATCTAAAACTATTGGACTTATGGGAAAACTCAAACATCTTCTCACTCAACAAGCCATTATCACCATATATAATAGCTTAATATATCCATATCTGACCTACGGAAATATTATATGGGGATGTGCCTACAAAACTACACTACAGCCCCTAATACTACTACAAAAAAGATTTGTTCGTATGGCCACCAGATCCAGTTTTTATGCCCATTCTTTACCTCTGTTTACGAAGCTTAAGATTTTAAATATTATTGATATCAATAGACTTCAGCTAAATATCTTCACTTTCCAATTTCTTAGAAATTCTCTTCCAGACACGTTTGATCGTTTTTTAAATCTTAATTCCCAATTTCATGCTTACCAAACTCGACAAAGCGACCAACTGCATATCCCCCTAGTGCGAACATCCCTAGGTCAAAAGAGTGTTCAATACAAATGTGTAATTGAATGGAATAACCTCCTCCTCCACCTTAAAAGTTTTACATCCATGATTAGTTTTAAACGTAATCTCAAAAGCCACCTATTTTCATTCCCCAGCCACACTTGACCTTTATCTTTAAATATAGTTCAGTCTTGGATCAAATTGTAAAATATTACACTACACCATGCACCAGGCTTCTGTTATTAGGACAATATTTATTCACCATTCGAAATCAATCAATTATACTTTTTTTTTACTTTATGTATAGATCCTAGGTTACATTTTATTCATTTCTTATTTTCACTCGTTAACTTATATTTTGTTATTTGCAATTGACATTGTTTATATTTATTTCAGTTATGATGCCAATTACAGTTTAATGTATAATTTTGTTACCAATAATTATATTATTATCTTTGTTATTATTTGTTATTATTTACTATTGTTAATATAGTTATTCTCTAATTTGTTAAATTTGGATTAATTACTTGTTAATTTAAACGGGGGAAGACTTAGAACAAGCCATTGTGCTTTTTTCTTCCCCCAGCACATTTTCTGTTTTTGTTCCATTTATGTTTTCTTGTAAATCTCTTTCATCATGTGCAAATAAATAAATAAATAAAAATAAAATTAAATCTTTAAACATTTATAAGAACAGCTTTGGTAAGAGTCCCCCCCCGTGTCTGTCTCACCCCACCCTTGGTTTACACTACTATGAGTCTGATTGTGGATATTTGTAAAGTTTATTGAAATAATTCAACTGCCCTTTGGCATTCCAGGCTTTCTGTTCTTTTCTCACTGCAGAAACTACACTACCGTTCAAAAGTTTGGGGTCACTTTGAAATTTCCTTATTTTTGAAAGAAAAGCACTGTTCTTTTCAATGAAGATCGCTTTAAACTAATCAGAAATACACTCTATACATTGCTAATGTGGTAAATGACTATTCTAGCTGCAAATGTCTGGTTTTTGGTGCAATATCTACAACCCCGATTCCAAAAAAGTTGGGACAAAGTACAAATTGTAAATAAAAATGGAATGCAATAATTTACAAATCTCAAAAACTGATACTGTATTCACAATAGAACATAGACAACATATCAAATGTCGAAAGTGAGACATTTTGAAATTTCATGTCAAATATTGGCTCATTTGAAATTTCATGACAGCAACACATCTCAAATAAGTTGGGACAGGGGCAATAAGAGGCTGGAAAAGTTAAAGGTACAAAAAAGGAACAGCTGGAGGACCAAATTGCAACTCATTAGGTCAATTGGCAATAGGTCATTAACATGACTGGGTATAAAAAGAGCATCTCGGAGTGGCAGCGGCTCTCAGAAGTAAAGATGGGAAGAGGATCACCAATCCCCCTAATTCTGCGCCGACAAATAGTGGAGCAATATCAGAAAGGAGTTCGACAGTGTAAAATTGCAAAGAGTTTGAACATATCATCATCTACAGTGCATAATATCATCAAAAGATTCAGAGAATCTGGAAGAATCTCTGTGCGTAAGGGTCAAGGCCGGAAAACCATACTGGGTGCCCGTGATCTTCGGGCCCTTAGACGGCACTGCATCACATACAGGCATACTTCTGTATTGGAAATCACAAAATGGGCTCAGGAATATTTCCAGAGAACATTATCTGTGAACACAATTCACCGTGCCATCCGCCGTTGCTCGATAAAACTCTATAGTTCAAAGAAGAAGCCATATCTAAACATGATCCAGAAGCGCAGACGTCTTCTCTGGGCCAAGGCTCATTTAAAATGGACTGTGGCAAAGTGGAAAACTGTTCTGTAATCAGACGAATCAAAATTTGAAGTTCTTTATGGAAATCAGGGACGCTGTGTCATTCGGACTAAAGAGGAGAAGGACGACCAAAGTTGTTATCAGCGCTCAGTTCAGAAGCCTGCATCTCTGATGGTATGGGGTTGCATTAGTGCGTGTGGCATGGGCAGCTTACACATCTGGAAAGACACCATCAATGCTGAAAGGTATATCCAGGTTCTAGAGCAACATATGCTCCCATCCAGACGACGTCTCTTTCAGGGAAGACCTTGCATTTTCCAACATGACAATGCCAAACCACATACTGCATCAATTACAGCATCATGGCTGCGTAGAAGAAGGGTCCGGGTACTGAACTGGCCAGCCTGCAGTCCAGATCTTTCACCCATAGAAAACATTTGGTGCATCATAAAACAGAAGATATGACAAAAAAGACCTAAGACAGTTGAGCAACTAGAATCCTACATTAGACAAGAATGGGTTAACATTCCTATCCCTAAACTTGAGCAACTTGTCTCCTCAGTCCCCAGACGTTTACAGACTGTTGTAAAGAGAAAAGGGGATGTCTCACAGTGGTAAACATGGCCTTGTCCCAACTTTTTTGAGATGTGGTGTTGTCATGAAATTTAAAATCACCTAATTTTTCTCTTTAAATGATACATTTTCTCAGTTTAAACATTTGATATGTCATCTATGTTCTATTCTGAATAAAATATGGAATTTTGAAACTTCCACATCATTGCATTCTGTTTTTATTTACAATTTGTACTTTGTCCCAACTTTTTTGGAATCGGGGTTGTACATAGGTGTATAGAGGCCCATTTCCAGCAACTATCACTCCAGTGTTCTAATGGTACAATGTGTTTGCTCATTGCCTCAGAAGGCTAATGGATGATTAGAAAACCCTTGTACAATCATGTTAGCACAGCTGAAAACAGTTGAGCTCTTTAGAGAAGCTATAAAACTGACCTTCCTTTGAGCAGATTGAGTTTCTGGAGCATCACATTTGTGGGGTCGATTAAATGCTCAAAATGGCCAGAAAAATGTCTTGACTATATTTTCTATTCATTTTACAACTTATGGTGGTAAATAAAAAAGTGTGACTTTTCATGGAAAACACAAAATTGTCTGGGTGACCCCAAACTTTTGAACGGTAGTGTATGTCAAATTTTTTTTGTGGTAATAGCACATACAGCACATATGCAATGTATAAAGGTTGGATTGAAAAAAAAATACTGCACTACTGCTTTAATATCATAAACCAAAAATGAAACATTGAACGAGAAGGGCATCAAATGAATAAAAAAGCAACGCAACACAATTGATCTGTGAAAAGACACATCATGGAAATTGGCTGCAGGGCCAAAGCTACATGTGTGCTATAACTCATGTATGAGCAAAGCACATTCCTCCTAAACCTGTCCCAACATACACACGCGCACACACACCCCAATCTTTCAGCTTGTCAGTGCCAGGAACATTGAGGTAGAGCTCCTTCCGGGTATACTTACAAAGGGAATTTTCCTACTACAATTTCCTGATAGAGAAACAAGTAAGAGTGTCTTACCAGTGCCTTGGGCAGGTTCCTCTTCTTCGTGACGTACTGCTGACACAAAACCAACAGCAAGGTGAACAGGAGGAAAAGAGCCACTAATGCAGACACGATGAATACAGGAATCCAGGGCTTGTCTGCAGCTGGAGAGAAAAAAAAAAAGACCAAAAATAAAGCCAATGTAAACTCACTATAAAAAAAATCTAATTTTAGGACAATCCCAAAGGTCATAAGGTGCTCATATGATAAGTTAATCCTGGTTAAGCAAGAGCTGGGCTGAGAATTGCACAATTCCTTGAAACTGAACTTTCTAGACGTACAAAAGGAACAGCATGTGAAATAATCTTTTTTTTTTGATAAGTATCTGAACATTTTGTCATGTGGCTCTCTCTTTAGCATGCTGGCCTTTAATCAGAGCTTATATTTTGCACCTCATAACCTATAAGTGAGTAATACGAAGAATCTAATCTTACTCGTTTCAAATGACGTAGCCACAAGAAACTTTTCCACAGTGAACAGAAAATAAACAAAACACTCCTGTTTTTACCTGGCAGAGTCACACAGAAGGTGGTGTTTTCACTCTGTCGCTTTACGGAGGGATGGGTCAGCTCGTACAATGCAACGCCACAGTATTCGGTGTTCATGTCTAAGTGACTCACTGTAATCATGCCAGATGGATTCTGAAACACCTGTAAATAAGATATGTGATAAAGGATAATAAAACGTGATTGTGCAACTTGGTGTATTTTTTTTTAAATGCTAATGTGTTTTAAAAGAACTAGCAGTTAGCATTACACTGGCTAGCAATGATAGCAATTCTGTCTAAGTGTGCACATTTATACACTTAATGTTTAAGTAAAATAAGGGAAGAATCATATACTGTAGGTGCAATAAGTTAGGCATACATATTGGAGCCTGTTACAGGATGAACTACCGAATTAGCTATGACTGATGAAAACAAGTTTTTCTTAAGTTAAGAACATAACATACCGTCAGTAATACTGTATACAGTTAGCTTTATATATTTTGGTGACAGCGGTGATTTTTTTTAAAATACAAATTATCATTTTTACTTGTTTGCTTAAAATTTATTATATAATTAACAGTTATTCCATGAAATTGAGTTGTACCGGTACATGAACTGTATTTATAAACCATGTACGACAAGTTTGAGTGGAATAACTGTTTTATTTTATCCACATTCACTGGATTTTGAGAAACGGAGCATTGTTATTTTTATTTTTTGCAAATTCAATAAATAAAAAAACTTGATGCAAGTGGGTGACACGGTGGTGTAAGTGGTTAGCACGGTCGCCTCACAGCGAGAAAGGTTCTGGGTTTGAGACCAGTGGCTGGCAGGGGAGCCTTTCTGTGTGGAGTTTGCATGTTCTCCCTGTGTCTGCGTGGGTTTCCTCCAGGTGCTCCGGTTTCCCCCATAGTCCAAAGACATGAGGTTAGGTTAATATGGGATGGCTTTGGGCTGAGGTGCCCTTGAGTGAGGCATCCAACTGCTCCCTGGGTGCTGTTAGCATGGCTACCCACTGTTATGTGTATGTGCTCATTGCTCACGTGTGTGTGTTCACTGCCCCAGGGTTAAATGCAGAGAGGAATTTCACAAGTGTGTGATGATAAATATTTTTATAAATAAAAATAATTTCTGCAAACCGGCAAAATGACAGTAGTTTGTGAAAAATGCGATAATAACAGTTCTTGAAAAATAAAAAAGATATGTTCTTACCATCAAATACTTTTATTCCATATTCTGTTGCTTTTTTGGTATTTTTGGGGGGTTTTGTTTTCGAGTAAAGTTTTTATTTCGTCCTCTGTTGGTTCAGCAACACGCTCCACCATTTTGTTTTTCTCTACTCACGGTATAGGAGCTGATATCCTAGTAGTAGAGTAGCCAGTCAGAGTGCATGATTGCTCATATCCAGTGAATGTGGATTGAATAAAAATGAATACATTATTCTAGCAAGCTGGCATTGGTAGCTAAGGTTTGCAGAGCAAATCAATAACTTACATGTGTAACTTAGGCAATAATTTTGAGTAATAATGTTGAGACCAAAGAGTTAACATTTACCATTCAATTAAAAAAAACCCTGAAATAAATATGTTGACTTAATATCTTGTTATTATGACTTACCATCGATCTAAGATATCTATGTTTATCTATAATGTGGTTATTACATTATTTAATAAGCACTTGGGGGAAAGCCATGGCCAAATGGTTAGAGAAAGAGCTTTGGGACCAAAAGATCGCTGGTTCAAATCCCTGATTCAGCAGGACTGGCTCAAGTGCCCTTGAGCAAGGTGCCTAACCCCTGACTGCTCCAGCAAGAGTGGTGGTGTACCTTGTGTCTGATTAGCCAGAGAAAAACTGATGATGTGATTATCAGTTCGGGCAAGAACCCACCCATAACTAAAACTAATAAGCACGTATTTCAACCTATTAAGTCATTATTTCATGTTATCTCATTGTTTTGCCATATAATCTCATTATTTCAACTTAATATTTAGCACCCCATAATGTAGAAGTCTAATTTACTGAATATTAAATTATAATTCTTATTCTACACATTGTTTCCCAGACAGTGCTTTTAACAACATAACATCTTGAAACAATGAGTTTGCATGCTGAATAATGTGTTATTAATTCAAAATTATGAGTCAAGTCAAGTCAAGTTTATTTGTATAGCGCTTTTAACAATAAAAATTGTTGCAAAGCAGCTTTACAGAATTTTAACGACTTAAAACATGAGCTAATTTTATCCCTAATCTATCCCCAATGAGCAAGCCTGTGGTGACGGTGGCAAGGAAAAACTCCCTCAGACGACATGAGGAAGAAACCTCGAGAGGAACCAGACTCAAAAGGGAACCCATCCTCATTTGGGCAACAGCAGACAGCATGACTATAACATTAACGGTTTTAACATGAAGACAGTTTCGTTGATGTTGTAACTCTTCATTGATGGAAACTTGAGTGCAAAACTGTTCATGACAACTGCAGTCCTAAAGTTAGCAAGTCAACTGTAGTCCTCAGCCATAAAAGCATTACTGTACAGTACATGTAAGTGTCCAGAGCGTCTTCCAGGTGTAACCCTCAACTGTCCTCATGGGGCCGATTAATTATGAATTAATTTTGAATTAATAACACATTAATTCAAATAATAACACTTTCCCCCCACAACTTATGGTTCAGTGCTTCTGGAATACACACATGAAACATCTTGTCCCAACACTTTAACAGTCTGAATTGTTTGGTTTTACTGCATGTTTACATTATATCAATGTAGAAGGAAGAACCAGTATGATAGGTAATTTAACTTAAGTCAATATTAACAGAATTATGCCCTCGGCTATGTTAAATCTCTGATCTAAGTAACTAAGTATATTTACTACAAAGGTGTACATTCCACCAAGACAGAAGGTACAGTACAAATGTTCATATGGAACTAGACCTTACCTTTCCAGCTTCAGACTCTGGGTGTGTGAGACTGACAATGTACTCAACAGAAGATTGCCCAGAATCCCTACACCTTTCCCAACAGCTGATTTCCCTAATCGAGTGGTTCTGAGGCCCCATGGGAGTTGTGAGTGTTACGGTGAAAGAGGCCCCGGTCATTACCACGGATGAATGTGGCGCTTCCAGAGTGCCTGACAAGGACAAGAAAAAGAAAGAAGTAAGAAGGAGTAATAAGGAGGGAGGTAAAAGGCAGGAATTAGTGTCATGAGATCTAAAATAATCTACAGAGAGTTCAATCCTGTTTTATAGATAAACAATCATTTAATGAATACAAAATCCTAGTGCACAGATCATGTACATTTACAAAATTCCACAGTGAATATACAGTATACACCGATCAGACACAACATATGATCACTGGCAGATGAACTGAATAACATTGATTATCTCATTACAGTGGCACCTCTCAAGGGTTGAGATGTATTATGCAGCAAGAGAACAGTTGGTTCTTGAAGTGTAAGGATCTGAATGACTTTGACAAGGACCAAATTGTGATGGCAAGATGACTGGATCTCCAAAATGGCACATCTTGTGGGTTGTTCCGGTATGCAGTGGTTAGTACCTACCAAAAGTGGTCCAAGGAAGGACAACCGGTGAACCAGCAACAGGGTCATGGGTGTTAAAGGCTCATTGATTCACATGGGGCACAAAGGCTAGCCCATATGGTCCAATCCTACAGAAGCGCTACTGTAACACAAACTGCTGAAAAAGTTAATGTTGGCTAAAACAGAAAGGTTTAAAGTTAAAGCATTAACTTTTTCAGCAGTTTACAGTGCTACAGGAGCTCTTCTGTGGGATTGGACCATATGGCCGAGCCTTTGTGTCTCGTATGAATCAATGATCCTTCAACACCCATGACCCTGTCGCTGGTTCACTGGTTGTCCTTTGGATCCTTGGACGACTTTTGTTCGGTACTAACCAGTGCATACTGGGAACACCCCACAAGATGTGCCATTTTGGAGATGCTCAGACCCAGTCATCTAACTGTCACAATTTGGTCCTTGTCAAAAGTTGCTCAGATCCTTATGCTTGCCCATTTTTCCTGATGCCAACACATCAACTTCAAGAACTGACTGTTCTCTTGCTGCCTAATATATCCTACCCCCTGACAGATGTCATTGTAATGAGATAATCAATGTTATTTACTTGATCTGTCAGTGGTTTTATTACATTTTATATCTTAATAGTCTTACTTTTTTCAAATGGACAGAAGTGCTTAATTTCACCGAGGCATGACTCATTAGCCATAACTTTGACAAAATACTTCGAGCGAATGTCCATTGTCACAGAGCTGAGATCACAGAAAGTTTCAGAGATGTTCTGGCATTCAATCATCGGCCTGAATCGCTCTCCGTATCTATAAGAAACAGAATCATTACATCAGTCATGACGATATATATATACTGTATATATATATATATATATATATATATATATATATATATATATATGTATATATATATATATATATATATATATATATATATATATATATATATATATATATATGTCACATTTAATATAGCAGATTGAACCACAATACAACTATTAATAGTTGGGATTCATGCCAGTCTCTGCTTGTTTGTTCTTTTCTCATTAATATTACAGAGAAACTGGAAAAGTGTTCACCATGAAAATTTTCCTGTGCCAGAAAACTTACCAGCTTTACCTCGGACTGTTACCAAGTACTGACACTGGAGACTCCTTCTCAAAACATCTCCCCACAGAAAATACCAGCATATTAACAAATACACATATTTAAATCCACTTAGGTGTAGTATCTGCCATACATGTCGCTCTGATTTGTATTGTCACTAAACAAAAAAATAATGTGGAAAATGAATCGCCATCTTCTGATCAACCAGGGTAGAGAATTCAACAGCACTGTGGAACATTTTCAAAATCGTCACTGTTAAAGCGATTAACCAGGAAATTTTGAAATTACGGGGTTATGAAATGTCATCATTATACATTAATACAAGATGTTCTAGATGAAAAAAAATTAAGCGGACTTTAGCTTAAAAAAACGTTAAAGTTGTAACATCAGTCTTTTGGGCCATTTCCCCGGGTGTGGCCGTACTGGAGTAGCGAGATATATGGATGTATTAGGAAATGAAAATGAGGGTGGAGCTGTGTGACGTAGGATTCTGCACGTCTTCCTCATTCCATCCTGGATCCAAAACGTTTGGCCGAGTGGCTTCATCAAGTAAAGCGAGAAAACTTTACTCCTGGAAAAAGCAGCAAATTGTGCAGTGAGCATTTTGCAGAAGATTGGATTTGTGGAGGACTTGTATGAAAAAAATCACTGGGAAGAAGCGAGACACGAGGCAGAAATGACAACTGAAGCCAGACGCGATCCTGACTTTGTTTCACCACAAAACACTGACAGCATACCATGTCACACATCAAACGGATGGAAGCTAAGCAGGTAAATATATTTTTTAAATAAGCAGGCAATAAACTACATAATAATAATAATAAGGCGGCACGGTGGTGTAGTGGTTAGCGCTGTCGCCTCACAGCAAGAAGGTCCTGGGTTCGAGCCCCGGGGCCGGCGAGGGCCTTTCTGTGCGGAGTTTGCATGTTCTCCCCGTGTCTGCGTGGGTTTCCTCCGGGTGCTCCGGTTTCCCCCACAGTCCAAAGACATGCAGGTTAGGTTAACTGGTGACTCTAAACTGACCGTAGGTGTGAATGTGAGTGTGAATGGTTGTCTGTGTCTATGTGTCAGCCCTGTGATGACCTGCCGACTTGTCCAGGGTGTACCCCGCCTTTCGCCCATAGTCAGCTGGGATAGGCTCCAGCTTGCCTGCGACCCTGTAGAAGGATAAAGCGGCTAGAGATAATGAGATGAGATAATAATAATAATAATAAAAAATCAGTTCAATTTATATAGCGCCTTTCTCACACCCAAGGTCGCTTTACAATTAGGGGAAAAAAAAGAAGAAAAAAGAGTGTGTGCACCAAAAGAGGGTCAGGATGTACAGTAATTCCAATGGCGTAGCTAACACAGTCCCACCAGGCGCACAAAAATAAATCCCACACCACCTGCACAGCCGCTGCGACCCCACCAGGTAACATCGCTTGGAACATCGCGCCATGGATATACAAAGTGAGCACAAAAGCACCGCCACACAGAGCGCTGGCATGTCCCAAACCACCTGCACAGCTACTGCGATGCCACTGGGCAACATCGCACGGAACACCTCGCCAAGCACAGAAGCACCGCCACACAGAGCGCTGGACAACCCTGATGTTAAAAAGAGGAACAAGCTCTCTGCAGTCCATAGCAAGAAGCACAGGCATCACCCACGGCGCACCAAGGCCTGAAGGAAACCGAGGCCAAAACTGGGTCCGGAGCTACACCACAACCGGTGGACAAAACACTCAAACAAAAAACAAGCATCAAACTACACAAACACAAAAAAGAGAAACAAAAGGAAAATAAAAAGAAAAATGAAACGCTCCAGTGAGAAGCGGCAGCCAAAACACACATGGCGTACTCTCAACCGGCCACTACTTTATTTTGATTTATCAGACTAGCCACTACTTTATTTTGATTCCTTTTCTCATCCTGCGTTGCCATAATTTTGTGGAGAAATGCAAACAAATTGACTGAGAAGTCACGCTAGACCATAATATTATACTATAGTCTAGTATAGGGGGCGGCACGGTGGTGTAGTGGTTAGCGCTGTCGCCTCACAGCAAGAAGGTTCTGGGTTCGAGCCCCGTGGCCGGCAAGGGCCTTTCTGTGCGGAGTTTGTATGTTCTCCCCGTGTCCGCGTGGGTTTCCTCCGGGTGCTCCGGTTTCCCCCACAGTCCAAAGACATGCAGGTTAGGTTAACTGGTGACTCTAAATTGACTGTAGGTGTGAGTGTGAATGGTTGTCTGTGTCTATGTGTCAGCCCTGTGATGACCTGGTGACTTGTCCAGGATGTACCCCGCCTTTCACCCGTAGTCAGCTGGGATAGGCTCCAGCTTGCCTGCGACCCTGTAGAACAGGATAAAGCGGTTAGAGATAATGAGATGAGATGAGCCTAGTATAGCATGCACTTGCACACCTCCGAAAATGACATCACAGACGATGGAGTTATGGTAGCCTCCCTGACAAAAAATTGTCCTGCCTATTTTCATCACTTTAGTGGTTATATCATGAAGAACAAATTCAACATGCAGCTTTTTTTTTATAAAGGACAGACATAAAGACCGACTTTTAGCTCAATTTGTTTATTTGCAAAATATTTTCTTTAAGATCTAACTGGTAGCTCTTGAGGAATAGACCTTCCTTCCTTGTCAATTGTATAACTGGGCCTTTGTTTAAACCAAAAATAGAGTGATCTGAGATATGAAGTAGGAAAGCACCACACAGCTACATATCACTCGATCAGTGTAAGATATCAGAAAAAAAAATCCTTACACGCTGAACTCTGTAAGGAGTGGGTAAAGAGCTTTGGAGAATAAGCTACACTCAAAACAGAACTCTTGTTTTTCAGGAAAGAGGAAAGACCAAATGCAGTCCCAAAGGTCCCAAACTGCATCATAGAACCATTGACCTGTCTGTAGTTGTTATGGTTGTTCTTAGTTGCTTGGGAAACGCTGATTTTTATTTGATGAGGTCATTCGGGTGGATTGGTACAGTGCCTTGAAAAAGTATTCATACCCCTTGAACTTTTTCACATTTTTCCACCTTACAACCACGAACTTAAACGTTTTTTTATTGAGATTTTATGTGATAGATCAACACAGAGTAGCACATAATTGTGAAGTGAAACGAAAATGATAAATGGTCTTCAAAATTTTAAACAAATAAAAATCTGAAAAATGTGGTGTGCATTAGTATTCAGCCCCCCTGCGTCAATACTTTGTAGAGCCATCTTTTGCTGCAATTACAGCTGCAAGTCTTTTGTGGTATGTCTCTAGCAGCTTTGCACATCTAGACACTGAAATTTTTGCCCATTCTTCTTTGCAAAATAGCTCAAGCTCAGCCAGATTGGATGGAGAGCGTCTGTGAACAGCAATTTTCAAGTCTTGCCACAGATGCTCAATGGGATTTAGGTCTGGACTTTGACTGGGCCATTCTAACACATGAATATTCTTTGATCTAAACCATTCCATTGTAGCTCTGGCTGTATGTTTAGGGTCATTGTCTTGCTGGAAGGTGAATCTCCTTCCCAGTCTCAAGTCTTTTGCAGCCTCCAACAGGTTTTCTTCCAGGATTGCCCTGTATTTAGCTCCATCCATCTTCCCATCAACTCTGACCAGCTTCCCTGTCCCTGCTGAAGAAAAGCATCCCCATAGCATGATGCTGCCACCACCATGTTTCACAGTGGGGATGGTGTGTGCAGGGTGATGAGCAGTGTTAGTTTTCTGCCACGCATAGCGCTTTGCATTTAGGCCAAAAAGTTCAACTTTGGTCTCATCTGACCAAAGCACCTTCTTCCACATGTTTGCTGTGTCCCCTACATGGCTTCTTATGCCTGTCTTTCAACAATGGCTTTCTTCTTGCCACTCTTCCAAAAAGGCCAGATTTGTGGAGTGTACAACTTATAGTTGTCCTGTGCACAGATTCTCCCACCTGAGCTGTGGATTTCTGCAGCTCCTCCAGAGTGATCATGGGCCTCTTGGCTGCTTCTCTGACCAGTGCTCTCCTTGCTCGCTCTGTCAGTTTAGATGGACGGCCATGTCTTGGTAGGTTTGCAGTTATGCCATACTTTTTCCATTTTTGAATGATGGATTGAACAGTGCTTCTTGAGATGTTCAGAGCTTGGGATTTTTTTTTATAACCTAACCCTGCTTTAAACTTCTCCAGAACTTTATCCCTGACCTGTCTGGTGAGTTCTTTGGTCTTCATGATGCTGTTTGTTCTTCAGTGTTCTCTAACAAACCACTGAGGCCTTCACAGAACAAGTGTATTTATGCTGAGAGTAAATTACACACAGTAGGACTCTATTAACTAATTAGATGACTTCTGAAGGCAATTGATTGCACTGGATTGTATTTAGAGGTATCAGAGTACAGGGGGCTGAATACTAATGCACACCACATTTTTCAGATTTTTATTTGTTTAAAATTTTGAAGACCATTTATCATTTTCGTTTCACTTCACAATTATGTGCTACTCTGTGTTGGTCTATCACATAAAATCTCAATGAAAAACTTTTAAGTTTGTGGTTGTAAGGTGGAAAAATGTGAAAAAGTTCAAGGGGTATGAATACTTTTTCAAGGCACTGTATAAAAAGAAACACTGAAATCTGAGTAAGAATAACAAGCCATTAGCTTCTCATAAAGGAGACAACCAGACAACGGTGTACAGGATGCTAAGCAAGTGCTTCTCTACATTAATTAAAAAACATTGGCTGACTTTTTTCGTGGTATATCAGATATAGTCCATTCAGCTAGCATGATACTGAACGAGTCAAAGACGAGTTCAATATCATGCTAGCTGAATGGAATATTCTTCTTATTATACATACACATATTATACATACACATTCGATGGAACAGTTATGGATTTTACAAAAAGTTACAAATTCTCTCAAAATCTTCCGCATTTAACAAAGCAAACCTGGTAGCCATGTTTGTTTACAAATTGTCACAGTCGCTTGCTAGCGTGGAAGTTTTACGTCTCCAACATGTGATGTCATGTCTTGACAACCATGCAATATCGTAAACCATATTCAATGCTGGCGGCACGGTGGTGTAGTGGTTAGCGCTGTCGCCTCACAGCAAGAAGGTCCGGGTTCAAGCCCCGTGGCCGGCGAGGACCTTTCTGTGTGGAGTTTGCATGTTCTCCCCGTGTCCGTGTGGGTTTCCTCCGGGTGCTCCGGTTTCCCCCACAGTCCAAAGACATGCAGGTTAGGTTAACTGGTGACTCTAAATTGACCGTAGGTGTGAGTGTGAATGGTTGTGTGTCTATGTGTCAGCCCTGTGATGACCTGGCGACTTGTCCAGGATGTACCCCGCCTTTCGCCCATAGTCAGCTGGGATAGGCTCCAGCTTGCCTGCGACCCTGTAGAACAGGATAAAGCGGCTAGAGATAATGAGATGAGATGAGATATTCAATGCTCATTCTACACTGGGTAGAGTGACGTAATACATGTAGGATAAGCGATATGCTAACAATATTGCATGCTATCAAACCAAATGAATGACACCTGCTGAAAGGGAATAGAACACATGCTTTGTTCGGAAAAAGTGTCCTGTATGTATAATAATCTCGGAACTCAACTGAAACTCAAACCCCATGGACAGTAAAAGTTCTCACTGAGCACCAGAACAGTGTCAGACTGCACTCCAGTGCAACTGATCTCCAGGGCCACCCAATATCTACTCTTGTTCATAGTTATGGAGAAGATTTTAACCAACAGGTTGGACTTTCCTTCTAACTGCAGGTTGTTATTGTTTTTTTTTTTGTTTTTTTTTTCACTCCAGCTCTAATTCTTTCGATGATAAAAGCCTAACTCTGTTATCGTTGTTTTAACTGCCAAAGAAAGCTCTTTGTTCGAGAGCTTTCGTTCCTATTCATTTGCTTGAATAGGAAAAAAGAATGGAAGGATAAACAACAACCACACACACACACACACACACACACGTTGTTAGGACTAGGACTGTTTTGGCCTCTAGAGGCCGCTGTTATTTCCTTTTCATGTCGTGTTCATTTTGGCCTCTAGAGGCCGCCACTGTTCCTGTGTTTTGAGTTTGTGCTAATTGCCTAATTATCTTCACCTGTGTCCTTAATTAGTTTGTCTATTTATACCCCTGAGTTCAGTCCTCTTGTCACGGAGTCTTTGTGCTGTTATGTTTATCTCCAGTTTCCTTTGTACTGTGTTTTTTGATCTTCTTAGCTTTTGTATTTTTGCACTTTGCTTTTCTTTTGGATTATACTCTTTGGTTTTTTTTTGTCTTTTGTTTTGCCCTGTATATAGTGTATATAGTTTAAATAAACCTTTTGATTCTTTTTCTACTTCCGCCTCACGCCTCTGCATTTGAGTCATCCCCCTGGTGGCCTAGTGGGGGTTTGCTGGATTATCACACCAACGAACCAGGTTCGAATCCCAGCAAAACCCTAACAGAAAGACTCCGTCATGACCGACTCAGCAGAGGCTGCTTCAACTGTCTACCCGGCCAACCTTCAGGGAATTATGGCAGCTTTGACACGCTTCGGAGCGACCATGGACGCTCATGGACGTACGCTCACCAGCCAACGTGAGGCCCTCGCTCGCCACGAGGAACTGCTTCAGCAAATTGGGAAAACCCTGGCACAGCTGACATCTCTGCCTGCATCTCCTGCTCCTGATCCAGTTCCTGCTCCTGATCCAGCTCCCACTCCTGCTCCAGTGCCTCCTGCAATGCTGCCTTCTTCACCTCGCGAACCCAGCCTTCCTGCACCACAGAGGTATGACGGCAAGCACAGTGAGTGCCGAGAGTTCCTTACCCAGTGTCAACTCACCTTTGAGCTTCAGCCTACCACCTACACTACGGATCGCCGCAAGATTGCCTTTGTGATCACCTTATTAGCTGGTAAGGCGCGAGCCTGGGCTACTGCTATCTGGCAAAGACAGGGACCTGAGTGCTTTGATTTCCAGCTGTTTTCTGAAGAGATGCTTCGGGTCTTCGATCAGGCAGACATCAGTACCGACGCAGCCCGAAAGCTCATGTCCATCCGGCAAGGAGGAAGCGTCGCAGATTACGCCATCTCGTTCCGAACACTCGCAGCAGTAAGTGGATGGAACGAGACTGCCCTGGTGTCAGCCTTCCACCATGGTCTGTCTGACCCCATCAAGGACGGTCTGGCCTCTATTGGATGCCCAAGTGACCTCGAAACCCTCATCTCACATGCTATTTGTCTGGACAACAGGATGAGAGAACGCCACCAAGCCTTGAGCCCCCCCAGCCTCCCTACCTCTACCTGGAGACCGTCTACATCCTTCAGTGACTGTCCAGAACCCATGCAAGTGGGTCGTACTCGCCTCTCCGCATCTGAGAGGGAGCGCAGAAGGAGGGACAAGTGCTGCATCTACTGTGGCAAGCCTGGTCACTTCCGAGCATCATGTCCCGAACTCTTGGGAAAAGGACCGCCCCGTCCAGCCGAGGGAGGGTTGTGACGGGGCCTACCCTCTCTCCCGGACTCCCTGGCCAAGGAATCTACATCCCGGTCTCCATCTCCTGGGGTGAGTCTGTCCACTCTTGTCAAGCTTTGATAGACTCAGGGGCGGCTGGGAACTTTATGGATATTCACTTCGCCCAAAGCATCAATATACCTACTGCACCTCTTGAAGTCCCTCTGTCTGTGTCTGCCCTCGATGGCCAAGCGTTAGGTGATGGAAGAGTCACTCAAGTTACTTCTCCAGTCTTCCTCCAGTCTCAAGGTCACAAGGAAGAAATATCCCTGCACCTGATTCCTTCACCTGAGTTCCCAGTTATTCTAGGCCTTCCTTGGCTTACTCGCCACAACCCTCGCATAGACTGGGTAACAAGCCAGGTTGTGGAATGGGGCCCTGCATGCCATGCCTCTTGTCTGCTCTCTAGCTCTCCTGTGTCTCCTGCCGAGCCCCCTGATCTCACCGAGTTATCTCAAGTTCCCACAGAGTACTGGGATCTCAAGGAGGTATTCAGCAAGAGCAGGGCCGCCGTTCTTCCTCCGCACCGGGCCTACGACTGTGCCATCGACTTGCTCCCTGGGACTACCCCTCCTCGTGGCAGACTGTTTTCCCTCTCTCAGCCAGAACGCAAGGCTATGGAGGAATACCTCAAAGATGCCCTGGTCTCTGGGTTTATTCGACCCTCCACTTCACCTGCTGGAGCCGGCTTCTTCTTTGTCGGCAAGAAGGATGGGGGGCTCCGACCATGTATTGATTACAGGGGCCTGAATAAGATCACTGTGCGCAACCGATATCCCCTTCCGCTGATGTCCACAGCTTTCGACCTGCTCCAAGGCGCCACCGTCTTCACCAAGTTGGACCTACGGAACGCATACCACCTCATCCGTATCCGACAGGGAGACGAGTGGAAGACTGCCTTTAACACCCCGTCTGGGCACTACGAATACCAGGTGATGCCCTTCGGACTCACCAACGCACCAGCTGTTTTTCAGGCCCTAATCAACGACGTCTTAAGGGACATGATTAACCTATACGTTTTTGTCTACCTCGACGACATCCTTATCTTTTCCAAGACCGTGCAGGAGCACCGCCACCATGTCCGCCAGGTTCTCCAGAGGCTGCTACAGAACAATCTGTTCGCCAAGGCCCAGAAATGCGAATTTCATGTTCCCGAGGTCTCCTTTCTGGGATTTATTGTACGGACAGGCCAACTCCAAATGGACCCTGCCAAGACCCTGGCCGTCCGGGATTGGCCTACTCCCAAGTCCGTTAAGGAGGTTCAGCGGTTCTTAGGATTCGCTAACTTCTACCGCAAGTTCATCAGGAACTTCAGTTCTGTGGCAGCACCCATGTCAGACCTCACCAAAGGGACAGGTGGATCTTATGGCTGGTCTCCTCAGGCAGAAAAGGCGTTCAAAGACCTCAAGGACCGCTTCTGCACGGCACCCATTCTGGTTCTCCCGGACACCTCCCAACCATTCATCATGGAGGTGGACGCCTCGGACAGTGGTGTCGGCGCGGTGCTCTCTCAACGTTCGGAAGGAAAGCTGCACCCCTGCGCTTACTTCTCCCACCGCCTGAGTCCTGCTGAGTCCCGGTACGATGTGGGGGATCGAGAACTGCTAGCGGTCAAACTGGCCCTTGAGGAGTGGAGGCACTGGCTGGAGGGAGCACAACATCCATTCCTGGTTTGGACTGACCACAAGAACCTGGAGTACCTCCAGCAAGCCAAGAGACTGAACCCTCGACAGGCTAGGTGGGCCCTGTTTTTCAGTCGGTTTGACTTCACCCTCTCATACCGCCCCGGCTCCAAGAACACCAAACCTGACGCACTGTCCAGACTGTTCTCTGCCACTAACAGGGAGAATGAAGTCGGGCCTATTATCCCTGTGTCCCGGATTGTGGCCCCTGTCCGCTGGGGTATTGAGGAGGCTGTCCGACGAGCCCAACGCCAGGACCCCGGTCCTGGGACAGGGCCACCAGGCCTCTTGTACGTCCCACATCAAGCCCGGGCCAAGGTTCTCCAGTGGGGTCACTCTTCCCCTCTCACCGCCCACCCGGGAGCTCGGAGGACCCTGGACTTCCTGAAAAGACGCTTCTGGTGGCCTAACATGGAGAAGGAAGTAAGGTCATTTGTCCTGTCCTGTGAGGTTTGCACCAGAACCAAGAACCCACGACAGCGTCCCCAGGGTCTCCTGCATCCTCTGACCATTCCCCGGCGTCCCTGGTCCCACGTGGCAGTCGACTTTATCACGGGTCTCCCTGAGTCACAAGGTAACACGGTCATTTTGGTCTTAGTTGACAGATTCTCCAAGGCCTGCCGCTTCATACCACTGTGCAAACTCCCCTCTGCTCTTGAAACTGCGAAACTTTTGTTTAATCATGTCTTCCGAGTCTTTGGTCTTCCACAGGACATCGTCTCAGACCGAGGGCCCCAGTTCTCCTCCCGAGTGTGGCACGGGTTCTGCAAGGTCATCGGAGCCACTGCCAGCCTCTCCTCTGGGTTTCACCCACAGTCCAATGGTCAGACGGAGAGGCTCAACCAGGACCTGGAAACCACCCTGCGAGGCCTGGCTATGGATAACCCGACATCGTGGAGCACCTGGCTGCCATGGGCGGAGTACGCCCACAACACCCTGCAGTCATCGGCCACCAAGCTGTCGCCATTCCAGTGCCAATTCGGGTTCCAGCCACCTCTGTTCCCGGACCAGGAGGAGGACGCGGGGGTGCCCTCGGTCAACCAATATGTGAGACGGTGTCGCAAGACCTGGAGCAAGGTCAGGAAGACCCTCATACAGACCTCCAGAACCAACCAGACTCAGGCCAACCGCCATAGAAGACCTGCACACGCTTTCCGCCCTGGGCAGCGTGTTTGGCTGTCCACTAAGGACCTTCCACTGCGGGTGGAGAACCGCAAGCTTGCTCCTCGCTACATTGGCCCCTTCAAGGTGGTGCGCAGGGTGAACCCTGTCTCCTACCGGCTCCAGTTGCCCCGGACTCTGAGGATCAACCCCACTTTCCATGTTTCCCTGTTACGGCCCGTACTGACGTCTACGTATGCCCCTGCCCCTAGGAACCCCCCACCCCCCCGCATCTTCCAGGGGCAGACTGTGTTCACTGTGAATCGCCTGCTTGACTCCCGCCGGGTCCGCGGCGGGTTGCAATATCTGGTGGACTGGGAGGGCTATGGTCCTGAGGAGCGCTGCTGGGTTCCTGCTCGGGATGTCCTTGATAAAGAACTATGTCGGGACTTCCATTCGGCCCATCCGGATCGCCCTGGGAACGTCAGGAGACGCTCCTAGAGGGGGGGGTCCTGTTAGGACTAGGACTGTTTTGGCCTCTAGAGGCCGCTGTTATTTCCTTTTCATGTCGTGTTCATTTTGGCCTCTAGAGGCCGCCACTGTTCCTGTGTTTTGAGTTTGTGCTAATTGCCTAATTATCTTCACCTGTGTCCTTAATTAGTTTGTCTATTTATACCCCTGAGTTCAGTCCTCTTGTCACGGAGTCTTTGTGCTGTTATGTTTATCTCCAGTTTCCTTTGTACTGTGTTTTTTGATCTTCTTAGCTTTTGTATTTTTGCACTTTGCTTTTCTTTTGGATTATACTCTTTGGTTTTTTTTTTGTCTTTTGTTTTGCCCTGTATATAGTGTATATAGTTTAAATAAACCTTTTGATTCTTTTTCTACTTCCGCCTCACGCCTCTGCATTTGAGTCATCCCCCTGGTGGCCTAGTGGGGGTTTGCTGGATTATCACACCAACGAACCAGGTTCGAATCCCAGCAAAACCCTAACACACGTGTCTTCTTTCACAAGCTTCACTTTCCCCCAAATAAAATCAAACACATGACAACAGAGCGGAGAGCATTCAGTAATGAATGCTGAACAAAGACAAATCACTTAAATGCACAATTAAAGTGACTACCTTCA
Organism: Neoarius graeffei; assembly: GCF_027579695.1. NCBI lineage: Eukaryota > Metazoa > Chordata > Actinopteri > Siluriformes > Ariidae > Neoarius > Neoarius graeffei. The sequence goes on from NC_083587.1 coordinate 54,446,632, forward strand.
TTGACGAACTGAAAGATTTTGGTTGACGGAAATTTTATCAGCTAGTTGTCTTTCGTGTTTTTTTTTTCAGTTGAGTGTGAAGCAAGAAATGATTACATTCCAAGACAATGGAGACAAGGATACGTGAATGTAGACAATTACTAGAAGATTTCTAAGATATGACTATGGCTCCTGATACAAGAGGTCAAAGAACAAGATGGGGGGAAATAATCCAACACGTAAAAAAAAGTTATGAGCAGAGGTGGACAGTAATGAAGTACATTTACTTGAGTACTGTACTTAAGTACACTTTTTGAGTATCTGTATTTTGAGTATTTTTTTTTTGGAAACGTATGACTTTAACTTCACTACATTTGAAAGACAAATATCGTACTTTTCACTCCACTACATTTCTATCAAGGTCCTCGTTACTTGTTACTATGAAGCAGCTTTGAAAGTGGATGTTTTGTTCTTTTCTCTTCTAAAACATGATTGTTTTTTTCGCAGGCGACACTGAGACAGCTGATCAGTAATCACTAGGGTCACGTCACGTCCATAGACTGTATAAAATCAAGTTCAGTGATTTCTCCGCAGCATTATTTAACACGATGAGTTGATGGCAGAATGGAAGGAGGCGGCTCTTCTGTAGAATGCACACACTCATGGCCCATGAACCCATGTTTCAGTTTTCTGAAAGGATTAAAGATTCGTTTTGTTTTAAATGTTTGCTTTGTTTGCCGAAAATGAACCACATCACGGCCTACAAAAACTCGGCGTCCAACCTGAAGAAGCATATTGAGGTATGTAACCGCTTTATTCCAAGAGAAAGCTTGCCATGAAGTTGTCTGTGCTTTTAGAGCTAGCGATAACGTTGCAATAGCTATGCAGTCTGTTTAGTCAAATGACTTTCTATGGATTTGCCTGCCAAGTTGCCATAGCCTTGTCCGCGGCTAACGTTAAAACATAGCTAGTTAACTGGACACTGTTAGTTAGCATGTAAAAATGGAGTTATGCTAACATGAATAATGTTAACTTATCTGAAGTCCTTTCAGAAATATGTTTTCGCATAATCTTGCCAAATAAACAGAATGTAGAACTCTTTCTTTTCTAGTAACATTAGCTACCCAATATGATTTTGAGTTTGAAAAGAGTTTGCTAGCATGTCAGGTGGAGCTTCAGGTCTACAGGTTCTACAAGCTAGTCAGTAAATCCAGTAGGTTGCTTCAGCGGCATTAGGTTTTGTAAGCATTGTGGCAATAATACAACAATGCATTGACAGAAAATGTACTTTTAATACTTGAGTATTTTTAAAAGCAAGTACTTCAGTACTTTAGTTTCAGTAAAAATTTGACTGTACAACTTTCACTTGTATCAAAGTAACAATTAAACCAGTGGGATCTGTACTTTGACTTAAGTAATAAAGTTGAGTACTTTGTTCAACCCTGGTCATGAGGTTGGGATTAATAATCCTAGATGGAAAAGTTTGGACATATGGATTGATACAATCTAGAGTACCAACAGTCTGTACAGTATGAGGAGGTAAACACTTGATCATTCACTACAGTACAATTGAACAAACCTGAATGGTGACTCAGCGTTTAATTATGGAAGCATCAAAACTATGAAGAAAACAAGATTAGTCAAAGAATGTTCAGATGCTTGGAAGAGTTCCCAGATTTTCAACATTGTTTTGCAATATTGAAACCCTCAACTAAAAAGCCTGGCTTCTTGCTATGCACTAGATAGCCAGACAACACCCCTAACACCCCTGTCCCAACCCAGCAAAATGTTTGGGAGAAAGACCAAGTCTGAAGCCCTACCTTCTTCATAATTAACTTTCTGTAAATTCCCAGCATTCTCAACTAGTGACGAAGTTTCTGTACTGTATGTGGTATTTTCCCATCTCCTTCCGACTCTTCAACAAGTCCTACCCAAGAGTCTTTAGTGTGTGGCGTAACTGGAGAACTCAGTTTGGAGTTCTTGGCAGGTTCTGCTTTGTTCTAAATAACCAGACCCCCTGTATTAAAGTATCTTGGATATGAGTTGTTAAATATAATTGTTGTTAAAATTCCTTTCTTACAAAGGTTGGGATACACAATTAACATGTTTTGTTTTGTCTTGCTGTTTCACACTACTGCTTTTGGCAGCAGCAAGTAAATAAAATGAGGAAAATTTTTAATGAAAGTCTGTGAAAACTGTCCTGTTTCTGAGCTAATGTTTTTAGCCCTGTAGCTTGTCTCCAGTCCAATAAAATGTCTTCAGCTAAAAAAGTTACACAAGTGGATATGATTGGCCACAACAAGACACAACAGACGATGGTTCATGTGTAGAAAGCTATGATAAATTATGAATATTTGTATATTCTTTTTTTTTTATTTTGCCTCGATACAGTCTAATGAAATGCTTTGCTGGATTTGTTGCATACCAGTTGGTGACCCCTGTCCTATGTGGTGAGAAAAAAATGAAGGCGGATTCTTGGCAAAATATTCTATGGTGAGAGTTGTGTGATGAATCTGTGCCATCAATATACTTTGTAAATTTCACCTTCACATCAGCTTTGTCCTTTCTGATGAACATTAAATATCTTCTCTTTGTTTTGTATTCAACTGAATATAGGTCAAAAAGGATCTACAAATCGTTGTTGCATTCTGTTTTGATTTATGTTTTACACAGCATCAACTCTTCTGGAGTTAGGGTTGTAGAAACAAAGAAGAAACATTTGTGCAATAGTTTATATTACGGTGATTAGACTGTAGTGATGGAGCAGGAAACAAGTGCTAGTTCAATGGCTGGATAGATTTCCTTATCATATATCATATACACAGCGTGACAGCGTGTGTGTGTGTATAAGAATACAAGAGGCACTAATCATAGCTGCACAAGAACAGGCCCTAAGCACAAAATCGATAGAGGCTGGGATCTACCACACAAGGCAGGACCCCGGGTGCAGACTGTGCAAAGATGCCCCCGAGACAATCCAGCACATAACAGCAGGGTGTAAGATGCTAGCAGGAAGAGCATACATAGAACGCCATAACCCAGTGGCTGGCATAGTGTACAGAAACATCTGTGCCGAGTATGGACTGGATGTCCCAAGGTCGAAGTGGGACATGCCTCCAAAGGTGGTTGAGAATGACCAAGCTAAGAACCCATGGGACTTCCAGATACAGACGGACAAACTGGTAATGGCTAACCAACTGGACATGGTAGTGGTGGACAAATGGGAGAAGAAGTCTGTGGTGATAGATGTGGCAATAGCAAGTGACAATAACATCAGGAAAAAGGAACTTGAGAAGCTTGAGAAGTATCAAGGGCTGAAAGAAGCGCTAGAAAAGATGTGGAAGATGAAGACAACAATGGTCCCCATGGTGGAGCCCTCGGTGCAGTGACCCCCAAACTGGGAGAGTGGCTCCAACAACATCCAAGGTCTCTGTCCAGAAAAGAACAGTCCTAGGAACAGCTAAGATACTGTGCAGGACCCTCAAACTCTCAGGCCTCTGGTAGAGGACCTGAGCTTGAGGGGAAAAAGACCACCCAAAGGAGGGGTGAGTGGGGAAATTTTTTTTAATATAAACTGTATATATGATATTACATGGTGGCACGAAGATGTGAAGTTTATCTTCAAGTGGTGAGCATATTCACGAGAGAGTGAAGCAAATAAGTGGTATATTTTTCAAGACGAGAAGATAAACTTCATATTTTGTGCCGCCATGTAATGTTCTTTATATTATATGGACACATCCCCTCCAAAAAAACAAAAACAAAAATGCAAGTTAATCAAAATAATTTTAATTTTGAACCAGTCCGCCATTTTGACAACACATGTCTAGTCAGCGGGAAAACACTGGGAGTGACATCATCGGAGTGAAATATCAGAAAATATGTCACTCAGATCTGTGATGTATTTCATATGAAAAATGTGAGTTTTTCAACATGAGAAGATAAACTACATGTCTTCAAGCCAACGTGTGATTTTCTTTTTATTATATAGACACATTCACAAACAAAAAGTAACCAAATTTATCAAAATAATTCATCGATTTCCTCACGAGTGACACAGAGATTTATGTCACGGTTTTGGTTCTCCATGTCCCGGATGGAGCTCGTATGAAAAATAAAACACTCATGTCCATATAATATATATAGCCTTAGAGGGAGTGAAATTACCAATCCAGTACTCCTTTGAACTGTGTGAGATAAAATCTGGCATTAATTGTGGATATGTGGGTCTTGTGCTGAGCATCTGTCTAAAATGCCAAATGAATACATTATCACTGCCAGTCACTGTATATTTCAGCATTTTGGGGGTTAAAACCTCAAACAGTGGGCTCATTTTTAACATCCTTTCAATTAGAGAAGCTGGATAAGGAATAGCTTAAGAACATATTGTAGATTGTACAACATAAAATACATTTGTCTTACATCTGATACTCGTGCTGTTTTCTATCTATATAGATTTCTAGATAAGAGGATCTAAGAGCATCATTACATACAAATATTACAATCTCCACTGGAACTGTGCTTTAATATTTTCCATATTTTATACGACAGTCTGGCTGAATTCTCTTATCTGATTCATCAGGAAGTGCTAATTAATGTTTTATAACAGCAATTCTTTCTACAGTAATAACTCATTCACAAGGACGTGTCGTGTCAAGTCAAGTCAAAGTCCCTCTCACGCCAGAATCTGGTCTCCCCAGACAGTCCCCTGTCCCAGTACTAACCAACTTTTTAGGCGTACGGGTGCCACGCTGATCTCCATTTCCGTAGCCCTCGGCCTCTTGCCTATACAGCTAGGGTTACAGTAGGGGTTGGTCCTCTGGTAACCACGAGAGTTTGACTCCCCACTCACATCTGTATTGCAGCATGCCTTGCCAGATGGTAGTGGGTACCATTTTTATGATGGTCTTTGGTATGATCTGACCACAAGTAGAACTCGCAATCTCCCGGTCGAGAGGCGGCCACGCTAACCACTAGGCCAACTCACGGTCACAGGGACTTGTAATCAAAGGTTAATAATAAACTGATTAAAAAAATGTTTAACTAATATGTTGGTATGATGAAGTTTTCTGGAACGAGATGCTTATTGAACCTTTATGGAAGGAGTCTCCAGTGTTGATGCTTTGCAAATATCAGAAGTAACGTTGGGAGAGTCAAAGGATGGACTTTTTTTTTCAGTTTCTGACATTTTAACTTCAAAAGAGAGAAAAGAGAGGCTGGTGAGGAAATGATTGTTTATAGCTGTATAGCATAAGTGATAACAGGAACTAATGAGTCTTGTGAACGTTCCACAACATGAAATGCAACTGTAATCAGGTAAAAGTATAATATCTTGTTTCTTAATAAAGGAAACGTTTTATTTGTTGGAAAATTGCTGAGGTCCAAATGAAGAGTTTGGTTCCAAAACGCTATATATCCAATTCTATTGTTTCGAGAAAAATCACTTTTTCTGATTACGGGAAGTGATAAAAGGAGTATGACTGTATCCTGTTTTAAAATGTATTGACGAACTCCTTAATGATAATAAACTTCAAAAATGAAATCCAGAACTAATTAACAGCTTTTAACTGAACCAAGTAATTTTTTTTTTTGTCAAGTCACTACATATCCACGCCACGGCATTCCCCCCCAAAATGCTACATATCCCTTTCTATTTAAAGTGAATTTACCGTGTTCTTTCATGACAGAATTTATTTTATAGATTTAATTTTTTTAGATTATTTTATCGAAATTATTCATAATTCTGCATGAAATTGTCCAATAAATGCGAGAACTGCCAAAGCGATTTCCTACTTCATGGGCGCAGCCATCTTAGAAGACTTCACACCAATGGCAGCCTCTGATTGGCCAAATGGATACGTCTGGTTTTGAGAAAAATCTGTGATGGCGCTTGTTGCGTTTTGGAATGAAAGGCCGTAATGCAGTGTGTAAATCAATGGCAGATATCGTGTTTTGGCGAAAACTGAATATGGTATGAGTAAGATATGATGGTTTGGTGGCGGGAGTTTCAATTTTTCAAATTTGGCGTTTATTGCGTTTTGTAAATATCTTCAAGTGGAACAAAAGAGTTCTGGATCTACTAAAAATCAGCATTCTGTTACTGAGTAGTAACAGTAACTCTGTTGTTGATTATTGTCCTGTAACTGCATGCCCCATTACTTACTTAATTGTCATCCTATTTGGTTTGTGGCAATAATAATCCTTAAACTGAAGCAATGCCTTGTTGGAAAACAGTAATTATCAAGCCATTAACAAGTTTAAAGAGTAAGAAAGCAAAAAAACCTCAACAGTCCAACTATCCTCCAGGATTTCGACAGAAAGTTGAAGCTCAGATTACACTCACATGTGATATTTGACGCTATAGCGAACTTCTCGGCCTGGGATTTTCACTTCATCCCAATGGAGCCTGCTGTGAAAATTGCGGGACTCGAAATATACCTTTGTCATGTTGCAATCATTGCACCAGAATCCTACATCCAAAAAAAAAAAAAAGGAAGGGGAAGAAGAAGAAAACACAATTAGGTTTGATTTACAAAATATCCAGATAGACTCTATAAAATTACAAAGATACGACACCAGAATGTAGTTACTGAAAAATATTATTGTAGCTGAATCTAGAGTTTAAATAGAGGTTATGAGTTCAATAGATATTAAACATCAAAAACAGCAGGGTAGAATTAACACTTGCAATATTATAGTGATCATCAAAGCTGTGTGTGGATAGAAATGTACACACACACACACACACACACACACACACACACACACACACACACACACACACACACACACAGCCTTAATCTCAGGCTTAGCTTTGTCACTCAGTTGTATAGCAGGTGATATAGTGAAAAGGCCAGCACTAATCCTTTGCGTCAGACAGCAGTCATTCCATTTTTAATTCGCATTTACTCTAAGTAGGTCACACACATCTTTTCTTCATAAAAAAAGCAAACGTGCTTGAGTTTTGCCTGGGAAAACTCTTCAGAAGGCAGAGCTAACAGATCCTCTGGGCTTTATTGCAGTGTGTCAGGTTTTTATTTCTATCATTTTGCTGAAACGTCATAATTGTCACTTTAACAAATTATCAATTTGGTTCTCATTAATCATAAGCAGTGTTTCATTATCTTACTCATTATCCCATACGTTAACCCACAAATCCTTCATAAATGATGGGTGAAGAGGTATGTGAGATATGCATCGTATTCCACAACAGTATTAGCATACCACATAACGAAATTATCACTATGCAAAGCAAAATTAACAATCTTAAACTAACCAGTTGAACTCGGATGTCTCCACTACCAAGTCTAGTCTAGCTTGTTCTTAATTTTCATGTCTCAAATACCCTTAAAACACTCTACGACTGTGTCTGGATCGGTGACAAAATGCAAGCTTGGTACTCGCAAGGATACAGTAAGTCAATACATATGCAACTTTTACCACGTATTTCGACAATATTGCACTAACATGTATTTTCTACCAAGGGACTGACAGATGGACTGACAGAGCGAGAGTAAAAATCATAGATAGCCAGCAAATGGGCCTTGAGTTCCTGAACAGGAAGGTGCAAGTAACATCTTTGGATGACAAACAGGGAGAAAGCTATTGAAGAAAATCTGTGTCTGGTGTTAGACCTCACTGTGACCTTGAACCTGTTTGGATAAAGTTCAAAATGTAATCAGTTCATCTGCTGCTTCCAATAAAACTTCTATATAAATCCAACAAACATTCAACCAAGAGATATCGCACTAATGAGAATCAGCCAGATGGACACACAGGCAATCCGAAAGCAAAATGAACACAAAACGTTATTACCATACGACAAAACAAAATGATCACACAGACAATTACGTGAACACAGCATAAATGTGATCATACTACAAAAAATTCAAAAACACAAAACAAATTGGGAAACACATTAGAAAATGAACACACCACAAAATAAAATGAGTACAACAACAAATTTTTAAACACACCATGCAAAAAACCTGCAAATTACCATACTATAAAACAAAACAAAAATGTTTTTGCTCCTCTGGTAACCACGAGTGTTTGATTCCCAATTCACATCTGTATTGCAGCCTCACCAGATCACAGTAGGCGCCATTTTTTATAACGGACTTTGGTATGGTATGACCCGACTGTGAGTAGAACTCACGACCTCCTGGTCGAAAGGTGGACACGTGAACCACTAGGCCAACTCGCGGTCAAAACTAAAGTACCAAAAAACAAAAAAAACAACCCACCATGTACAAATTACCAGACCATAAAACAAAATATTACATGGAGAAGTGTTTGCACACAGAGAACCAAAACCATGTCATAAATCTCTATGTGTCACTCATGAGGAAATCGAGGAAATGTTTTGATAAATTTGGGTACTTTTTGTTTGTGAATGTATTGATATAATAAAAAGAAACATCACAGGTTGGCTTGAAGATAAGAAAGAAAGCACAACTTTATTCACTTACACACTTGTGAAATTCCTCTCTGCATTTAACCCATCTGAAGCAGTGAACACACACACATACCCAGAGCAGTGGGCAGCCATGCTAACAGCACCCGGGGAGCAGTTTGGAGTCTCACTCAAGGCCATCCCATATTAACCTAACCACATGTCTTTGGACTGTGGGGGAAACCAGAGGAAACCCACACAGACACAACATGCAAACTCCACACAGAAAAGCCCCCACCAGCCGCTGGGCTTGAACCCAGAACCTTCTTGCTATGAGGCGACCGTGCTAACCACTTACACCACCGTGCCACCCAAGTGAAGAAGTTTATCTTCTCGTGTTGAAAAACTTGCATTTTTCATACGAAATACATCACGGATCTGAATGGCATATTTAACAATTATTCCACGAAATCGAGTCGTACATGAGCTGATAACGGCTATTGAGGTTTTTCACCCACGTGACCAAGTCATGTGAGGCTGCCATTTTGGACGTCACGGCTCGAATCAGTTTGAATGCGAGGAAGGCGACAAATGAAAAACATAAAAGAAAAAGGAGCGAGATGCAGAAAACACCTTCACTATCCAGCGACGTAGGGCATTTACAGGGCGAGCAGAGGGAGAGGTATTTGCAAAAATTGAGGTTAGCAGGCTTAGAGAACGACGTTTACCTGCTTCCACCAGGATTGTTCACTGATGTACGGAAGTACACGAAGCCCTCGTCTTTACCTGACTTCGGCCCACATGATCTGTATACCTATGTCGTTAAAAACCCATCGCCATACACAGGTATTGATCTGAAAGCGTATAAGAGTTTGGATACCTACAAATATTTTGTGTCAGGCTGGGTAACATGCCTACATCAGTGGGTCGTCCCTGGAGCCGGTGGTCGCCATCTCTCGTCTCGTCTCGTCTTCTTCCGCTTTATCCGGGACCGGGTCGCGGAGGCAGCAGTCTAAGCAGGGAAGCCCAAACTTCCCTTTCCCCAGACACCTCGGCCAGCTCCTCGGGAAGAACACCGAGGCGTTCCCAGGCCAGCCGAGAGACATAGTCCCTCCAGCGTGTCCTGGGTCTTCCCCGGGGCCTCCTCCCGGGGGGACATGCCTGGAACACCTCCCCAGGGAGGCGTCCAGGAGGCATCCGAAAAAGATGCCCGAGCCACCTCAGCTGATTCCTCTCGATGTGGAGCAGCAGCGGCTCTACTCCGAGCTCCTCCCGAGTGACTGTGCTTCTCACCCTATCTCTAAGGGAGCGCCCAGCCACCCTGCGAAGGAAACTCATTTCGGCCGCTTGTATCCGCGATCTTGTCCTTTCGGTCATTACCCAAAGCTCATGACCATAGGTGAGAGTCGGAACGTAGATCGACCGGTAAATTGAGAGCTTCGCCTTTTGGCTCAGCTCCTTCTTCACCACAACGGACCGGTAAAGCGACCGCATCACTGCGGAGGCTGCACCGATCCGCCTGTCGATCTCACGCTCCATCCTTCCCTCACTTGTGAACAAGATCCCGAGATACTTAAACTCCTCCACTTGAGGCAGAACTTCTCCACCAACCTGGAGAGGGCAAGCCACCCTTTTCCGGTCGAGAACCATGGCCTCGGACTTGGAGGTGCTGATTCTCATCCCAGCCGCTTCACACTCGACTGCAAACCGCCCCAGTGCATGCTGAAGGTCCTGGTTTGAAGAAGCCAACAGGACAACATCATCCGCAAAAAGCAGAGATGAAATCCTGTGGTTCCCAAACAGGATTCCTTCTGGCCCCTGGCTGCGCCTAGAAATTCTGTCCATAAAAATTATGAACAGAACCGGTGACAAAGGGCAGCCCTGCCGGAGTCCAACATGCACTGGGAACAGGTCTGACTTACTGCCGGCAATGCGAACCAGACTCCTGCTCCGTTCATACAGGGACCGGACAGCCCTTAGCAAAGAGCCCCGAACCCCATACTCCCGAAGCACCCCCCACAGAATACTATGGGGGACACGGTCGAATGCCTTCTCCAGATCCACAAAGCACATGTGGACTGGTTGGGCAAACTCCCATGAACCCTCGAGCACCCTATGAAGGGTATAGAGCTGGTCCAGTGTTCCGCGACCAGGACGAAAACCGCATTGTTCCTCCTGGATCCGAGGTTCGACTATTGGTCGAATTCTCCTCTCCAGTACCCTGGAGTAAACCTTCCCTGGGAGGCTGAGAAGTGTGATTCCCCTATAATTGGGGCACACTCTCCGGTCCCCTTTCTTAAAAAGAGGGACCACCACCCCAGTCTGCCACTCCAGAGGCACTGTCCCTGACCGCCACGCGATGTTGCAGAGGCGTGTCAACCAAGACAGCCCCACAACATCCAGAGACTTGAGATACTCAGGGCGGATCTCATCCACCCCCGGTGCCTTGCCACCGAGGAGCTTGCAAACCACCTCAGTGACTTCGGCTTGGGTAATGGACGAGTCCACCTCTGAGTCATCAGCCTCAGTCTCCTCAGTGGAAGACATGACGGTGGGATTGAGGAGATCCTCAAAGTATTCCTTCCACCGCCCGACAATGTCCCCAGTCGAGGTCAACAGCTCCCCACCCGCACTGTAAACAGTGTTGGCAGAGTACTGCTTCCCCCTCCTGAGGCGCCGGACGGTTTGCCAGAATTTCTTCGAGGCCGACCGATAGTCCTTCTCCATGGCCTCCCCGAACTCCTCCCAGTTCCGAGTTTTTGCCTCCGCAACTGCCCGAGCTGCAGCACGCCTGGCCTGCCGATACCCGTCAGCTGCCTCAGGAGTCCTGGAGGTTAACATGGCCCGATAGGACTCCTTCTTCAGCTTGACGGCATCCCTTACTTCTGGTGTCCACCACCGGGTTCGGGGATTGCCGCCACGACAGGCACCGGAGACCTTGCGGCCACAGCTCTGAACAGCTGCGTCCACAATGGAGGTAGAGAACATGGTCCACTCAGACTCAATGTCCCCCGCCTCCCTCGGAAGCTGGGAAAAGCTCTCCCGGAGGTGGGAGTTAAAGACCTCCCCGACAGAGTGCTCGGCCAGACGTTCCCAGCAGACCCTCACCATACGTTTGGGCCTGCCAGGTCTGTCCAGCTTCCTCCTCCGCCAGCGGATCCAACTCACCACCAGGTGGTGATCAGTTGACAGCTCAGCCCCTCTCTTCACCCGAGTGTCCAAGACATAGGGCCGGAGATCAGATGAAACGACTACAAAGTCTATCATTGACCTCCGACCTAAGGTGTCCTGGTGCCACGTGCACTTATGGACACCCCTATGCTCGAACATGGTGTTCGTTATGGACAAACCGTGACTAGCACAGAAGTCCAATAACAAAACACCACTCGGGTTCAGATCGGGGAGGCCGTTCCTCCCAACCACGCCCCTCCAGGTGTCACTGTCATCTCCCACGTGAGCATTGAAGTCCCCCAGTAACACAATGGAGTCCCCAGTCTGAGCACTCCTCAGTACCTCTCCCAGGGACTCCAAGAAGGCCGGATACTCTATACTGCTATTTGGGCCATAGGCACAAACAACAGCAAGAGCCCTCTCCCCAATCCGAAGGCGCAGCGAGGCGACCCTCTCGTTCACTGGGGTAAACTCCAACACATGGCGGCTGAGCTGGGGAGCTATAAGCAAGCCCACACCAGCCCGCCGCCGCTCACCACGGGCGACTCCAGAGAAGTGGAGAGTCCAGCCCCTCTCAAGGAGCTGGGTTCCAGAGCCCAAGCTGTGCGTGGAGGTGAGCCCGACTATCTCTAGCCGGTACCTCTCAACCTCCCGCACAAGCTCAGGCTCTTTCCCCCCCAGCGAAGTGACATTCCATGTCCCAACAGCCAGCCGCTGTGTCCGGGGATCAGGTCGTCGAGGCCCCTGCCTTCGACTGCCACCCAATCCACATTGCACCAGTCCCCTACTGCTACCTCTGTGGGTGGTGAACCCACAGGAGGTCGGGCCCACGTCAGCTCTTCGGGCTGAGCCCGGCCGGGCCCCATGGGCAAAGGCCCGGCCACCAAGCGCTCGCATACGAGCCCCAACCCCGGGCCTGGCTCCAGGGTGGGGCCCCGGCTGCGTCATCCCGGGCAACGTCACGGTCCTCGGATTTTTCTCCATAGGGGTTTTGGTGAAACCAAAACTTATTACAGCTAAGGTTTGTTCACATTTTCATTTACTTTCGGTCCTCAGGATAAACAAAATGTTATTAAATGTCATTGAAATAACTTCTTAGTCTGTTGAGACATGGCCCGTTATAAATTTGCTGTTACCAGGCAATGACCAAGAACTGTATTATTAGGGTCGGTGTCTGTGTTGTAGCAGTGTACGAGCAGCTAGCTGTTAGCACTAGCTAATGTCAACAACATCATAGCTGGTATGTTACTGTAGCAATGTTTACGTTCAGCCATTTGGATGACTGTTAAAACCTTTCAGTCTCAAGTTTTTCCTTTACTGTATTTACTAGTTTACTGTAATTATGATCCGGCAGCTATTTACACCGGATCCAGTGTAAATAGCTGCCGGAGCGCGCTGCTTAATTTGAGGGGGAGCAAGCCGGAGCGCGCTCCGGCAGCTATTTACACTGGATCCGGTGTAAATAGCTGCCGGATCATAATTACAGTAAACTAGTAAATACAGTAAAGGAAAAACTTGAGACTGAAAGGTTTTAACAGTCATCCAAATAACTGAATGTAAACATTGCTACAGTAACATACCAGCTATGATGTTGTTGACATTAGCTAGCTTGACCTTCAAAATGGCGGACACCGGGGTGTCACGTGACCCTGTGACGTCAGGTGAAAAACCTCAATAAGCCGTGTACGACGAGATTGAGTGGAATAACTGTTTTATTCTATCCACATTCACTGGATTTTGAGAAACGGAGCATTTTTATTTTTTGCAAATTTGAAAAATAAAAACTTTATACAAAACGCCCAACAAAATCATTTCCGCTTAGAATGTAAACAAACCAGTGAAATGACAGGAGCAATTTGTGAAAAATGCTATAATAATAATAATAATAATAATAATAATAATAATAATAATAATTCTTGAAAAATTAAAGAAAAATATATGTTCTTACCATCAAATACTTTTATTCCATAATTTGTTGCTTTTTTTGTGGTTTTGTTTTCGAGTAGAGTTTTTATTTCGTCCTCGGTTCAGCAATACGCACCGCCTGTTAGGACTAGGACTGTTTTGGCCTCTAGAGGCCGCTGTTATTTCCTTTTCATGTCGTGTTTATTTTGGCCTCTAGAGGCCGCCACTGTTCCTGTGTTTTGTGTTTGTGTTAATTGCCTAATTATCTTCACCTGTGTCCTTAATTAGTTTGTGTATTTATACCCCTGAGTTCAGTCCTCTTGTCACGGAGTCTTTGTGCTGTTATGTTTATCTCCAGTTTCCTTTGTACTGTGTTTTTTGATCTTCTTAGCTTTTGAATTTTTGCACTTTGCTTTTCTTTTGGATTTTACTCTTTGTTTTTTTTTTTGTCTTTTGTTTTGCCCTGTATATAGTGTATATAGTTTAAATAAACCTTTTGATTCTTTTTCTACTTCCGCCTCACGCCTCTGCATTTGAGTCATCCCCCTGGTGGCCTAGTGGGGGTTTGCTGGATTATCACACCAACGAACCAGGTTCGAATCCCAGCAAAACCCTAACAGAAAGACTCCGTCATGACCGACTCAGCAGAGGCTGCTTCAACTGTCTACCTGGCCAACCTTCAGGGAATTATGGCAGCTTTGACACGCTTTGGAGCGACCATGGACGCTCATGGACGTACGCTCACCAGCCAACGTGAGGCCCTCGCTCGCCACGAGGAACTGCTTCAGCAAATTGGGAAAACCCTGGCACAGCTGACATCTCTGCCTGCATCTCCTGCTCCTGATCCAGTTCCTGCTCCTGATCCAGCTCCCACTCCTGCTCCAGTGCCTCCTGCAATGCTGCCTTCTTCACCTCGCGAACCCAGCCTTCCTGCACCACAGAGGTATGACGGCAAGCACAGTGAGTGCCGAGAGTTCCTTACCCAGTGTCAACTCACCTTTGAGCTTCAGCCTACCACCTACACTATGGATCGCCGCAAGATTGCCTTTGTGATCACCTTATTAGCTGGTAAGGCGCGAGCCTGGGCTACTGCTATCTGGCAAAGACAGGGACCTGAGTGCTTTGATTTCCAGCTGTTTTCTGAAGAGATGCTTCGGGTCTTCGATCAGGCAGACATCAGCACCGACGCAGCCCGAAAGCTCATGTCCATCCGGCAAGGAGGAAGCGTCGCAGATTACGCCATCTCGTTCCGAACACTCGCAGCAGTAAGTGGATGGAACGAGACTGCCCTGGTGTCAGCCTTCCACCATGGTCTGTCTGACCCCATCAAGGACGGTCTGGCCTCTATTGGATGCCCAAGTGACCTCGAAACCCTCATCTCACATGCTATTCGTCTGGACAACAGGATGAGAGAACGCCACCAAACCTTGAGCCCCCCCAGCCTCCCTACCTCTACCTGGAGACCGTCTACCTCCTTCAGTGACTGTCCAGAACCCATGCAAGTGGGTCGTACTCGCCTCTCCGCATCTGAGAGGGAGCGCAGAAGGAGGGACAAGTGCTGCATCTACTGTGGCAAGCCTGGTCACTTCCGAGCATCATGTCCCGAACTCTTGGGAAAAGGACCGCCCCGTCCAGCCGAGGGAGGGTTGTGACGGGGCCTACCCTCTCTCCCGGACTCCCTGGCCAAGGAATCTACATCCCGGTCTCCATCTCCTGGGGTGAGTCTGTCCACTCTTGTCAAGCTTTGATAGACTCAGGGGCGGCTGGGAACTTTATGGATATTCACTTCGCCCAAAGCATCAATATTCCGACTGCACCTCTTGAAGTCCCACTGTCTGTGTCTGCCCTCGATGGCCAAGCGTTAGGTGATGGAAGAGTCACCCAAGTTACTTCTCCAGTTTTCCTCCAGTCTCAAGGTCACAAGGAAGAAATATCCCTGCACCTGATTCCTTCACCTGAGTTCCCAGTTATTCTAGGCCTTCCTTGGCTTACTCGCCACAACCCTCGCATAGACTGGGTAACAAGCCAGGTTGTGGAATGGGGCCCTGCATGCCATGCCTCTTGTCTGCTCTCTAGCTCTCCTGTGTCTCCTGCCGAGCCCCCTGATCTCACCGAGTTATCTCAAGTTCCCACAGAGTACTGGGATCTCAAGGAGGTATTCAGCAAGAGCAGGGCCGCCGTTCTTCCTCCGCACCGGGCCTACGACTGTGCCATCGACTTGCTCCCTGGGACTACCCCTCCTCGTGGCAGACTGTTTTCACTCTCTCAGCCAGAACGCAAGGCCATGGAGGAATACCTCAAAGATGCCCTGGTCTCTGGGTTTATTCGACCCTCCACTTCACCTGCTGGAGCCGGCTTCTTCTTTGTCGGCAAGAAGGATGGGGGGCTCCGACCATGTATTGATTACAGGGGCCTGAATAAGATCACTGTGCGCAACCGATATCCCCTTCCGCTGATGTCCACAGCTTTCGACCTGCTCCAAGGCGCCACCGTCTTCACCAAGTTGGACCTACGGAACGCCTACCACCTCATCCGTATCCGACAGGGAGACGAGTGGAAGACTGCCTTTAACACCCCGTCTGGGCACTACGAATACCAGGTGATGCCCTTCGGACTCACCAACGCACCAGCTGTTTTTCAGGCCCTAATCAACGACGTCTTAAGGGACATGATTAACCTATACGTTTTTGTCTACCTCGACGACATCCTTATCTTTTCCAAGACCGTGCAGGAGCACCGCCACCATGTCCGCCAGGTTCTCCAGAGGCTGCTACAGAACAATCTGTTTGCCAAGGCCCAGAAATGCGAATTTCATGTTCCCGAGGTCTCCTTTCTGGGATTTATTGTACGGACAGGCCAACTCCAAATGGACCCTGCCAAGACCCTGGCCGTCCGGGACTGGCCTACTCCCAAGTCCGTTAAGGAGGTTCAGAGGTTCTTAGGATTCGCTAACTTCTACCGCAAGTTCATCAGGAACTTCAGTTCTGTGGCAGCACCCATGTCAGACCTCACCAAAGGGACAGGTGGATCTTATGGCTGGTCTCCTCAGGCAGAAAAGGCGTTCAAAGACCTCAAGGACCGCTTCTGCACGGCACCCATTCTGGTTCTCCCGGACACCTCCCAACCATTCATCGTGGAGGTGGACGCCTCGGACAGTGGTGTCGGCGCGGTGCTCTCTCAACGTTCGGAAGGAAAGCTGCACCCCTGCGCTTACTTCTCCCACCGCCTGAGTCCTGCTGAGTCCCGGTACGATGTGGGGGATCGAGAACTGCTAGCGGTCAAACTGGCCCTTGAGGAGTGGAGGCACTGGCTGGAGGGAGCACAACATCCATTCCTGGTTTGGACTGACCACAAGAACCTGGAGTACCTCCAGCAAGCCAAGAGACTGAACCCTCGACAGGCTAGGTGGGCCCTGTTTTTCAGTCGGTTTGACTTCACCCTCTCATACCGCCCCGGCTCCAAGAACACCAAACCTGACGCACTGTCCAGACTGTTCTCTGCCACTAACAGGGAGAATGAAGTCGGGCCTATTATCCCTGTGTCCCGGATTGTGGCCCCTGTCCGCTGGGGTATTGAGGAGGCTGTCCGACGAGCCCAACGCCAGGACCCCGGTCCTGGGACGGGGCCACCAGGCCTCTTGTACGTCCCACATCAAGCCCGGGCCAAGGTTCTCCAGTGGGGTCACTCTTCCCCTCTCACCGCCCACCCGGGAGCTCGGAGGACCCTGGACTTCCTGAAAAGACGCTTCTGGTGGCCTAACATGGAGAAGGAAGTAAGGTCATTTGTCCTGTCCTGTGAGGTTTGCACCAGAACCAAGAACCCACGACAGCGTCCCCAGGGTCTCCTGCATCCTCTGACCATTCCCCGGCGTCCCTGGTCCCACGTGGCAGTCGACTTTATCACGGGTCTCCCTGAGTCACAAGGTAACACGGTCATTTTGGTCTTAGTTGACAGATTCTCCAAGGCCTGCCGCTTCATACCACTGTGCAAACTCCCCTCTGCTCTTGAAACTGCGAAACTTTTGTTTAATCATGTCTTCCGAGTCTTTGGTCTTCCACAGGACATCGTCTCAGACCGAGGGCCCCAGTTCTCCTCCCGAGTGTGGCACGGGTTCTGCAAGGTCATCGGAGCCACTGCCAGCCTCTCCTCTGGGTTTCACCCACAGTCCAATGGTCAGACGGAGAGGCTCAACCAGGACCTGGAAACCACCCTGCGAGGCCTGGCTATGGATAACCCGACATCGTGGAGCACCTGGCTGCCATGGGCGGAGTACGCCCACAACACCCTGCAGTCATCGGCCACCAAGCTGTCGCCATTCCAGTGCCAATTCGGGTTCCAGCCACCTCTGTTCCCGGACCAGGAGGAGGACGCGGGGGTGCCCTCGGTCAACCAATATGTGAGACGGTGTCGCAAGACCTGGAGCAAGGTCAGGAAGACCCTCATACAGACCTCCAGAACCAACCAGACTCAGGCCAACCGCCATAGAAGACCTGCACACGCTTTCCGCCCTGGGCAGCGTGTTTGGCTGTCCACTAAGGACCTTCCACTGCGGGTGGAGAACCGCAAGCTTGCTCCTCGCTACATTGGCCCCTTCAAGGTGGTGCGCAGGGTGAACCCTGTCTCCTACCGGCTCCAGTTGCCCCGGACTCTGAGGATCAACCCCACTTTCCATGTTTCCCTGTTACGGCCCGTACTGACATCTACGTATGCCCCTGCCCCTAGGAACCCCCCACCCCCCCGCATCTTCCAGGGGCAGACTGTGTTCACTGTTAATCGCCTGCTTGACTCCCGCCGGGTCCGCGGCGGGTTGCAATATCTGGTGGACTGGGAGGGCTATGGTCCTGAGGAGCGCTGCTGGGTTCCTGCTCGGGATGTCCTTGATAAAGAACTATGTCGGGACTTCCATTCGGCCCATCCGGATCGCCCTGGGAACGTCAGGAGACGCTCCTAGAGGGGGGGGGTCCTGTTAGGACTAGGACTGTTTTGGCCTCTAGAGGCCGCTGTTATTTCCTTTTCATGTCGTGTTTATTTTGGCCTCTAGAGGCCGCCACTGTTCCTGTGTTTTGTGTTTGTGTTAATTGCCTAATTATCTTCACCTGTGTCCTTAATTAGTTTGTGTATTTATACCCCTGAGTTCAGTCCTCTTGTCACGGAGTCTTTGTGCTGTTATGTTTATCTCCAGTTTCCTTTGTACTGTGTTTTTTGATCTTCTTAGCTTTTGAATTTTTGCACTTTGCTTTTCTTTTGGATTTTACTCTTTGTTTTTTTTTTTGTCTTTTGTTTTGCCCTGTATATAGTGTATATAGTTTAAATAAACCTTTTGATTCTTTTTCTACTTCCGCCTCACGCCTCTGCATTTGAGTCATCCCCCTGGTGGCCTAGTGGGGGTTTGCTGGATTATCACACCAACGAACCAGGTTCGAATCCCAGCAAAACCCTAACACCGCCATTTTGTTTTTCTCTACTCACTGTATATGAACTGATATCCTAGTCGTAGAGTAGCCAATCAGAGCGCATGATTGCTCATATCCAGTGAATGTGAATGTCGAATATTTCCTGATTGAAATTTCATTCCGATGATGTCACTCCTAGTGTTTGCCTGCTGATTTGACATACGTTGTTGAAATAACAAACCGGTTCAATATTACAATTCTTTTGATTAACTTGTGTATTTATTTGTGGACGTGTCCATATAATATAAAGAATGTTACACGGTGGTGCAAAGATATGAAGTTTATCTTCGAATACTAAATATATTCATGAGTGAGTGAAGCGAAAGAGTGAAAATATTTTCAACACAAGAGTAACTGTGTAATATCCTATATATACTTCACAAACACAACAAAACATCACTGCAAAACAAAATGACTATACCAATAAACAAGTTTACCAAAGAATTACCACAACACATTCAAATCGCCACTACAAAAAACTAAATCTGAACATAGAAAACAAAACAAAAATGCATCAAATCGAGAACAAATCCTACAACACTACTGATAGAAACGACATAAATGCTTCCTGACAGTAAGATCCTGTTTCTATAGCTATAAAGAAAACCTATAGGAAACTGATATACACTACCGTTCAAAAGTTTGGGGTCACTTTGAAATTTCCTTATTTTTGAAAGAAAAGCACTGTTCTTTTCAATGAAGATCACTTTAAACTAATCAGAAATCCACTCTATACATTGCTAATGTGGTAAATGACTATTCTAGCTGCAAATGTCTGGTTTTTGGTGCAATATCTCCATAGGTGTATAGAGGCCCATTTCCAGCAACTCTCACTCCAGTGTTCTAATGGTACAATGTGTTTGCTCATTGCCTCAGAAGGCTAATGGATGATTAGAAAACCCTTGTACAATCATGTTAGCACAGCTGAAAACAGTTGAGCTCTTTAGAGAAGCTATAAAACTGACCTTCCTTTGAGCAGATTGAGTTTCTGGATCATCACATTTGTGGGGTCGATTAAATGCTCAAAATGGCCAGAAAAATGTCTTGACTATATTTTCTATTCGTTTTACAACTTATGGTGGTAAATAAAAAAGTGTGACTTTTCATGGAAAACACAAAATTGTCTGGGTGACCCCAAACTTTTGAACGGTAGTGTTTTAAAAAAACCCAGAAAACATTGTGAGGAGTTAGAGAAGCGCAAAATGTGAGCCTAAAATGTGTACTTTATTGAATAAACACAGTTACAAAAGTCAGAATATTAATCATGTGTGATACTTCTGTATAATATCAAATAACGTTTATTCATACGGTCAGTTTAAAATGCACCTTGATTACAGCAGCTCTGGCGTTCAGTGGGCTTTAAACAGTACAGCGTGCCTCACATTTAAACACAGTAAGAAAGTGAGTCTTTATTTGCTATTATTCAGAGGGAACACAGTATTAATATTCTGACAGTATCATACGTACATTTGCATGTTATGTTTATTCAGAAAAAGCACAGAATTTAGGATCTTTGTTTTTCCAACAACTGAGTTGTGCACAGGATGAAAAAAAAAACCTTCAAGTGCACAGCTGGATGTGCTGCGGTTTAACATGAAATCTTGAACACAAATGCATCAGTCACCATCGTACAGGTTTTTCATGGTGTTCCCATATTAATTTTGTGCTATGGTAATGTTATGTTACTTCTCACCAACTGTACTGATATCTATTCACACTAATGAGCAATAAAATGTCTGTCTGTCATCCTCATAGATGAGGGTTAGAGATCCAAGAAGCCATCAACTAGCTTCCATTAATTCTCTTGGGTGATTATCGCATACCAGAAGGACTCAAACCTTCATCTGGTGGTGGGTACACATACCGTACACACCTATGGGCAACTTCGAGTAGTCAATTGAACTAACCCACTGGGATGGGTTTCCCAAAAGCCTCTTAAAGCTAAGAGCATCTTAACTAGGAGGGAGAGCGCTCATTGTGCTGCTCGCTCTACCATTTAATGATGATCTTTGTGCTACGATGCTTTTGGGAAACTCAGGTCTGTGTGTCTTTGAACTGTGGGAGGAAACCAGAACACCTGGAGGAAACCCAGACAGGCACGAAGAGAACATGCAAAGTTTGCATGTCAAACTCCACACAGAAAGGCCCCAGTCAGCTGCTAAGCTCGAACCCAGGACCTTCTTGCTGTGAGGCAACAGGGCGAACCACTGCACCACCCCCAATAACATACAAGATGCTAATGAAGAATTTTATTTACGCATCTCAATATGCGAAATGTTGAGCTAACAGAAAAACAGGAAATATATTCACTTTCACATAATATTCACTTTCTTGCTAGCTGGCTAAATATCTTCTATATTTCTGTATCAGAATTTTCTTTCAAAGCATATTTTGTGTGTGTGTGTGTGTGTGTGTGTCAGTGGCGGCTGCTGGTTTTTAAAACAGGGGAAGCCCATTTTACGCATTCATCGTAAAACCTGTAGGCCGGATATCAAAGCATAGAAAGGTGTGCCCCATTAGCATAGTGAACTAGACAACCCTACCGAGTGGCAGAAAGTATTTTTGCCTGTACATTTCATGTTATAGTCTGGCTTGCCAGGCTAGTGCCTCATATCCTTAATCAAAAATATCAAACATCCAAAAATCACTGGCTATTCAACGAAGAGCCTTGAACATCATACCCTGATATGCAACACAGAGTCTTTAACACAACACCCAGCTGTGCAACACATCCTTGAACATCTTCTGCAACACAGTCTGGAAATTCATAACCAGGTAGGCTATGCAACACACAGAACCTTGAATATTATACCCAGGTATAACCTATAACACAGAGCCCACCATTCTCTTAACATTACTGAACAATATACACACTTCAGATTCATGAACATTATATGATGCACACTATTTATACACAAATTCTGCCCTCCGCTCCTTTTCCAGAAAATG
Organism: Neoarius graeffei; assembly: GCF_027579695.1. Lineage (NCBI taxonomy): Eukaryota > Metazoa > Chordata > Actinopteri > Siluriformes > Ariidae > Neoarius > Neoarius graeffei. The sequence continues at coordinate 54,468,484 of NC_083587.1, forward strand.
GTCTGTGACCCTGTCATACCAGCTGGTTGTGCTTTCCAGAGACTTCACCAATTTCTGTTAGCAGCTAGCACTGCAGATCCCAATAAGGCTCAAGCTAGCCTACAACCAGATTGAACTACAAATGAAATAAACGAGTGAATTCATGAATGATCAAACTGATAGAATGGATGAAAGTTAACGGAGCACAACGAGTAATATTTACATTTATTTACAGAGTAATGTACAGAGACATCAATGAGAAGAAACGTTTATATGAAAAGAAATTCGGACAGCACTTTGGCACACGACTACACTTTCTCGACATCCGCTAGGGACTGACTGATCATGCTTCCGTGTTCCTCGCCGACGCCGAAGTACAGAGCCCGCCCTCCTCATGTCTTTAACACTACCTCCAATAATCCTTCATCAGCCTGGCTTCTTGCCCCTCCCACTGTCTCGTTTAGTCCCAGAGAAGCCCGGCTTCCCTGGAAGTGACGATTTTGTCGATTTTAACCAATAACAACTAGCCGAAATTGGCTGTTCAGAGCCCTCTCATAGACTGCAACGGATACCCAGCTGCCAGCGCATAGAGCCCATTGAAATAAGAAAGGTTACAGCCAGTGTTGCCAGATTGGGAGGTTTTAAGTGCATTTTGGCGGGTTTTGAACATATTTTGGCTGGAAAACGTCAGCAGTATCTGGCAACGCTGGTTACAGCCTGGCAGCAAAGGTGATTCTCGTAGCGAACGTTACAGGATAGTTATGAATGTAAATACAATCTTGGGCATATATTATGTCATGCAAGTTATTGTTTTAATGAGAATTCAATGTCGTAGATGCCGCAGTTTGGGGAGAGAATTTTAGGGGAAGCTCGGCTTCTCTTGTTGTCCCTGAGAAATCGCCCCTGGTGTGTGTGTGTGTGTGTGTGTGTGTGTGTTAATGCTTCAATTTTAATGAAGCAGCATACAGTATATTGCATAATATTTTGAAGAATTATTTTAGAGGTTGGTTTTCAGACTCTGGTTTAATTGGAAAAAAAAGTAAATAAACCTGGATTTTAGCAATTCAAAGACGTTTGGCTGAGAAAAAATCTAAAACGTTAGGACACCGCAACAAGGGAACAAATTACACTACTTACATTCATGATGGCGGATTTTGGAGTACAGCTAAAACAAAATTACTGCAGCACTAATGATTCAGTTATTCTGAATTATACTTACCGTAATAATACTTTTTATGATACAGACATGAGTGTTTTACTGGGAAATATGCCACTCACATTTTTCATATGCAGCAAATCAGGGACATTGAGAAACATATTTAACTCATGAGGAAATCAATGAATTGTTTTGATAAATTTGGGTACTTTTTGTTTGTGAATGTGTCTATATTATAAAAAGAAAATCACACGTCGGCTTGAAGATATAAAGTTTATCTTGTTGTGCTGAAAAACTCACATTTTTCATACAAAATACATCGCAGATCTGAGTGACCTATTTCCTGATGTTTCACTGATGACATATTTCCTGATAATGTCACTCTCAGTGTTTTCCCGCTGACTAGACGCACGTTGTCAAAATGGCGAACCAGTTAGAAATTAAATTTCTTTAGATTAACTTGCATATTTTTTTGGTGATGTGTCCATATAATTACAGAGTGGTGCGAAGATATGAAGTTTATCCTCTCGTGTTGAAAATATGACTCATTCGCTTTGTTCACTCGTGAATATATTCACCACTCGAAAATAAACGTCATATTGTAGCGCCACCGTGTAATATCCTCTATATATTATAGAGTAATAATTATATTTATTCTATCCACATTCACTGGATATGAGCAATTGTTTGCTCTGATTGGCTACTCTACTACTAAGCTATCAGCTCATATACCATGAGTAGAAGAAAAACAAAATGGCAGAGTGTGTTGCTGAACAACAACGAATGATTAACAAAATGTGATCCATGAAAATATTTAGAAAGTGGGTAGAAAGTGGAAAAAAAGATTTTCTGACACAGGTTAAACATTATCAGTTCATTCGTTTACAAACATTAGAATTACTTCCTCATTTACGTAAACACCGACATCCATATATTTATATAAAAGATATTTTGGACTAAATATAAGTCGATGTAAAAAAATTTTAAATAAAAACTGTGTTTTGTTAACTTAATACCACAAACTGATTATTATTTGTTTCTTTATATATAATCATCTGTATGTCGATAATTGTGGAATGGTGTCGATAACTGTGAACAAAGGTGTCAATACTTGTGGAATGGTGTCACGTGATCTGATACACTAAGTAATCGGGAATCAACTCATTTTTTTCCAGTGGAAGTTTGAGTAACTGTTCACGCACAATTTACGTATTGAAAGTCTTTTCTACTTTTGCAGCAGCCAAAAGATGGTTAAGGTGTCGATAATTGTAGCCACTGCTTTAGCAGCTTTTTTGCTAACAAGACTGAATTATGGCCATGCTAACTGGTCTACAACCCCAATTCCAAAAAAGTTAGGACAAAGTACAAATTGTAAATAAAAACGGAATGCAATAATTTACAAATCTCAAAAACTGATATTGTATTCACAATAGAACATAGACAACATATCAAATGTCGAAAGTGAGACATTTTGAAATTTCATGCCAAATATTGGCTCATTTGAAATTTCATGACAGCAACACATCTCAAAAAAGTTGGGACAGGGGCAATAAGAGGCTGGAAAAGTTAAAGGTACAAAAAAGGAACAGCTGGAGGACCAAATTGCAACTCATTAGGTCAATTGGCAATAGGTCATTAACATGACTGGGTATAAAAAGAGCATCTTGGAGTGGCAGCGGCTCTCAGAAGTAAAGATGGGAAGAGGATCACCAATCCCCCTAATTCTGCGCCGACAAATAGTGGAGCAATATCACAAAGGAGTTCGACAGTGTAAAATTGCAAAGAGTTTGAACTTCCTCATGTCGTCTGAGGGAGTTTTTCCTTGCCACCGTCGCCACAGGCTTGCTCATTGGGGATAGATTAGGGATAAAATTAGCTCATGTTTTAAGTCGTTCAAATTCTGTAAAGCTGCTTTGCGACAATGTTTATTGTTAAAAGCGCTGTACAAATAAACTTGATTTGATTTGATTTGATTTGAACATATCATCATCTACAGTGCATAATATCATCAAAAGATTCAGAGAATCTGGAAGAACCTCTGTGCGTAAGGGTCAAGGCCGGAAAACCGTACTGGGTGCCCGTGATCTTCGGGCACTTAGACGGCACTGCATCACATACAGGCATGCTTCTGTATTGGAAATCACAAAATGGGCCCAGGAATATTTCCAGAGAACATTATCTGTGAACACAATTCACCGTGCCATCCGCCGTTGCCAGCTAAAACTCTATAGTTCAAAGAAGAAGCCGTATCTAGATGTGATCCAGAAGCGCAGACGTCTTCTCTGGGCCAAGGCTCATTTAAAATGGACTGTGGCAAAGTGGAAAACTGTTCTGTAATCAGACGAATCAAAATTTGAAGTTCTTTATGGAAATCAGGGACGCCGTGTCATTCGGACTAAAGAGGAGAAGGACGACCCAAGTTGTTATCAGCGCTCAGTTCAGAAGCCTGCATCTCTGATGGTATGGGGTTGCATTAGTGCATGTGGCATGGGCAGCTTACACATCTGGAAAGACACCATCAATGCTGAAAGGTATATTCAGGTTCTAGAGCAACATATGCTCCCATCCAGACGACGTCTGTTTCAGGGAAGACCTTGCATTTTCCAACATGACAATGCCAAACCACATACTGCATCAATTACAGCATCATGGCTGCGTAGAAGAAGGGTCCGGGTACTGAACTGGCCAGCCTGCAGTCCAGATCTTTCACCCATAGAAAACATTTGGCGCATCATAAAACGGAAGATACGACAAAAAAGACCTAAGACAGTTGAGCAACTAGAATCCTACATTAGACAAGAATGGGTTAACATTCCTATCCCTAAACTTGAGCAACTTGTCTCCTCAGTCCCCAGACGTTTACAGACTGTTGTAAAGAGAAAAGGGGATGTCTCACAGTGGTAAACATGGCCTTGTCCCAACTTTTTTGAGATGTGTCGTTGTCATGAAATTTAAAATCACCTAATTTTTCTCTTTAAATGATACATTTTCTCAGTTTAAACATTTGATATGTCATCTATGTTCTATTCTGAATAAAATATGGAATTTTGAAACTTCCACATCATTGCATTCCGTTTTTATTTACAATTTGTACTTTGTCCCAACTTTTTTGGAATCGGGGTTGTGTGTATATATATATATATATATATATATATATATATATATATATATATATATATATATATATATATACACACACACACAGATCAGATGTAACATTGAAACCACTGACAGGTGAAGTGAATAAAACATTGATTATCTCATTACAGTTGGCACCTGTTAAAGGTGGGATATATTAGGCAGCAAGAGAACAGTCCGTTCTTGAAGTTGATGTGTTGGAAGCAGGAATGGACACCATACACACTACTTTAGCATTACTGTCATGACCCCTTAAAAAAATGTAAAAAGATGTAAAATGCTTTTAAAATGCATTTTCAATATACATTATAATATTTTATGCTACATGTAATACTTTATTTTGCTGAAATGTAAATTTGACCTATTTTGTATGATGTATAAACTTATCTTTTTTCTTTTTTTTTTCCCCCAGTAACCCAATAATTGAAAATGAAAGTACAAGATCAGGACTGAATCTCACCTGAACACCAGACAAGCAGGAACAGTGCTCTGAGAAGCCACATAACCAGATCCATAGCAGATTTCAAGATTAAATAAATTTAAAAAAGGACTAGCACCTTTGATTTCCCTCACAGGACTCCACGGAGATTCAGAACAATTTTGAATCAGAATTGGGACAAAAACACATCTTCAGTCTACTTTTCCTCCCCTGTGTTGGGGAGAGACGAGAGCTGTGAGCCGCCTTCTAATGTCTCTGTTCCATCTCTGAAGAATCCTGGGTAAAGAAGTGCCCTTTAGCAGGTGTGTGTGTGTGTGTGTGTGTGTGTGTGTGTGTGTGTGTGTGTATACACGTGCAGGTGAACTTTGGAGTTACCTTCTCATTTTTCTGCCTCCTTTCTCCTCCCACTGAGTCATTGTCTTTCAGGTTTTATTGGTTTATCAACACACCTGGAATTTGTCTGCTTCTGGAAAACAGAAAAAGAAAGTAAAAGAGCTCTTGAAGGAAGAGAGAGAGATGGGGTTTCATGTGACCTCCTTTGTTTAATACCTATTAGTAAACCAAATATTTTAGACAGCAATTACATGAAAGTTCTGCGTGTGCAGCTAAGAAAAAGTCCCAGATATACAGTATGTCTAAATGGATAAAAATACACAGTGGATTTGAGAGAATATAAATTTTTACTGATTGGACAGTAATTTTCAAAAGTAGGCCACCTTTTCTGTAGAAAACGGATTTGGGACGGTCCTATTTTTAGTGCAATTAAATGCTGACACAATGTCAAACCACACTTCAATTAACAGCCACACAAGCTACAGATTACATTTCCAGCTTCAAAGCATTCTTTCGGCTACACTGTTAACCATGCAATATATGTGTGAAATAATACATTTAAATCATATTGGCTGGCATTGAGTGAGCTATCAGATATATTCCATTCAGCTAGCATGATACTGAATGAGTCAAAGACAAGTAGCTGAATGGCATATATCAGATACTAGCATGTTACCCGGCATTGCAACGGGTTCTGCAAAATTCTGGGTTGCCCCCAGACTTCCATGTCAAATTTGGTGAAGATCTGTTGAGAAATGGTGATGTTAACCCAAGACAAACAAAAATCCAAACATCCACCACCCAGGGGCTCACCGGTGCCCAAATATTGGAATTTCTGAATTCTGAATACCCTGCCTTTTGCCCGTAGTTAGCTGGGATGGGCTCCAGCTTGCCTGCGACCCTGTAGAACAGGATAAAAGCGGCTAGAGATAATGAGATGAGACGTTTAAGTGTACTTGCCCTGTAGTTGTGCTTATCCTTTTGATAGTAGCCGATAAAATACTTCTTTTTCACACATATTGGCTTCTTTGTGATATACGGCAGAGTATTTTAAATCCCATCTTTGGCATTTAATACAATGTTGCTTTAAATTTTGATTTTTAAAGAAAATGAATATGTTCTTAATCCTGAGTCTCTGTTGTTATTTTGTGAATTCTTACCTTTATAACTTCATTGCAACTTAAGGTACAAAACACTTAAGTTGTCTACTGGTAGTGTGCATGAGGTAAGGGTTAGGGCTAGAAAACTAATAGTATACCTAGAAGGGTAATTGCAGTATACTTCAAAACTAAAAAGTGGACTAGATGTATATAACCAGTAACTAATAGTATATTTCCAATATGCTATAAAGTATACTTTTATAAACTAAAAAGTGGACTAGAATTATAAAACAAGTAAACTCATAGTATATTTCGAGTATACTCTGAAGCAGACCTGGGCATTTTACGGCCCGCGGGCCGCATCCGGCCCTTTGGTTCATTCTGACCGGCCCGCGTAAGGTTAATTAGAAATTACAAAATAAACGTATTTTCTAATTTTACCTCATGCATGGACTGAATGTGCATTGCTTTTATTTTGAAGTTGTGTTCAACAAAAACGCAATGCGCGCGACATGAACATGACATGAAATCCCACGAAACCTAATCCTGCGATAACTACTTCCGTAATTTGTCCAGACCAACCACAAACTTGTACGTCATCCTTCAAACGGTCCAGCCAATCACATAGTGTGACGTCACCAGCAGGCGCCGGAGCTCGAGCCGATCTGTAGATCTGATACCTACACCGAATCGACACGGCATCATTATTATAATATGATGTATCTTGCTTGATATGTGGAGTAGAAAGACAATATTGTGATGTCTTTATTGTGTTTTGGGGTGAATGTGACTGAAAAAAATGGTACAAACGTTCACATTTTGTTAACCATTGTTTTGGGAAATTTGATTGAATACATTACATTGTAAGGCAACCTCGTTTTCTCCATACTCTTACCAGTCTTAGCAGCTTGTAAAAACAATGTTATTTACTGCTTTATATAAAGAAATACAATTAATATTATGCAGAATTTGGTTCAGCCTTTTGGTCCGGCCCTCCACAAAATTTTCTGTTTCTCATGTGGCCCCATGGAAAAAATAATTGCCCACCCCTGCTCTGAAGTGTGCTTTTGTGACCTAAAGAGTGGACTACAAGTATAGAACTAGTAAGCTATTAGTATATAAGTTTACTTGTGGTATACTTGCAAGAGGGCGGCATGGTGGTGTAGTGGTTAGCGCTGTCGCCTCACAGCAAGAAGGTCCTGGGTTCGAGCCCCGGGGCCGGCGAGGGCCTTTCTGTGTGGAGTTTGCATGTTCTCCCCGTGTCCACGTGGGTTTCCTCTGGGTGCTCCGGTTTCCCCCACAGTCCAAAGACATGCAGGTTAGGCTAACTGGTGACTCTAAATTGACCGTGAGTGTGACTGGTTGTCTGTGTCTATGTGTCAGCCCTGTGATGACCTGGCGACTTGTCCAGGGTGTACCCCGCCTTTCGCCCGTAGTCAGTGGGATAGGCTCCAGCTTGCCTGCGACCCTGTAGAAGGATAAAGCGGCTAGAGATAATGAGATGAGATGAGATACTTGCAAGACAAAATAAAAAAAAAATACTAGTTGTATACTCAAAGTTTACTTCTCTTAGACTTAAAGTATACTTTTTATAAACTAAAAGTGGGCCAATTTAGTCCCAAGAAGTATTAGATTAGTTTATTTACAAGTATACTGTAAGTATATTTCTTTTAAGTATACTTTTGTGTACCAAGTATATCATTATACTTGGTACACAAAAGTATACTTAAAGAAATATACTTTAACTTTACTTAAGGATACGTAATAAAATTAACTTGAAGTATACTTCTTTTTGATAAGGGTTGTAATGTGACAAAACAAGACAAATACCAAGGAGGATGAATACTTTTGCAAGACACTATAAGTACTTAATGATGTTAGCTACAGTAGTAGCTATGGTATGAAGAAGCTTGCATTCTCTGTTAGGAACATTAGCATTAACATTAGCACAACTAAAGAGGCAAACTTCCAACAAAAATCAAGTCTCAGCTATATTTGGGGAAACTGCGTTCGAGTCATGTTTGCCCTATCTGTTAAAAACATGCAGATGGTTTTATATAATTATCCCTTGTACTACATGTCCGAACACGAGAAGGGATGTTTGGTTCCTTGTTTAGCTAAAGAATTCATTCTTTCTCTCTCTTTTATTTTAACTTCCCTTTTTTCCCAGCTTCCCTTTTTTCTAATCCTCCTGCAGGAGAAAACTTCCCTAAATACAACACATCCACACACTAACACACACACAGCTGTGTTCGAAATGTTTATAAATGACACGTCTCGCCAGAACATTATTTCAACACTACATTGTCTTTATCTCGTATCCTGCTGCATTGTGGAAGTTCTATCAGATGAACATTGGTGTTTCGGGAAACCACACAGTGCTTAGGTGTACACGGCATTTGTTTTTGTTGTTTTTGTGACTGCGATTGTTCTTTGTACACCTGGAAGAATCTTTTGGCTTTTTTTTTTTAATCACTGCTTACATTGTGAGTAGAGATGCAATGAAAGTACCGAACAGGATGAGGAAATATAATGAAAACTGTGTTTGGAGGCAGTCAGTGTCCAACTAGCTCACACATAAGCTACAGTAGTGTGCAGACATCTTAGGCACACTGTTAATCCCCCCCCCCCCCCCCCCCCCAGTACAAACTTTGTTATAGATTTCTATTTGATGACTTCTACATAATCAAGTCAGTACAAAAACATTTTAGGTTTCCAAATATTCGTTTTTCCAGCACAAAATTAAATGTTATAGAAAAAAAAAGTTTGTATCTGAGCAGCATATTACATAATTGACCACTTTTCAGATTAAAAAAGAAAACATAATGAAGGCGACTGGGTTTTGGTGCAAAATGAAGACGCGAGTGTGACAAAGTGTCCAGAAGAACTGTGGCTGGTTCTGCAAGATGCTCAGTAAAACCTACAGCTTATTTCCTTATAAAACTGCACTCATTGTACCTGAGACTACTATTTTTTTTTAAAGCAAAGGATCATTAGACCAAATATCAATCTTGTTTCGTTTATTACCGATTAGTGAACTTTATAGTCTTTTTTAATGTAGAAACATTATATATATATATATATATATATATATATATATATATATATATATATATATTTGTAATTATATATTTATATAGATATTTGTGAAGTGTATATATGGAATGTAGTATATATTTATTTTGTAATTAAATATTTATATAGATGTTTAGGAAGTGTGTATATATATGGTGTGTAGTATATATCTATTTTTGTAATTATATAGATATTCATGAAGTGTATATATAGTATATATATTTTTAGGTGTATTAATGAAGTTTGGATTTCGGGGTAGTTAAAAAGGGGTGGGAAATTAAAAAAAGTATTGTACTTCTTCCCACTCCTTTTTCGAACAATGTGCGGTGTATTGTAATGTCTGAGCTCTTTATGTATTTTATTTATTAATTTTTTTGTCACTTTCTCGTGTTCTTTCTTTTGTATGTACAAATAGTTACATACATTTTTTATACATGTTCGAAATAAATAAATAAATTCAAAAAAATTCAAAATTCAATTTTGAAGGCGTCTTTGCTCTACAGCATTTCTTTGCATGTGCCTAAGACTTATATGAGAGAGAGAGAGGATATTACACGGTTGTGAGAAGATTTGAAGTTTATCTTCGAGTGATGAACATATTCATGAATAGAATAGAATGCCTTTATTGTCACTGCACAAATGTACAATGAAATTTAGTTCATCACAGGAGAGCAAAGCCGCTGCATACGTACGCGCCGCCACTCTTGGGCACTTCAGCCCAAGGCTGTCCTATGTTAACCTAACTGCATGTCTTTGGACTGTGGGGGAAACCGGAGCACCTGGAGGAAACCCATGCAGACTCCACACAGAAAGGCCCTCGTCGGCCACTGGGCTCGAACCCAGAACCTTCTTGCTGTGAGGCGACAGTGCTAACCACTACACCACCATGCCGCCCACGGGTGACCGAAGTGACATATGTTCCTCTGACTTTTGTGCACTACTGTATATACCAGGTAATGCATAAACTAGTATCTATTTCAGAGATAAATAAGCATGTATTAATGCATTTAAACATTAATAAGGAATAAAACACTTTCTGGTCTTGCTGTTATGGGAAAACGAGACCGTCAGTGATGGTGTAGCTCACTCCAGCCCCGTCTAGTCCAGAAGAAATGATCTAAAGTGGGCCACCTGGCGCAATAAATATTGCAAGCTACATCCACTATATACAAGCTGCATACAGAAGTTATACTGTATACACTCTAGGAATACTGATCTATTTGCCAGAAAGAATCTAAAACGGCAAGAAGCAGCAATTTTTGTTGAACTGCTCATTAAGGCTTAATTAGTCCATAACTTTATTAATAATTATAATTAAGAAAACCTGGGTAGAAGTTATATGCACCCTTAGTACCCCTACCTTCAGGTCAGAAAGAATCAAAATCGGTGAAGAATTGAGGGAGAAGAAGCGATTTGTGTGGAAACTGCTCATTAGGGCTTAATTACTCCATATCTTCATTATTAATTGCAATTATGCAAATTTGAGTAGAAGCTACATGCGCCTCAGGCAGACCTACCTTCCTGCCAAAAAGAATAAAAATCAGTGAAGAACTGAGAGAGAAGAAGTGATTTTTGTGAAATGTGGACAACAGACAAGGGATGACGGACAACACATGATGGCATAAGTTCATCACCTGTCGGCCAGATGAGCTAATAATCAATGACCAACTCAAAGTACTCCAATATCTGCACATCTTGAACTCTTTTATTCCTCTTATACTCCAGTACTTGGCCAATGATTACAATTTTTTTATTTATTAGACAATGAAACATCAGACTTATATTTAATGTTGTGAAACATCCATGAAACAGGGCAGAGTTTCCCAAAAGCATCACAACACCATGATCATTGTTAAATGGTCAAGTGAGCATCGCACTCCCTCACATTTACAATAATCTTAACTTTGCCATGCTTTTGGGAAACTCAGCGCAGGTTAGTTCCTGCTATTATTTATGATAAAATGGTGATAACTATTCTCTAATTATCCTCTCGAACTTCTAAAATAATCTAGTAGAAGGCAACAGGAAACCGCTATTTTAATTCTTCCCTAGAAACTTTGATGGCTGGAGCCGTCAGAGCAGCCACATCACTACAGTGATTTTTCTGTTGCTGAAATTAACATTACGCTGCAGGTTGTAAATTTATTTACAGTAAGGGTCGATAATTTAAAAAAAATATTTACAGTATCAAGCCTAAAATTTCAATTAATTCCCACTAAGGCTGTATATTGCAAAAAAATTGAGATCTTAACATGGTGTCACTGAGCAAAAACTCCTGGTGGACACCAAAGCACTGAGCGAAGATCAGTTTCCTGTCCCGATTAAGTTAATTTTAGTGACATGGAAAAAAAACAAAACAAAACAAACAAAAAAAAAACAACTGATCTGCAACCAGTGTTCTTACCATCACCTATCATCATCCCATCATCTCCGCTGGCTGTTCTCACACTGCCTTCAGCTAATTACATGGCAAATCAATTACTTTCTGGACAATTAACTCTTTTCCCTCCCACCCGCTCTATCCATTCAAACACAACTGAGAGAAGCCAAAGATGATTAGAGAAAATTACACAGCACAAAATAAAACCACTGTCTCTGGGTGTGTTGGACCCTCCACTGTGTAAATGTAATTTATGAAAGCAGGGATGTCCGTGAAAAAGACATCATCTGGATGGCGGCATATGTTGCTCAAAAACCTGGATGTACCTTTTAGCATTAATGGTGCCTTCACAGATGTTCAAATTACCCATGTCATGGGCACTAACACACCCCCATGCCATTACAGATGCTGGCTTTTGGACTTTATGCTAGTAACAAAGTGGATGGTCCTTTGCCCAGAGGACACAACATCCATGATTTCCAAAAACAATTTGAAATGTGGACTTGTCAGACCACAACACACTTTTCCACCTTGCATCAGTCCATCTCAGATGAGCTTAGGTTCAGAGAATTCCGCTGCGTTTCTGGATGTTGTTAATATATGGCTTTTGTTTTGCATGGTGGATGCAGCAACTAACTGTGTTTAATGACAACAGATTTCTGAAGTGTTCCCAAGCCTATGTCGTTATAGCCTTTATATGATCGTCATTTTTTTTAATGTAGCGCTGAAGGTTGGCACAGTTGGTGGCACAGGTGGGCGGCACAGTGTTGTAGTGGTTAGTACTGTCGCCTCACAGCACGAAGATTCTGGGTTTGAGCCCAGTGGCTGACGAGTGGCTTTCCTCCAGGTGCTTTGGTTTCTCCCACAGTCCAAAGACATGCAGTTAGGCTAATTCCATTCAACCAGCCATTATCAGTAGCCGCTTGTCCTGTGCAGGGTCGCGGGCAAACTGGAGCCTATCCCGGCTGACTATGGGTGAGAGGCAGGGTACACCCTGAACAAGTCGCCAGATCATCACAGGGCTGACACATAGAGACAAACAACCATTCACATTCACACCTATGGTCAATTTAGAGTCACCAGTTAACCTAACCTGTATGTCTTTGGACTGTGGGGGGAAACCGGAGCACCCGGAGGAAACCCACACAGACACTGGGAGAACATGCAAATGCCACACAGAAAGGCCCCCGTCGGCCATTGGGCTCAAACCCAGAACTTTCTTGTTGTGAGGTAACTGTGCTAATCACTACACCACTGTGCCACCCAGTTAGGTTAATTGGCTACTCTAAATTGCCTATAGGTGTGCATATTTGAGCTGTGTTCCATGGTCAGACATGAGTAGTATGGCGGCTGCCAGTGGCACCTTTATATGCCTTCGACTCGGCCATGTTGAGCTGCATCCTTCATAATTCAGGTGCAAGAAGGGATAATTAGCCACCCCCAAACTTCAAGGTCATGGGCGTTGAATGTTGGTTTTCAGCCTTGCCTCTTACATGCACAGATTTCTCTGGATTCTCTGAATCTTTTGATGATTTTATAGATTCAAAGTCAAAGTCCTTCCTGTGCCAGGACCTGGTCTTCCCAGGTAGTCTCCCATCCCAGTACTAACCAGGCCCTTAAGGCACATTGGGCGGCACCGATCTCTGTTTCTATAGCCCTTGGCCTCTCACCTATACAGCTAGGGTTACAGTGGGGTGCTAGTCCTCTGGTAACCACAAGAGTTTGACTCCCTACTCGCATCTGTATTGCAGTGTGCCTTGCCAGATGGCAGTAGGTAACATTTTTATGATGGTCTTTGCTATGACCCAACCACAAGTAGAATTCGCGATCTCCCGGTCAAAAGGCAGACACGCTAACCACTAGGCCAGTTCGCTGTGATTTTATAGATTATTGATGGCAAAATCCCTAAATTCCTTGCAGTTGTACACTGAGAAATGTTGTTCATAAATTGTTGGAGTATTTGCCCATGCAGTTTTTCACAAAATGGTGAACCTTGCCACATCCTTGCTTGTGAACAACTGAGCCTTTCCAATTACCAGCTAACCTGTTTACCTGTAGAATGTTCCAAACAGGTGTTTTTTTGAGCATTTCACACCTTTCCCAGTCTTTTGTTGTCCCGTCCTCAAACCATTCCTGAACAATTTTTGGAGTGTGCCAGAGCGTGTTCTCCTGCTGAAAGAGTCCACTGATATTGATTAGGGAATCCTTTTGCCATGAAGGGGTGTACTTGGTCTGCAACAATATTTAGGTAGGTGGTACATGACCACCTTCTTCCACTAAGTTATGGTCCAGTTCTGATGCTCACATGCCCATTGTATGCATTTTTAGCAGTGGATAAAGGTTCAGCATGGGCACTCTGACTGATTTGCGGTCATTGACACATACTATTGTAACAAGATAATCAATATTATTCACTTCACCTCTCAGTCGTTTTTATGCTATGGCTGATTCGGGTAATTAATTTGAGCTAGCAGTGCTAGCGCAAATTGTTACTCTCACTCAGGATCTTTCTACTTTATTATTATTATTATTATTATTATTATTATTATTATTATTATCATCCTAACATTTTAGGATGCTATTTATTCCTCAGTTTTCAACCAATCACCACCAAATTTCACATGCAGAATACCTCTGGGCTGAATTAAGTTGCTATGACTTTTGGTGCTGATCTGGATCACTGAACCAGAATGATCCATGAAAAATGGGCTTTTTTCATCACTAAGCATCATTCTCTACCTCTTACCATTCTGGATCTATAGGGTACAGTGACCAGACATCCCGGTTTGTAAGTGCTAGCACAAATCACTGTGACTTTAGTCACAGGATCTATCTCGCTATAAATTTTCAGCACTTTTTCCACTACTCCATTTGAAGGATGCTACTAACAGAGCTAGAGCTAAAATACTACATAGCTTTCTCAAAGTGCTGTGGTATAGGAGGAAAAAAAACACTTTGGGACATGCTGTTCTGGGCTTTTAAGAGTATCCCTGCTTTGCATTGGACCAAATCACCCCACTCTATTGTTGATCATTTTCCTTAAATAGCATGTCTTACTCTGTTTTATTCCTTCAATGACAAAGAGAGGTTGTAGTGTAAATGTCCCTGTCACTGATAGCGCCAGCAATCAGAGTTCGTGGCAGCCTCCAAACATGGCCACCACAGACTACAACTCCCAAACACCTCAGCACCTTCCCTGTCCAGAATTCTAATCACCGCCACACCTGTTCATCATTACAGCCTCATTACCACCAGTACTTAAAGGCCTCAGTTACAAGCCTTCAGTGCGAAGTATTGCTTAGTATATCCTTACCTGATCGTACCGAGCCATTTGTGCCTATCAGTGTTGTAGTCGAGTCACTAAACCTTGAGTCCAAGTCCAGTCTTGAGTCCCCAGTGTTCAAGTCCAAGTCATTAAAGAAAATTTCGAGTCAAATCCAAGTCGAATCCACTATTGATCCGAGTTGAGTCTGAGAACAAGACTCTAACTGCACCATTTGACAGTGGCTGTTGCTGCCTTTATGTGAAACCATCTCTGCTACTGTGTTGGACTAACGTTACTGCTTGACTGCCCCATTTTAGTTAATAGGCTATACATAAAAAGCTTGTTCATCACTCAGCAAGCCCCACCCACTATCAACAGGGCAAATAGCATGAGAGAGAGTTAACACTAGCTAGTTCATCGGTCAGCAAGCAAGCCCTGCTATCAGCAAAGCAATGAACATAGCGTGTCACTTCCTTCTCTGGGTGGAGTCTTACCAAATGACAATTGAAGTTCGAGGTTGTCCCCATTGTCTCCTCGATAGTTCTTCTACATATGGAACACACAACAGTGCATTTTTTCCCACTGCACGAGAAGTCCGTATAGGCAAAGCGGACAATTCTAGGGGTGTTCTCTCCAGGCATTTTAGCGCCATTAACATTAGTTTGTTCTTGAACATGGTGTATGAACAGATGAATGTGCATTCTTTTGCACAAAATTAGTATAAAAATTAATGTAGCTATAACTATCTTATGTCAAATTATTATGGCATGTTACAAAAAATAAAGAAAAAGTCGGAGTCCTTGTTTCCACTTTACGAGTCCGAATGCAGTTAAAGCATGAGTCCAAGTCCAAGCCCAGTCACGAGTCCTTAAAAGTAGGGCACGAGTCGGACTCAAGTCCGAGTCCTGGACTAGAGTACTCCAAGCCTGGTCTCTAGTGTTTGAGTCTCTGTAACGTTGACTCTGCTTTCAGTTTATTTCGGACTCTGAACTTTCACCTAACCTCTGACACATTATTTATACATTGGCCAACCCCTTGCTTGACACTGATATTTGTGATAAGTCTCACGATTCAGGTTTGGCTGCCAGTTTATGATGCACCTGCTCTCCCCTGCAACTACATCCATAAATGCCTGCACTTCTGACAGTCCCATGAGAGGAGAAAATTAAGCTTGGAATGTTGAATCTCACCTTCATGAAGAAGCCGTCAGACCAACATCAAAACAGTTTTCTGTTCTAATTAAGCACTGTAGTGATTATGTCTTTGAATTGACACCATCCTAAAGGCTGAACATCAATTTACCAGCAATTATTTCAGCAATCAATTTTCATTAACATGTAAACATGTAAATGGTGGAATGATCTAGAGCAGGGTGCTAAATTAAACTAAATGAAACACTTAAATACAGGCTATTTAGCACCATTAAGGCAATAAAGCCTATTTAACAAGCAAGGCGACAATGGATCCTTCAAGAAAGAAGCACATCGATTTCAGAAATAGGCCTGAAGTCACTGCAATGAGACCAAGGTTCTTTTTCTCACCAGAAAATACATTAAATGCAAATTACAACCAATAATTGTGATAGCCATATTTCTTGGAGAACCATTCTCAGAAATCTCTCTTTGACCTTCCCAGGAGAACATGCTAGGACAGGATTTGCACATACATACATCTTTCTTCCTAACTTGAGTTTTGCATGACACCGAGTATGTATTGAGCACCCCTAAGCAAGGCCTTTAACCCTTTTAATGCTCCCTTTTTTATAATTACACAGTTGAACTTAAGCAAAGCCCTGAAACATGTGAATCCACATTCAAAAAGACAGCTAATCAAGGATCGGCAGATGATGTGGGGAAAAAAAACTGCTCTGGAGCATTTTATCAATAAGACCCATGAGCTACTGAGACATCTCAATTTCTGAATTAGTGACATGAATGGGGTTTTAGGTTTGTTCAATTCATGGGAGCACTGGCTTCAGATTTGCCTGAAAGAATGATGTGGTTACAGTTTGATTTTTTTTCGATACATCTCATCTCATCTCATTATCTCTAGCCGCTTTATCCTTCTACAGGGTCGCAGGCAAGCTGGAGCCTATCCCAGCTGACTACGGGCGAAAGGCGGGGTACACCCTGGACAAGTCGCCAGGTCATCACAGGGCTGACACATAGACACAGACAACCATTCACACTCACACCTACGGTCAATTTAGAGTCACCAGTTAACCTAACCTGCATGTCTTTGGACTGTGGGGGAAACCGGAGCACCCAGAGGAAACCCACGCGGACACGGGGAGAACATGCAAACTCCGCACAGAAAGGCCCTCGCCGGCCATGGGGCTCGAACCCAGGACCTTCTTGCTGTGAGGCGACAGCGCTAACCACTACACCACCGTGCCGCCCTTTTTCAATACATGACAAATCGAATTTATAGGTGAAGTGGAAAATCATTTAAAAGAAGAGACCATTCATCATAAAAGAACGAGTGAATGACTATCTCAAAAAAGAAATAATCGTACTTAGAGGTTTATAATGTTGAATTTCGTATAACCATTAACCTGAATCAGGTGGCACGGTGGTTCCCCCACAGTTCAAAGACATGCAGGTTAGGCTAATTAGTGGCTCTAAATTGACCATAGGTGTGAATGGTTATTTGTCTATGTATCAGCCCTGTGATAACCTGGCAACTTGTCCAGGGTGTACCCTGCCTCGTGCCTGTAGTCAGCTGGAATAGGCTCCAGCTTGCCTGCAACCCTGTAGAACAGGATAAGCAGCTACAGATAATGGGTGGATTAACCTGAATCAGTTTTGAGCTCAGAGATAGATTTTGCATCAAAAATAACAGGAACTTGTTCTTGGTTCTAAGATTCCTGTTCTTGGCTGCAGGAGTGGAACCCAATATGGTCTTCTGCTGTTGCATGCTGAGATGCTTTTCTGCTCACCACGGTTGTAAAGAGTTCCTATGAGTTACTATATCCATCCTGGCCAAAAAGGTCAAACCAATCTGGATTTTTTCCTCAGGCCTCTCTTATCAACAAGCCGTTTGTTTCCACCCACAGAACTGTCGCCCACTTACTCGATGTTTTTTGTACCATTTTGTGTAAACTCTAGAGACTGTTGTGTGTGTGAAAACCCCAGGAGATCAACAGTTTCTGAAATACTCAAACCAATCCATCTGGCTCAAACCAACGCCCATACCACAGTCACAGAGATCACAATTTTTCCCATTCCATTAATGTGAACATTAACTGAAGCTCTTGATTTGTATCTTCATGATTTGATGCATTGTGCTGCTGTCAAGGGATTGGCTGATTAGAGAACTGCATAAAACAGAAGGTGTATGGGTGTTCCTAATAAAGTAGCCAGTGAGTGTATATACAGCTATAAGATATAAGCAGATGACTGTTGTGGTACAGGTGATTTTTGAAGCTTTACAGATCAAACCAGATGTTTCCCCATTCTGTTTGAATTGCTTTTAAAATTCTTTGTGTGTCTCCCTGCAAACAGTAAGATCAGCATCGAAGTCTACAGGTCACACAGCTTATAAACAATCTCTTCATCATCCTGAAGGCTCTAGAGATGTGTATGACAAGAGCTGTATTCACATCTTTCATTTTTATAGTGGAGCTCCTGCGTGGGCTGAAGGCCCATGTGAGCAGAGCCCCATAGGCATTGAGTGTGGATACATAAAGAAACCCATCGAGTTGTTCTCTGATGGTTTCGGTCCAGTGCGTGCCTGCAACCATACCAGTGTTAGTAATTACCAGTCATACACACTGCCTAGACGGCACGGTGGTGTAGTGGTTAGCGCTGTCGCCTCACAGCAAGAAGGTCCAGTTTTGAGCCCCGTGGCCGGTGAGGACCTTTCTGTGCGGAGTTTGCATGTTCTCCCCTTGTCCGCGTGGGTTTCCTCCAGGTGCTCCGGTTTCCCCCACAGTCCAAAGACATGCAGGTTAGGTTAACTGGTGACTCTAAATTGACCGTAGGTATGAGTGTGAATGGTTGTCTGTATCTATGTGTCAGCCCTGTGATGACCTGGCGACTTGTCCAGGGTGTACCCCGCCTTTCACCCGTAGTCAGCTGGGATAGGCTCCAGCTTGCCTGTGACCCTGTAGAACAGGATAAAGCGGCTAGAGATAATGAGATGAGATGAGATGAGACACACCGCCTAGTGGCCAGTGTTAGTAATTACCAGTCATATACACCGCCTAGTGGCCAGTGTTATAGCCGGTAAAGAAATAAAACAAAAGAGGAGAGCTATGATATAAGAAAATTCTACAACCCAGAAACAGATGGGAGCTCCGCTTTTAGGCAGTGCCTAAATCTATGTATTAGTCACTACTCGAATTCTCTAACTAGGTAGAGGGCCCGAAGGCCTCGTAATATTCCTTCAGAGACCATAATGGAGTGCTATTGGATACCCAGTTAAAACCAGATTCATGCAACATTTCCCACTCACACACTATTAGTGCCTTTTACAATTAAGTTATTCCACAAAATCGATTTGTACGGCTATAAGCCACGTACGACGAGACTGGGTGGAATAACTCTTTTATTCTATCTGCATTCACTGGATTTTGAGAAACAGAGCATTTATATTTTTTGCAAATTCGATAAATAATAACTTCATAGAAGAAAAAGAAGCCTTTATTTATCACATGTACACTCAAGCACAGACTTAATCACACAGTGAAATTCCTCCTCTGCATGTAACCCATCTGAGGCAGTGAACACACACACACACACACACACACACACACACACACACACACACACACACACACACACACACACCCAGAGCAGTGGGCAGCTATGCTACAGTGCCCAGGGAGCAGTTGGGGGTTTGGTGCCTCACTCAAGGGCACTTCAGCCGAAGGCCACCCCATGTTAACCTAACCATATGTCTTTGAACTGTGGGGGAAACCAGAGCACCCTGAGGAAACCCACGCAGAGAAGACAGCAATAAAATGTCTGTCTGTCATCCTCATAGTTGAGGGTTAGAGATCCAGGAAGCCATCAACTAGCTTCTGTGAATTCTCTTGGGTGATTATCGCACACCAGAGGGACCCAAACCCTCATTTGGTGGTGGGTACACATACACACCTATGGGCAACTTAGAGTAGCCAATTGAACTAACCCACTAGGGTGGGTTTCCCAAAAGCCTATTAACGCTAACAGCATCTTAACTAGGAGAGAGAGCATTCATTGTGCTGCTCACTCTACCATTTAATGATGATCTTTGTGCTACGATGCTTTTGGGAAACTCAGGCCTGTATGTCTTTGGACTGTGGGAGGAAACCCAGACAGGCACGAAGAAAACATGCAAAGTCCACACAGAAAGGCCCCAGTCAGCTGCTAGGCTCGAATCCAGAACCTTCTTGCTTTGAGGCAACGGTGCTAACCACTGCACCACCATGCTGCCCATTATACAATACGTCCGACAAAATCATTTCCGCTTAGAATGTAAACAACCCAGCGAAATGACAGGAGCAATTTGTGAAAAATGCTACAATCATAATTCTTGAAAATAAAAAAAAGTTCTTACCATCAAATACTTTTATTCCATATTTTGTTGCTTGTTTTTTTTTCGAGTACAGTTTTTATTTTGTCCTTGGTTGGTTCAGCAACACGCTCCGCCATTTTGTTTTTCTCTACTCACGGTATATGAGCTGATAGCCTAGTAGTAGAGTAGCCAATCAGAGCACACGATTGCTCATATCCAGTGAATGTGGATAGGATAATTCTGGATTTGGATAGGGGGATATTTAAAGCAGCAGTGACAGGGATGGCTCTTTGATTCTTATAGAACTGTTACACCAATGTAGTGATATTTCACTGAATATGTTCCTGTGCTAGATATACTGCATGGAACAAAGTAGGGGTGTTACAGTTTAAAATTTCCATGGTATAATAACCTAGTCTTAAAATATCATGATTTTAGAGTATCATGATACTGAATTAATCAACCATTTAAAAACATACAAGTCTGTGGTGAAACCTAAATGAAAAATTTATTGTGAAATGCCTCTTACCTGATCCTCATATACATTTAATAAAATTCAGAGTAGAATGTATTAGGTCAAATCTCTCGATTCTGCATCTTTCTTAGGATAAAAGCTTTTTTTAAAGAATGACTCTTCCATCGGCGGCACGGTGGTGTAGTGGTTAGCGCTGTTGCCTCACAGCAAGAAGGTCCGGGTTCGAGCCCCATGGCCGGCGAGGGCCTTTCTGTGTGGAGTTTGCATGTTCTCCCCGTGTCCATGTGGGTTTCCTGCGGGTGCTCCGGTTTCCCCCACAGTCCAAAGACATGCAGGTTAGGTTAACTGGTGATTCTAAATTGACCGTAGGTGTGAGTGTGAATGGTTGTCTGTGTCTATGTGTCAGTCCTGTGATGACCTGGCGACTTGTCCAGGGTGTACCCCGCCTCTCACCCGTAGTCAGCTGGGATAGGCTCCAGCTTGCCTGCGACCCTGTAGAACAGGATAAAGCGGCTCGAGATAATGAGATGAGAATGAGACTTTTCCATCAAATCTTAGGTTCTCTGTATTTATCACAGAGTGGCTGCCATGAAAGCTGGCATAACGAGCCAGAAAAAGCAACTTGTGGTCAGCGATGCCATGTTCTTCCATGCATAGGATAGACATAATGTATGATATATTTACAAACACTATCTATATGGCAGAAGAGGTGGCAATGGCAGTGTCTGGTGTTTACAACAGTAGTAGATTGCATAGCAAAGAGCTTTCAGTGTGCACAGGCTGCTGAAGTATTATTTCGGATGAGTCCAGGGAAACATTTTGCAAAAGGTATGCAAAAGGAATAAGAACCACTGGAGTTTAAAAAAAAAAAGATCTGGTTAAAAAAATAAATTAAAAGTGAACAGGTAGACTGTAAAAGACAGAATGCATTTTAGTCTGCATTTTGAAAGAGTCAACAGAAAGGTAATCATAATTTGTGCCTAAGCGTGACAATCATAGAGCAAATAAGGAATTCAAATACAAGTGTCACTGCTGATAAAGCTACAGATAAAGTCAATAATATAGCAAACAAAGTGCACCTTTATAGCAGATTCACTTGGGAACATGGACAACTGGTAACTAATGGAGTAGCTGATAGGTGGTGCAATAATTTGACAAGTCCAAGGCCAGGATTACTCAAGACCAAGTCCAAAGAGGTTCAAGTCCAAGTCAAAACTGAGTCCAAATGAGAGAGACAATGAGTTTTGGCAGGCATACTATTGATTACCAAGTGGCCAATGTCAATACCTGTTCTGGACATATTCTGAATTAATTAAACCAATGCACATCTTTGGAACAAGCTTGCCATATCATTTTTATTATTTTATTTTGAAGGAGTTACTTTAGAAAGAAAAAAAATTAAAGACAGCTGTACTCAGTCAAGACCAGTTAGAATATTTGGTGAGACCAATGGCCAAGCCTGAGACAAGTCCTAGTGCAAATACCAATGAGTCCAAGACAAATCTGTGACTATAGAAAAAAAAATGTCTTTAGTCCAGACTCAAGACCAAACTAGAGTACAACAGCCCTGCTTTCTAGTGCGCTTATTATGTCATTTGAAACACAATGTTTGGACTTCCAAGATAATGGGTGGATTTCCAAGATTGTTGTTCAGCTGTTTAAGGCCCTGGGCTATTGAAAGGAAGTTCAAACCTTGGCACTACCAAGCTGCCACTTTTGAGCCCTTTGAGCGAGGACTTTAACCCTCTCTGCTCCAGGGACCTGTACTCTTTTGATCCTGAACTTGGGTTACTGTTTGTACATGTTTTCTCCATGTTTGCACAGGGCTCCTCTGGGTTCTCTGGTTTCCTCCTGCCTGCAAAAACCATGAAGATAGGTGGATTGGTGACTTTAATTGTCCCTAGATGTGAATGTTTCTATGCTGGCATCCAATACAGGATGTATTCCTGAGTCACACCTAGAGTTCCTGGGATAGGTTGACCAGGATAAGTGTGTAATGAATATGAATGAATAAACTGACTTGTATATGTGACAATAAAGGCAGTCTTCGATCTCCTTTTTTTCTTTACTGCTGCCCCCTGCTGGCATGGAGAGTTGTTTCTTTTCATATTGACTGTGAACATTCATCGTTGATGCATCTTTCAGTGAAAAATTTCAGAGAAGACATGAGGAATACCCACTGTCACAGACCTAAGTCCTACTTAACCCCTGACCCCCATTTTCTGCATTCGCCCCTTTTCCAAATCGCAGCATGTATTGCGCGCTGGAAACTTTTGGTGGCTCGGCTCACGTTGCTGATAACGGTACAAAAACAAATATTGGGCTAGAAAGTCATTTTCTATGTTCAAATATTGGATGTAAGCTGAAATGTGATGTTATTAGATTGCCTTTATTTGTCTAGTTACTGGTTCCATGGTATTTTTCGTCAGCACAGAAGCTTTTAATCGGTCATTCTTATATTATCGCGTTGTCTTTGGCTCTGACTGATTGCACTGCCGCTGCATTCTGCAGACTCCACTGACTGACAGTATAGCTTTCAGCCCTGTCTGTTCAGTCAATGTCAGTGATGAATTTTCTTTGAACATTTCTATGTCAGACCAGCAGACTCATAAACATCTGATGTCAGTGGGGCGACAGGTGTAATAGTATCTGAGAATAAATGTCTGAATTCCGGTCTGCTTTACACCCAAACAAATGGAGGAGATCTCTTTAATTCATGAAGTAAATCATTAGTAGTTCCTTTCCAAATATTTTATTCACCACCATGGACCACTGGGATCAGTGTAGAATGTTCCTGGTTGCACTGGAAAGCAGAAGAAGTAAAAGGTATCAAATTAGAGTCAAATGTACAAGCAGCTAGTGGCTAAAATGATTGTTGCTCAGCCTCAAGCATGCCGTGTCAAAGTCAAACCTAGGCTAAGCATTAAATGTTTAATATACAATCGACATCATAGGATTTATTTCTCACTGGACATATGCTAGTACAGTTAGACTATAACAGTGAGCACCACAGAATGCAGTGGCAGTGCAGTCAGTCAGAGCCAAAGACAATGCGATAATTTAAGAATGACTGACTCTGACGGATTAAAAGCTTCTGTGCTGACGAAAAATACCATGGAGCAATTAACTAGACAAATAAAGGCAATCACATTTCACCTTGCAGCCGCTATTTGAACATCGAAAATGGTTATATAGCCCAATATTTGTTTTTGTACCGCTATCAGCAATGCGAGCCGAGCCACTGGAAGTTCCCAGCATGCAATGCATCCTGGGATTTGGGAAAGGGGTGAATGGGTGTCCATGAGACTGATCTTGCTCTCTTGCTCTATGACCCTGTAAGTTAGGATCTAGGAAGAGAACAATGCCTATGTAGTATTCCCAAGTACAATATTTAAATACAACCCCAATTCTAAAAAAAGTTGGGACACTGTGTAAAACGCAAATAAAAACAGAATGTGAAGATTTGAAAATCTATATTTCATTGAAAATAGTACAAAGACAACATATCAAATGTTGAAACTGAGAAATTTTATTGTTTTTTGAAAAATATATGCTCATTTTGAATTTGATGTCCATAACACGTTTCAGAAAAGTTGGGACAGGGGCAACAAAAGACTGAAAAGTTGTGTAATGCTAAAAAAAAAAAAAAATGATTCATTGGCACAGGTCAGTAACATGACTGGGTATAAAGAGAGCATCCCAGAGAGGCGGAGTCTCTCAGAAGTAAAGATGGGGAGGGGTTCACCGCTCTGTGAAAGACTGCGTGGGCAAACAGTGCAACAATTTAAGAATAATGTTCCTCAATGTAAAATTGCAAAGAATTTGGGGATCACATCATCTATGGTACATAATATCATTAAAAGATTCAGAGAATCTGGAGAAATCTCTGTATGCAAGAGACAAGGTTGAAAACTGACAGTAGATGCTTGTGATCTTCAGGCTCTCAGGCGACACTGAATTAAAAGCAGACAAGTGTCTGTAGTGGAAATCACTGTATGGGCTCAGGAACACTTCAGAAAACCATCGTCTGTGAAAACACTTCATTACTGCATCCACAAATGCAAGTTAAAACCAGATATAAACAATATCCAGAAACACCGCCACCTTCTCTGGGCCCGAGCTCTTTTACGATGGACTGAGGGAGAGTAGAAAATTGTCCCGAGGTTTGATGAATCAAAAGTAGAAATTCTTTTTAGAAATCATGGACACCACATCCTCCAGGCTAAAGAGGAGAGGGACCATCCAGCTTGTTATCAGCACACAGTTCAAAGGCCAGTTTCTGTGATGGTATGAGGGTGCATTAGTGCACATGACATGGGTAGCTTTGACATCTGGGAAGGCATCATTAATGCTGAATGATATATACACATTTCAGAGCAATATGCTGCCATCCTGACAAAATCTTTTTCAGGGAAGGCCTTCCTTCTTTCAGTAAGGCAATGCCAAACCACTTTCTGCACATATTAAAACTGCATAACACTGTAGTAAAAGAGTCCAGATGCTAAACTGGCCTGCCTGCAGTCCAGACCTGTCTCCCATTTAAAACATTTGGCGCATTATGAAGCACAAAATATGTTAAAGGAGACCCCGAACTGTTGAGCAACTGAAATTGTATATCAGACAAGAATGGGACAACATTTCTCTTTCAGAACTACAGCAATTGGTCTCCTCTGTTCCCAAACGTGTACAGAGTGTTGTTAAAAGTAGAGGTGATGTAACACAGTGGGAAACATGCCCCTGTCCCAACTTTTCTGAAATGTGTTGCTGACATGGGCGGCACGGTGGTGTAGTGGTTAGCGCTGTCGCCTCACAGCAAGAAGGTCCGGGTTCGAGCCCCGTGGCCAGCGAGGGCCTTTCTGTGCGGAGTTTGCATGTTCTCCCCGTGTCCGCGTGGGTTTTCTCCGGGTGCTCCGTTTTCCCCCACAGTCCAAAGACATGCAGGTTAGGTTAACTGGTGACTCTGAATTGACCGTAGGTGTGAATGTGAGTGTGAATGGTTGTCTGTGTCTATGTGTCAGCCCTGTGATGACCTGGCGACTTGTCCAGGGTGTACCCCGCCTTTCGCCCGTAGTCAGCTGGGATAGGCTCCAGCTTGCCTGCGACCCTGTGGAACAGGATAAAGTGGCTACAGATAATGAGATGAGATGAGGTGTTGCTGACATCAAATTCAAAATGAGCATATATTTTTCAAAAAAGAATAACATTTCTCGGTTTCAACATTTGATATGTTGTCTTTGTACTATTTTCAATGAAATACAGGGTTTCCATGATTTGCAAATTATCGCATTCTGTTTTTATTTACAGTTTACACAGCGTTCCAACTTTTTTGGAATTGGGGTTGTAATATTGGTCGGCATTGAGTGGTATATCAGATATATTCCATTCAGCTAGCATGATATTGAACAAGTTGAGTAGGTGAATGGAATATATCTGATATACCATGAAAAAAAGCCTGCCAATATTATTATTATTATTATTATACATACACATTCCTTTCAGGTGTTCAATGCATCTTTCTCTTTCAAAATTCTCTCAAAATCTTCCATATTTAACAAAGCAAACCTGGCAGCCATGTTTGTTTACAAATTGTCACAGTCGCTCACTAGAGCGGAAGTTTTACGTCTCTGATGTGTGACATCATATTGTCTTGACAACCATGCAATATCGTAAATTATATTCAATGCTCATTCTCCATTGGGTAGAGTGACGTAATACATGTAGGATAAGTGATATGCTAACAATATTGCATGCTATCAAACCAAATGAATGAAACCCGTTAGAAGGGAATAGAATACATATTTTTATTCCATCGAAAAAGTGTCCTGTATATATAATAATGGGTATATACGGGCCACTTTTTACATGGAATAAAAACATGGATTCTCTTCCCTTCTAGCGGGTTTATTGATGACATGCAATACTGTTATCATATCACTTATCCTCCATGTATTACACCACTCTACCCAATGGAGAATGCGTGTGCAATATTGTTACAATATTGCACGTTGTCAAGACAACACGGCATCACACATCGGAGCTCATGCGAAGATCCAGTGACAAAACTTTTCTGCTGCGCATGCACACAATCGTTTTGTTGACTGGGAAAGAGAGATGATCCAGCGCTAGGTTTAAGTACTAAATAAATAAACTGAAAGCTGAAACTAAAGATGCGCTGAACACCTGAAAGGCTACCAAAACTTCATAATATACTCTTCACGCATATTTACAAGAGGAAAACATACCAACAGATATCGAAAAACTGGAAAAGAGACACGTTGGAGATGTAAAACTTCCATGCTAGCGAATGACTGTGACAGTTTGTACACAAACATGGCCATGAGATTTTCTTCATTAAAAGTGGAAAATTTAGAGAGAATTTTGAAAGAGAGAGACGCGCTGAACACCCGAAAGGTTACCAAAACTTCACTGGATATTCTTCACGCATTTAATCTCATCTCATCTCATTATCTCTAGCCGCTTTATCCTGTTCTACAGGGTCGCAGGCAAGCTGGAGCCTATCCCAGCTGACTACGGGCGAAAGGCGGGGTACACCCTGGACAAGTCGCCAGGTCATCACAGGGCTGACACATAGACACAGACAACCATTCACACTCACATTCACACCTACGGTCAATTTAGAGTCACCAGTTAACCTAACCTGCATGTCTTTGGACTGTGGGGGAAACCGGAGCACCCGGAGGAAACCCACGCGGACACGGGGAGAACATGCAAACTCTGCACAGAAAGGCCCTCGCCGGCCACGGGGCTCGAACCCAGACCTTCTTGCTGTGAGGCGACAGTGCTAACCACTACACCACCGTGCCACCCGCATTTAATCTTCTGCATTAAATATATGGAAAAGCTGGAAAAGAGAGCAATAGCAGAAATATAAAGTTCTACTTGGAGGTGAAGAAAAGTGACGGAGACTTTTACAAGAGGACTTCACTCGTGGACTTCACTCAGCAAAGTCCTTTTGTTTTGAACAACTGCAATGTAACAGTTAACTCCGACCAAAAGTAACTTTGAACTTGAACTGTCAACCTGGATATAGCTTGTATATATAAGTTGGGTTGTCGTTCAGGCTTTTTGGACTTGTACCATTTTTATTGTTAGAATTTTGACTTTATACAGTACATTGGATTGACAGAACATTGAATTACATTCGATCAGAATCAGCATTCAATATTGGTAAGTTACCCCCCTGTTCTTAACTTTTTGTAAAATCTATAATTGTAAAATCTATAATTGTTTTTGTAAAATCTATAACTGCTCCATCAAATCTGTATGTAGTATAATAATAATAATAATAATAATAATAATAATAATGTTTAAAAAACATTTCCCTGAGGGAACCCGCCCAAAGGGATCAATAAAGTTCTATCTAATCTAATAATAATAATGGTGGTGGCATGGTGGTGTAGTGGTTAGCGCTGTCACCTCACAGCAAGAAGGTCCGGGTTCGAGCCCCGTGGCCAACGAGGGCCTTTCTGTGCGGAGTTTGCATGTTCTCCCCGTGTCTGCGTGGGTTTCCTCCGGGTGCTCCGGTTTCCCCCCACAGTCCAAAGACATGCAGGTTAGGTTAACTGGTGACTCTAAATTGACCGTAGGTGTGAATGTGAGTGTGAATGGTTGTCTGTGTCTATGTGTCAGCCCTGTGATGACCTGGCGACTTGTCCAGGGTGTACCCCGCCTTTCGCCCGTAGTCAGCTGGGATAGGCTCCAGCTTGCCTGCGACCCTGTAGAACAGGATAAAGCGGCTAGAGATAATGAGATGAGCATGAATAATAATGGCTTTTTTCATGGTATATCAGATATATTCCATTCAGCTACTCATCTTCAACTCGTTCAATATCATGCTTGCTGAATCAAATATATCTGATATACCACTCAAAGCCAGCCAATATTATTTAAATATGGATACAATACATTTCTTATTCCACCATAATCCTCTTGGTAACTTGGTACATAATCTTAACAAAATTCTGTAACAAAATCTGTCACTAATCCCAGTGACAAATTTACAGATTAATAAACTAACAACTCATTGTATATATTATTATGACACTTAGGCAATGTATATCTAAAAAAGCAGCAATTTTCAGATCTGCAAATCTCCCCTTCCTGCTTTTCTCAAACACCCTCAGTTCCTGTTCGAGACAAATGGTCACATGATTGAGGGAAAGCGCAGACTGGTTAATCACGGGGAATTAATTAAATGATAATGATGCAGAATGTCCTGACTTCATTAGCTGTAATGACGAAGTAAAGCTGATGCTGAGTCCTATCACCATTCTTGATCTCATAATTAAGGGTTTAATTACAAGGACGGCCAATCCGGCTATAAAGTTCCTGAGAAGAGCAAGGATAGAACTGACATAATCTCATGTTTTATTGAGACAAAATCCATATATCTTTGTAAGAAACAGTGTTGGAGATTTTAAAAGGCTGTAAATCCACAGATGAGTCTCTCCATGAGTCTCTCAGTATGGACATTGGACCTTAGTGTTTATCAGAAAGAGGAAACTGACATGTTCCTTTTGAAAGAGATGATAAAAACAGAACATCTATGCTAAAATATCCATGGGGTCAGAACCTCTGAGCTCGTGATAAGAAAATTGAATTGGTGTACCAGTGAAAACTAAGCTGCTGAGATTATTTTAATTATAGGTTGCTTTGGATTAAAAGGTCTGCCAAATAAATGAACGTAAACATAAATTCCATGATAATATAAAAGCTCCCTGCATGTTTTAATTTGGTGCGGTGTTTTTATGCAAAAGGTCTTGAAATTGCTTCTCACAACCTTCCAGAAGAACTAATGAAGAACCTTAACCGCTGCTACTTTTAGCTAATTGTTAGCTCAAACCACATGATAGCAAAGCAGCAAAGTGACCTACTAACATTGACACTGGAATCTACACTCACCGGCCACTTTATTAGAAACACCCAGCCACCTGTTGTTTTATGCAGTTCTCTAATCAGCCGATCCCTCGACAGCAGCACAATGCATCAAATCATGCAGATACCAATCAAGAGCTTCAATTAATGTTCACTTCAGACATTAGAATGGGAAAAATTGTGATCTCCGTGTATGCGGCATGGGTGTTGGTTTGAGCCAGATGAGTATTTTTGGTTTGAGTATTTCAGAAAATGCTGATCTCCTGGAGGTTTCACACACAACCAGGGCCGTAACTACCATTGAGGACACCGAGGTCATGTCCTCGGCATTTTTTTCCCACGGTATTTTTTTTTTTACTCAGAAATGTGAAATTAATATATGATGAAAATCGTTCTGACTTTGATCGGTGGAAAATTCTAAATTCAGCTTGCATCCCCCTGTTCTCATTTGTTTGTCTAAAAATAAAGTCCACATAATCATTTTTAAACGAAGCCGAAATATCCGACATTGGAAACATTTCATATTAGGCAGCCTCGGGATAGTCAGCTAAGCACCACGGGATATACAAGAGCTGAGAAGTGTTCTCATCAAGGTCCGACTCCGCAGCCAGGCAGTTTGTCAATTAGTCGTGGAATCTGAAAATTGACATAAGATGAAGAAGTCTACTACACTAAAACAAACCAAACTCAGCTCTGGAAAGTCAGCAAGTGAGAGAAAAAGAAAGAGGGAAGAAGGTGAGTTAATTTTGCCAGTCCGGAATGCTTATGATCATTAACAGTGCAATTTTAATTAGCATTTTAAGCAACAACAGTCGAAGCCACTTAGCTAGATAGGATTTTC
This sequence comes from Neoarius graeffei, assembly GCF_027579695.1. Lineage (NCBI taxonomy): Eukaryota > Metazoa > Chordata > Actinopteri > Siluriformes > Ariidae > Neoarius > Neoarius graeffei. Next base: position 54,499,059 of record NC_083587.1, read on the forward strand.
GTTTTCCAGGCGGCACAAACTCTTTTATTCTCTCTCTCGATTTGATTTGGTGCGTTTCAGATCAGAAAAGGCTGGACAGTCGTGACCTGTTGTTTATGAAGTTATTGGGTGCTGACGAGACTTGAACTATTTTGCTAACTTACCAGACTATAGGCTAACGTGAACACAAGACACTATTGTTTTGATCATTGGTTGTATTTTCGAACGGAAATGAAAACGGGTAGCAAACTTATTATGTTCACATTTTATTTACAACATGATGTACCACCTCTGACTGCTTTCTGTCAATCATGAGCCCAGCCGCGTTCACAGCTCCTCCTCCAATCACCAGCTGGAGATGAGCCTCCTCTCGGGAAGTCTTGCCCCGCCCCTCTTATTGACTCCCATCTCCAGTGAGGCTCAGTCTCCGAATGTGGCGTTTTAGTCGGTTTTGTCCAATAACCGTCTAGTATTTTGCTATTGAAAAGGGCATATATTTTTTAAAAAGCAATTGAAGTCCATTCAGGCTCGGCTAGATTGCGTTGTCACTCTCACTCACTCATTCTCACTCACCCACTCACACAATACTTTTGTGATCGTGCAGTTTTGAAATTGTTAAAATAAACATGTTCACCATGTTCATCTTGTTGGGCTTGTGATTTTGACTCGTTTCCAAAATGTATGAAAAGTCACCATATTAGGACATTTTTTTTTTGGCAAATAAGATGTATCACAATGTTTGACCTCGGTATTTGAAAAATCCTGGTTACGGCCCAACACAACAGTCTCTCGAGTTTATACAGACAGAATGGTGCAAAAAACCAAAAACATTGAATGAATGAGGGACAGTTCTGTGGGTGGAAACAAACGTTTTGTTGATAAGAGAGGTCAGAGGAAAATTGCCAGATTGGTTTGTGCTTTTTTTTTTTGCCAGGAAGGATATACAGTGGTGCTTGAAAGTTTGTGAACCCTTTAGAATTTTCTATATTTCTGCATAAATATGACTGAAAACATCATCAGATTTTCACACAAGTCCTAAAAGTAGATAAAGAGAACCCAGTCAAACAAATGAGGCAAAAATATTATACTTGGTCATTTATTTATTGAGGAAAATGATCCAATATTACATATCTGTGAGTGGCAAAAGTATGTGAACCTTTGCTTTCAGTATCTGGTGTGACCCCCTTGTGCAGCAATAACTGCAACTAAACATTTCTGGTAACTGTTGATCAGTCCTGCACACCGGCTTGGAGGAATTTTAGCTCATTTCTCCGTACAGAACAGCTTCAACTCTGGGATGTTGGTGGGTTTCCTCACATGAACTGCTCGCTTCAGGTCCTTCCACAATATTTTGATTGGATTAAGGTCAGGACTTTGACTTGGCCATTCCAAAACATTCACTTTATTCTTCTTTAACCATTCTTTGGTAGAACGACTTGTGTGCTTAGGGTCGTTGTCTTGCTGCATGACCCACCTTCTCTTGAGATGGACAGATGTCCTGACATTTTCCTTTAGAATTTGCTGCTATAATTCAGAATCCATTGTTCCAGCAATGATGGCAAGCCATCCTGGCCCAGATGCAGCAAAACAGGCCCAAACCATGATACTACCACCACCATGTTTCACAGATGGGATAAGGTTCTTATGCTGGAATGCAATGTTTTTCCTTTCTCCAAACATAACGCTCCTCATTTAAACCAAAAAGTTCTATTTTGGTCTCATCTGTCCACAAAACATTTTCAATAGCCTTCTGGCTTGTCCACGTGATCTTTAGCAAACTACAGACAAGCAGCAATGTTCTTTTTGGAGAGCAGTGACTTTCTCCTTGCAACCCTGCCATGCACACCATTGTTGTTCAGTGTTCTCCTGATGGTGGACTCATGAACATTAGCCAATGTGAGAGAGGCCTTCAGTTGCTTAGAAGTTACCCTGGGGTCCTTTGTGACCTTGCCGACTATTACACGCCTTGCTCTTGGAGTGATCTTTGTTGGTCGACCACTCCTGGGGAGGGTAACGATAGTCTTGAATTTCCTCCATTTGTTCACAATCTGTCTGACTGTGGATTGGTGGAGTCCAAACTCTTTAGAGATGGTTTTGTAACCTTTTCCAGCCTGATGAGCATCAACAACGCTTTTTCTGAGGTCCTCAGAAATCTCCTTTGTTCGTGGCATGATACACTTCCACAAACATGTGTTGTGAAGATCAGACTTTGATAGATCCCTGTTCTTTAAATAAAACAGGGTGCCCACTCACACCTGATTGTCATCCCACTGATTGAAAACACCTGACTCTAATTTCACCTTCAAATTAACTGCTAATCCTAGGGGTTCACATACTTTTGCCACTCACAGATATGTAATATTGGATCATTTTCCTCAATAAGTAAATGACCAAGTATAATATTTTTGTCTCATTTGTTTAACTGGGTTCTCTTTATCTACTTTTAGGACTTATGTGGAAATCTGATGATGTTTTCGGTCATATTTATGCAGAAATATAGAAAATTCTAAAGGGTTCACAAACTTTCAAGCACCACTGTGGCAGCTCATGGCAACTCTTTATAACTGTAGCGAGCAGAAAAGCATCTCAGCATGCAACAGGAGAAGACCACATTGGGTTCCAGTCCTGCAGTCAAGAACAGGAATCTTAGACTCAAAACCAAGTTCCTATTAAAGTGGCCGGTGAATGTATAAATTCCTATTTGCCACAATCTTGTGCTGTTGTTTTGTTGGAATCCTCACTTCCTGTTTTAGTCTCCACCTTCTTCATGGACTTGGTGAATTCATTATTGTTCTCACCTGAGTCGAGGTTCCTCTTCTCTGTGGAAGTGTATTTATACCCATCCAAGTCTGTTATTCATTGTTGTGCCCTGCCATTGTCTCAGTGCAGATTAGCAAGCCTTATTTTATAGTATTGACCTTTTATTTGACTCTTATATGTGACACTCAAGCTTCATAGCAGCTTTGGATGGATACTAGAAGGTCAAATACAGTTGGAATGGAAATTGTCCTCTTTCTGATGTTGTGATGCAGTTTTATTGAGGCCTGAAGCAGGGACGGAAAGGGAGACTGTTTATTAGTAGTTCTCCATTCCTTTGGCGCTGATCGGTCACAAGCACAAAGCAAATGAAGAACACTATAAGTCAAACCCTGCTTATAGGAATGCACATGTATCGTAGATATTCAGCTGTAAAGGTTCAACAAAGCTCTTGGTCATTCGTCTGATAAATAAAAAACAGATCTCCTTGAGCTTTACACAAACAAATCCTGGACGTGCATAATCTGCTCAGCTTTGACCTTAGTTGTACATGGTCATTAATATTAATACACTTCCAATTCTTCTTTTGGCCAAGCAATTCTTCTTGTGGAGGAATGTAGGACTATCCTTTTTTGGCCCTTTTCCACTACCCTTTTTCAGCTCACTTCAGCTCGCTTCAGCTCACTTCAGCCCGACACGGCTCGCGTTTCGACTACCAAAAACCAGCACGACTCAGCTCGTTTCAGCCCTGCTTAGCCCCTAAAACTCGCACCGTTTTGGAGTAGGGCTGAAGCGAGCCAAGCCGTGCCGAGTGAGGTTGGGGGCGTGAGCAGACACTCCCCTGTGCACTGATTGGTGAGGAGGAGTGTCCTCACATGCCCACACACGCCCCGCGAGCGCGCTGGGATCTGTAAACACCGCAAACCCGGAAGGAGAATAATTACGAATTACGAGAATTTCTGAAGCCTTATGCGCCTCGCCTCATCTATACACTCTTGCCAGTATCTGTCCGCGTTGTCGGTGACAACAAGCCACAGCACCAAGACCAGCAACGCTAACGACTCCATGTCCTCCATGTTTATTGTTTACTATTCGGGTCGTGAGACTACCGCTTAAAAGCTCACTGAATCAGTGACATACAGAGCATCGTGGACGAGTTCGCGGAGCGCAAGGCTCGTCGTATGCCCTTCAAATAATGCGCGTAGTAGGCTATTGATGTTTTATTATGAGCCATGTACAGTATGTCGCCTAATGTTTTTTTGTTTCTGAGTTACATGTTCGTTTGAAGGACTTAATGTACAAAATAACAGAGTTGCACCCTGTAGTGTTGAAATTGGTAAACACAGTGCATTCAGTGAGGTTTGCACCGCCCTCCTTTTATTTCTGACTCTTCCTGTCACCGTTGCAACCTCTGAGCGCTCATTCGTATGCCCTTCAAATAATGTGCGCAGTATAGGCTATTGATGTTTTATTATGAGCCATGTACAGTATCCTAATGTTTTTTGTTTCTGAGTTACATGTTCGTTTGAAGGACTTGATGTACTAAATAACATAGTTGCACCCGGTAGTGTTGAAATTGGTTGCGGACATTTTGTAGCCTAAAATGATGTTATGATAAGCTTTAATAAAGGGCCCGGTCATTTGCCCCGCCCCCGGCCCGGCTCTGACTTGTTCCGCCACTGTCACTGATGTCACTGTTTGCGCTGCTTAACGACATCACGTGACGTCCACCCACTTTCGCTAACTCCACCCAATGTGTCCACCCACTTCCAGCCAGCACGGTTCAGCGCGGTTGTAGTCGAAATGCAACTCCAACAGCCCCGCTCAGCTCGACTCGGCACGGCACGGCTCAGCCGCGTTTGTAGTGGAAAAGCGGCATTTGTTCCATGTTTCAGGTCTCTTTGAATCACATCACAACATTCATTATTGTTCAAGATTAGATCAATTTCAAATTCAGGACAGTTTTACATTCAAGTTGATCACAAGGCGGCCTTTTTTTTTGTTACTGGCTAGTCAGTCATGGTTCATGTTATTGGTGATATAAGGAATAAAACACAACAGGGACTACTGTTATGGTAAAAAAAAAATCAATGCCTTTGATTGTGTTACATGAGTAGGCGACAGGCAAATACAATCACACACACATGCAAACTCCTCACCTTTCGGCGAAATTCGCCGTTTTGGTCCTAAAATAGGTCACTTGTGTGAATCGTGTAGATCCGAAGAGGTTTTTTTTGGGGGGGGGGGTAGGCAGGCTACAACGCTATTGTTGCCAAACATTTCACTTACAAGGTTACAGCCAATCAAGATAAACGGTTACTAACACGCTTCTTTTCCATTGGAGTTCTGATCAGCTGGTGCACAACCCACTGCTGGTTGCCAGTCCTCGCTTACGAATATTCCACAGATTCAGACCGCAAAGTCACCTTTTTATAGAGAGATCTGGCAACCTCATCTCGCGACTGAATCTGAACATACCAATGGAACAGTTTCCAGCGCGCTCGGGGGTGAATAACCATGGGCGGATCTACCGGGGTGGCATATGCCACTCTAAAAGAAAGCCTTGCCACCCCTGCTGCCACCCCAGTTGGCAGCGACGAATTCAAAGAAAAATTACGGCCAATTTGACATTTACGTGCGCGAATTTCCAATGTCCGACTGCGGCGAATGCAGCACGAGATAACGCCAGAGATTGGTTGTTTTGGAAAATTGAGAGGCGCGAAGCGAGGGAGCCAGGAGTCGCGAGGAAAGGGGTAAAAGCTGATTAACTATCTATCAAAAAATGAAATTATAATGAATGAAAAGTGCTAGCATAGTTGCGATGCTGATTTTGAGAGGATAAAAATCAGGTTGGAGAAGGTTATTTAGCTAACTATACATGTAAGGCAAAAAAAAAAGTGTGTTTCCGGTAACCCGACCGATCGAGAATTTCCGCGTCGAAATTGCCGACCGTAAAGTTTTTATTACAAATTTCCCTCGATATTTTAGTGTAAGTGGCGTTAGTTTGTCATAATTTTTTGTTTCAACGCATTCAAGTTGTGAAAGAAACGATAAAAAGTAAAATGTTTTGCCACTTCTATCAGCCCTCCTGGCTGTAATGCAAATTGCTTCCTCTTCAGTATACAAGTGCACTTCCATGGCAGGAAAAACACTACATTTTGCCGCCTATGTAGTCCCCTATTTATACAAATAGGAGTCATTCAGGATTCAGCCATGTTTTTGCTCCGTGTTTTTGCTCGACCCCAAGTTCTCCAGTAGGCTAGGCGAGGCCGTCTGCTTTTAATGGAAGTAGCCTAGCCTAGGACGTTAAACCATATTTTCACGTTATTTTTTGATAAGGTGTTTTCACATTATCACATGAAAATATCATTAAATTACGTGATATGTTATTACATGATAAATATATTGTAAAAACGTGATAACTCTGTTAACAATATCTTTTCACGTAATTACTTGAGTCTAAGCCAATTTTTTTTTTTGAGTGTGGCAGCAATACGCTTCCGCAGATCATAACTCGAACTCTTGCGATATTTTTTTTTATTCGTTTAAAGATTTAAAACACTTATTTTATTATGATGTGTGGTATAAAGGATTCTGTGCCAAAATACTATTTTGTAAGATGTTTACTTGTGTTAATTTTTTCGAACAAAATAAAACAAATTAAGAAAAAAAATTTCCTACCTACCGACCTTATTTTAGTATTTCATGTTATCTGAAACACACTTTTTTTTTTTTTTGGCCTAATGTTAGCTAGGTCTGACATTAGTTTTGTGTAAAGTCGGCCACAAAAGTTAATATTGATTCAGCGTCTGTCAAGGAAAACATTGCTATTGGCTGAAGCTTATGATTCAAATATTGAGGATCTTAAACATGAGTTACATCAGACGAGGAGAGTACTAGACAGAAAAAAGGGGGAACAGGAGAGTCCTACCACTCTCATGGAGTTCACTGTTTTTGGACCCATACCAAGATGATGATGTTGTTTTTTTTTTTAGTTGTTCAGGTTGTGTAAAATAGCGGTTGTCTTGCCTGTGAGCAGTGCATCCTGTGAACGAAGTTTTTCATCTCTCAGGCTCATAAAGACTTATTTGCGGTTGACTATGACAGAAAAGAGACTATCAAGTTTGGCTGTACTCAGCATTGAATCAAAGCGCACAAAAGCATTAGATCTTGATAAATTTATGAAACGTTTTGCTGAGCAACATGGAAATCGCCGCATTCAGCTGTTGTAGGCATGACAAGTTCATGTTCTGCTCACTGGTGAGCCTTTACAAAGCGTGAGAAAATAAAACTATAAAATGTGACACTGGTGTAAATGGCTTAAATCATGCTGAACTTGAAGCAGTGTTGTTATTGTTGTTTTTTAGTGTCTGTTCTTTTGCATATACAGTATAAAACTGTCCAGAAACGGTATAGACCTCATCTGAGAATGTGTGTTCTTCGTGAACAATAAAGGCATGAGATTAAGTTTATCTGTATGAGTTTGTAAATGGCAGCCCGTGCCCTTTTGTAGTGTGTACATACTATTTGTCGTCAAACTGTGATTAAATTCAGTATATATACATGTCTGTAATACGTTGCCACCCCTCAAAAATTCCTGCCCCCCTCTTGCCACCCCATAAATATTTTTCTAGATCCGCCCCTGATTTCACATAGGTGATGTCTTTAAGAAAATTGACAGACAGGGATTGGCCAGGTGTGTCCTCTGGGGTAGGTCTGTTAGATAGCACAGGCAGTAATATATACCTTTTTGTAAATAGCCCACTGTGTTGTACACAGGGGTGAAAATTAACTTCACAAAATATCAAACTTTACCGGCCACTGACAAATAAATGGTACAATTTACCGGCCACTCAACAGTAACTTATTAAGACATGTTTATGGAAAGTTATTTTGTACTGTATTAAATTCAAGATGTCACTGGTTGCAATTTTTTTTGTAACGTAGACTACGAAATGTACTTTTGCGCGCGTGCCGTGTCCCCGTGCATCCTTCTCACCTTTTTCACCCCTGACCAGTTTGCATGCCTGATCACAGGAAGGGTTTATCAAAAGCAAAATGGCAAACAATACTGAAACGTGAGGCAAAGTGCATAAACAGGAACAGGAAGGAGGCAAAGAATACAAACCAGAACGTCAAGGATGTAGTAGCTCATCTGGTCTGCCATCAAAACAACCATGACTACCAAAACATCAAACAGAACTGAAATGTGACAGTGTGAGAGAGGACCAACCTCCAGGACAAATTATTTACAACAGGAAAATCAACAAAGGACTAAAGGACTAGAGTTAAAGACTAGTTCCTCATGGGAAGATCGACCAAGTACATCAATCAGAACTGAAATCAGATGATAAATGAGAGAGGAGATATAATTCTACTCAGAAGAAAGTGTTAAGTTGACCTAATTACTAATTTGTTCACAAAAAATACCTGACAATACAATGACCAAGTTCTGTGCAGAAGGTCTCGTTCTTTCAAATACAACAATCAGAACTGAAATCCATTGAGAACTGAGGGAGGAGACACGATTTAACTGAAAATCAACAAAGCTGTAAACAAATTGTTTAAAACTCAACAAACAAATGACCAAGTTTTCTTCCCTGAGGGAAGATCTACCCAAAACATCGATCAGAACTGAAATCGGGTGAGAACTGAGAGAGGAGATACAATTCTAGTGAGAGGCCTGGAAAATTTGTTAATTTGGCCTAATTATTAACTTGCTAGCAAAACATTTGACAAAACAATGATCAAAGTTTTGTGCAGAGTGATGAGTTCCTTCAAACAAAACACTTGGAACAGAAATCCGTGGCGAACTGACGGAGGAGATACGATTTAACTGAACTGTGAACAACAAAAGGATGGATGACGGACGCCATGCCATGGCAACAGCTCATCGGCCTTATGGACAGATGAGCTAACTAGGCAAAGCAAGAAACATGGTCAAAACCAGAGTAGCAATATACAAATGGCTCGGTATAGACCGGTGCATGACTGAGTGTATACTTCGCCAAGTTCTGTGTCCTGTGAGTTCTTAAATACGTGAGTCTTGATTGCGCTGTGATCAGGAGCAGGTGCTGGGCATCAATCAGTCCGAGGCATGCTATTGAACACTCCGAGCGCAAACACGTGCAGACATGACAAATTGTTTTTAATAACAGTACATCCTGAAGTGCTTTTACAGTATTCCTCCCATATCACAGCAGTGTTCGAGAACATCTCATCTCATTATCTGTAGCCGCTTTATCCTTCTACAGGGTCGCAGGCAAGCTGGAGCCTATCCCAGCTGACTATGGGCGAAAGGCGGGGTACACCCTGGACAAGTCGCCAGGTCATCACAGGGCTGACACATAGACACAGACAACCATTCACACTCACATTCACACCTACGGTCAATTTAGAGTCACCAGTTAACCTAACCTGCATGTCTTTGGACTGTGGGGGAAACCGGAGCACCCGGAGGAAACCCACGCGGACACGGGGAGAACATGCAAACTCCACACAGAAAGGCCCTCGCCGGCCCCGGGGCTCGAACCCAGGACCTTCTTGCTGTGAGGCGACAGCGCTAACCACTACACCACCGTGCCGCCTGTTCGAGAACATGTTGTACTTTTTATAGTTCGATTATAGTAACAATTATAATTCACTTTAGTCTTGCGGAACGTCTGCGACACATCTACTTAACAGTTATTCCATGAAATCAAGTCGTACATGAGCTGATAAGCCATGTACGACGAAATTGAGTGGAATAATTGTTCTATTCTATCTACATTCACTGGATTTTGAGAAACTGAGCATTTTTATTTTTTGCAAATTCGATAAATAAAAACTTTATACAAAACATCTGACAAAATCATTTCCACTTAGAATGCAAACAAACTGGCGAAATGACAGGAGCAATTTGTGAAAAATGCTATAATCAATTCTTGGAAAAAAAGATGCGTTCTTACCATCAAATACTTTCATTCCATATTTTGTTGCTTTTTTGTTTGCATTTTTTGGGATTTTGTTTTTGAGTAGTTTTTATTTCATTCTCGGTTGGTTCAGCAACATGCGCCGCCATTTTGTTTTTCTCTACTCATGGTATATGAGCTGATAGCCTGGTAGTAGAGTAGCCAATCAGAGAATGCGATTGCTCATATCCAGTGAATGTGGATAGAATAATTCCTGTTATTACTTATGTTATAACATATTTAAACAATCTTTCCCTCACCCACAAACAAACAAACAAACAAACAAACAAAAAAGCAGCTAGTCAAGTTACCGAGCAACTGTAAAGAGATGGAAAACTCCTCTGTCCTAAAGACTCTCCCATGGCCGAATATTGGGAGATGATTATCTCCCATGGCTGACACTGGAGATGGAGAATCCTTCCATAAATGTTAAATAATGGTCTTTATTATTAGTCTTAGATTCCACTATATGGCCAAATTTACGGACACCTGACCATCACACCCTTAATGTAGTTCTTCCCCTACAAAATTGGAAGCACACAATTTTAAGGGTTTGAAGAGCTCTTGAAGAACCCTTTTGTTCCAGTTCCAAGGGTGTCGCAATGAGCCCTAGGCTACATATGCTATGTGATCTTTCAACTTGCTGAAACCTGACAGGGTTGGAAGCTGTGGCTTAATGGTTAGAGAAGCAGCTTTGGGACCAAAAGGTCACTGGTTTGATTCCCTAGACCAGCAGGACTGGCTGAAGTGCTCTTGAGCAAGGCACCTAACCCCCAACTGCTCTGGCAAGAGTGGTGGTGTACCTTGTGTCTGATTAGCCAAAGAAAAGCTGATGATGTGGTCATCAGTTTGAGTGGTATCCAACTGTTTTGAAAAACAAAGAGGAAATGAATGGAAAAGCCATGAGATTGATGAGAGATGTTTACACAAGCATAACCTACAGCTAGCCCTACCCACTTTATATTGAACAGGGAGAAAATCTGGCAAAGTATTTTTTAAAAAAGGAAGTATTATTCATACTTTATGCAACATACCGTATTGCACAACATTCATCACATTAGTAAGCAATCGTCAGTGTAGGAATTTGAGCAAATCTGTATTCAAATACGTATGCGTACATGTAAACACAGACATCAGATGACACCCACTTCAGAATCGGACCATCTGTGTTTGCACAAAGCAGACTTTCATCTGGATCACTGTCAAATATAGAGTAGGCTCCGAGTGTGCTCTGAAGAACTGGCTTTATTGCATCATTCACCGAAAAAAAAAAATCCCACAAGCCTGAGTTTCAGTTGATGTTCCAACTTATTATTCAAGCATGCATTATTTAAAACTGAGGCAACTCCATTTTTAGCTGTGTCAGAAATCTACATTTCTCTGAAAATTTCTCTTCTTTTTTTTGTTCAAATTCTCATGACATCATATTCAATTTGTTGTGACATCACCTATTGCGTTTAGCTGCTAAAACTTTTCTGCACGCAAATGAATCATTGCCACATTTGAGATTGGATACATGCAGAGGGGAACCATCAGGGCTTTCCAGGTGTTCAGAGAAGGCTCAAAAACATCAGCATTTCAAATATTATATTTAATTTTGTTCATTCGTTAATTGCTTTCATTCTTTCATAATTTCATGATAATTATTCTCTTCTAATTCAGCCTCATTTTCTGTCAAAGTTGCTTCAGAAATGAAAGGGTTCCTGTCCTGAAAACATTAAAATCGAGTTATCCATTGAGGTCTTTTTGTTTGTTGTGTCTAGGCTGAGAAGAGTTTTGAGCTGCTCACTCACTGGTTAGGACTTCATTGCTAGGACAGAAGGCCATGGCAGTGTATGTTTCTGTAGGAAGTGACAGATGAATTAACCAATTAGATTTTGATTTATAGTGGGAGGGGCAAAAAATTTATCGCCCTAGGCCTACTCGAAGGCCAACGCAAGCATGACCACGAGTCAGCGGCATCAGCGCAGCAGTGAAGTCACCTTCCAGCCGGTGTAGTGTTCATCAGTAGTGTTAGCAAATGCTAATAAAGCAGTCAAGCCAGTGCCATTGAGAGCAAGTAGCACAGGCTAACGACCGAGAAACTAAGGCTACGTTTACATTACGTCGAATCAGCGGATCATCAGATTAATGTTCTTAAAACGATTCGCGTTTACACTAAAACCATTAACCGTGCACACAGCAACACCAATACGCGGATACGCTCGGCTCCGCAGGCATCCTGCGCTCCAAATCACTCCGCCCTGAACAGTGAGTGCCCTCTGGAGGGTGCGCACTCCGGCCCTGCGCAGCTCACACAGCGCGCGAGTGAAGTGAACAAGCAGTGATTCGGGACTGAGCCGCTGTGTGTGTGATCCCAGCGCACATCACTTCCTACTTGCAAGTGGAAGGATGGCAAGCCTAAAGACAATCATAACTACACAATGGGCAGTATTTGCATCAGTATTTGCAGTATTTTCATACTTTTATACTCTTTAATGAAAGGTGATACAAGGCGGAAGTCCGCGCCGTTTTTCAGCAGTCGCGTCACATGACCAACGCCAGCGAATCAGGAAGGTGGATGTCACAGTGACGTTGTCCAATGAGACGCCAGCTAGAGCTCAGCACAGCGTATTCGCGTATTCTCAATGTTTACACAGCACCGGACCAGACACGATCTGGATTGAATACGTGGACGCTGGCGGATTCCCGTTTCCCGGCGTTTCCAGGGGGTTTAATGTAAACGGACAGTGCATCCGTGAAGAAAACGAGACAGATACGGTCTAATGTAAACGTAGCCTAAGGCCAAGTTTACATTAGACCGTATCTGTCTCGTTTTCTTCGCGGATGCACTGTCCATTTACATTAAAACGCCTGGAAACACCGGGAAACGGGAATCCGCCAGGGTCCACGTATTCAATCTAGATCGTGTCTGGTCCGGTGCTGTGTAAACATTGAGAATACACGGATACGCTGTGCTGAGCTCTAGCTGGCGTCGTCATTGGACAACGTCACTGTGACATCCACCTTCCTGATTCGCTGGCGTTGGTCATGTGACGCGACTGCTGAAAAACGGCGCGGACTTCCGCCTTGTATCAGCTTTCATTAAAGAGTATAAAAGTATGAAAATACTGCAAATACTGATGCAAATACTGCCCATTGTGTAGTTATGATTGTCTTTAGGCTTGCCATCCTTCCACTTGCAAGTGGTAAGTGACGCGCATGCCCGACATGCACTGAGATCACACACACAGCGGCTCAGTCCCAAATCACTGCTCGTGCGCTATACTCGCGCGCTCTGTGAGCTGCGCAGGGCCGGAGTGCGCACCCTCCAGAGGGCACTTGCTGTTCAGGGCGGAGTGATTTGGAGCGCAGGATGCCTGTGGAGCCGAGCGTATCCGTGTATTGGCGTTGCTATGTGCACGTGAATCGTGTATTGGCGTTGCTGTGTGCACACTAATCGTTTTAAAAACGTTAATCTGATGATCCGCTGATACGGTCTAATGTAAACGCCACCTAAGATTTCTGTCTCCAGACTCTTCTTCCATGCTACATGCTCACTACAGTATTTTTCACTCCGACTTAAAGGAGAACCGAATACAAATTTTTTATCATCAAAATTCTATTTATCTCATTTTATTCAATATAGAAATGCATTTCTGATAGCTATTTTGTCGCTGCTATAGCAAACTATGAGTGTTTGAAATATGCTATGTGATATATCAGTCCATATGTCAAAGCGACAGCCGTAAACGAGATTCGTTGAGACCTGTGCGAGACATCATAGGACGGAAGTAAAACGTACAGCGGAAATCAGAGTGACCAACATCTGCCACCATTGTCAAAAGACGCGTGCGCCCTCTTTCCAATGCTGATGTAATCAAGCCAGAAGTTGTGTTTGTTTTGATAGTAATCAGGAAAGTTTGAAAAAAGTAGGCAGTAACTGTTATTTAAACTCGATTTTGTGCAATATTTCATTTGGAAAACAGTTTTCAAAATGACGGCACTGACACCTGGCTGACACTTCACGTTTCAAAGTCTCGCACAAGTCTTGTGAAGATCGCGCAGATAAGCAACGCCTGCCGTGGACCAAACGAACTAAATTCAACATGGCTAAAAACCGAATAGGCCGATAAGTATAATATTTAATTGCAATTAGTTGCCAATACGAGTCACGATATAAGGTTACTAAAACAGAAAACATAACTGAATAACATGTTAATTAAGAAATAAAGCAAGTTTAAAAATGACTTCAGTTCCCCTTTAATTTCCCTGTGTAATTTACTGAGTTACTTTTAAAATCAACATCGACAGCTACACACAACAGACCGACCTGGCAGCCTGCTGCTAATCTCTCGCAAAATCCTTTGCCCTGTTGCTTTTTTGGTGTGTCTGGCTACGTTTTGGCTGAGCTCAAGTCCCAGCTTTAATAGTAACGGTTCACCACTGTGTACATGTGTATACAGTGCCTTGCAAAAGTATTCATACCCCTTGAACTTTTTCACATTTTTCCACCTTACAACCATGAACTTAAAAGTTTTTTACTGAGATTTTATGCAGATAGACCAACGCAGAGTAGCACATAATTGTGAAGTGAAACGAAAATGATAAATGGTCTTCAAAATTTTAAACAAATAAAAATCTGAAAAATGTGGTGTGCATTAGTATTCAGCCCCCTGTACTCTGATACCTCTAAATACAATCCAGTGCAATCAATTGCCTTCAGAAGTCATCTAATTAGTTAATAGAGTCCTACTGTGTGTAATTTACTCTCAGCATAAATACACTTGTTCTGTGAAGGCCTCAGTGGTTTGTTAGAGAACACTGAAGAACAAACAGCATCATGAAGACCAAATAACTCACCAGACAGGTCAGGGATAAAGTTCTGGAGAAGTTTAAAGCAGGATTAGGTTATAAAAAAAATATCCCAAGCTCTGAACATCTCAAGCAGCACTGTTCAATCCATCATTCAAAAATGGAAAAAGTATGGCACAACTGCAAACCTAACAAGACATGGCCGTCCACCTAAACTGACAGAGCGAGCAAGGACAGCACTGGTCAGAGAAACAGCCAAGAGGCCCATGATCACTCTGGAGGAGCTGCAGAAATCCACAGCTCAGGTGGGAGAATCTGTGCACAGGACAACTATAAGTCGTACACTCCACAAATCTGGCCTTTTTGGAAGAGTGGCAAAAAAAAGCCATTGTTGAAAGACAGGCATAATAAGCCATGTAGGGGACACAGCAAACATGTGGAAGAAGGTGCTTTGGTCAGATGAGACCAAAGTTGAACTTTTTGGCCTAAATGCAAAGCGCTATGTGTGGCGGAAAACTAAGGCTACGTTTACATTAGACCGTATCTGTCTCGTTTTCTTCGCGGACGCACTGTCCGTTTACATTAAACCCCCTGGAAAAGCCAGGAAACGGGAATCCGCCAGCGTCCACGTATTCAATCCAGATCGTGTCAGCTCCGGTGCTGTGTAAACATTCAGAATACGCGAATACGCTGTGCTGAGCTCTAGCTGGCGTCTCATTGGACAACGTCACTGTGACATCCACCTTCCTGATTCGCTGGCGTTGGTCATGTGACGCGACTGCTGAAAAACGGCGCGGACTTCCGCCTTGTATCACCTTTCATTAAAGAGTATAAAAGTATGAAAATACTGCAAATACTGATGTAAATACTGCCCATTGTGTAGTTATGATTGTCTTTAGGCTTGCCATCCTTCCACTTGCAAGTGGTAAGTGATGTGCGCTGGGATCACACACACAGCGGCTCAGTCCCGAATCGTGGCTTGTGCACTTCACTCGCGCGCTGTGCGAGCTGCGCAGGGCCGGAGTGCGCACCCTCCAGAGGGCACTCGCTGTTCAGGGCGGAGTGATTTGGAGCGCAGGATGCCTGCGGAGCCGAGCGTATCCGCGTATTGGTGTTGCTGTGTGCACGGCTAACGGTTTTAGTGTAAACGCGAATCGTTTTAAGAACATTAATCTGATGATCCACTGATTCGACGTAATGTAAACGTAGCCTAACACTGCTCATCACCCTGCACACACCATCCCCACTGTGAAACATGGTGGTGGCAGCATCATGCTATGGGGATGCTTTTCTTCAGCAGGGACAGGGAAGCTGGTCAGAGTTGATGGGAAGATGGATGGAGCTAAATACAGGGCAATCCTGGAAGAAAACCTGTTGGAGGCTGCAAAAGACTTGAGACTGGGAAGGAGATTCACCTTCCAGCAAGACAATGACCCTAAACATACAGCCAGAGCTACAATAGAATGGTTTAGATAAAAGAATATTCATGTGTTAGAATGGCCCAGTCAAAGTCCAGACCTAAATCCCATTGAGCATATGTGGCAAGACTTGAAAATTGCTGTTCACAGATGCTCTCTATCCAATCTGGCTGAGCTTGAGCTATTTTGCAAAGAAGAATGGGCAAAAATTTCAGTGTCTAGGTGTGCAAAGCTGGTAGAGACATACCACAAAAGACTTGCAGCTGTAATTGCAGCAAAAGGTGGCTCTACAAAGTATTGACGCAGGGGGGCTGAATACTAATGCACATCACATTTTTCAGATTTTTATTTGTTTAAAATTTTGAAGACCATTTATCATTTTCGTTTCACTTCACAATTATGTGCTACTCTGTGTTGGTCTATCACATAAAATCTCAACAAAAAACTTTTAAGTTCGTGGTTGTAAGGTGGAAAAATGTGAAAAAGTTCAGGGGGTATGAATACTTTTGCAAGGCACTGTAATGATCTTACTGCTTTCAGAATTACATTCTATTAATGAAAACTACAAATACTGTTCATATATGTTTAAGCATTTCAATGAATTGTCCCTTGAAAGGTAATGCACTTATTTCTCCATAAACCATGTGATATGTTGTAAAATGAGCAGAAGATGCAGTATCATAATCCATGCAGTTAACAGTTGACATTTAACAAAGCTATGGTTCAGGTCTCTTCAGGAGAAGAGAAGCTGAGGATTCCTGAAGTGAACTCCTTTCTCAAAAAGTTCTGACCCAGAAAATTGAAGTAAGAACGGAGTAAACAGTGAACACAGCATCGACATTCATTTGGAAAATGTTCCTTTTTTGTGTTTAGCTCATATATATATATATATATATATATATATATATATATATATATATATATATATATATATATTGTGTGTGTGTGTGGCCCCCCCCTACAGTGACTGTGTGAATAAGGAGACATCGAAATGCATGAGCAAACACCATTAACTGCATGTCCAGAAAGGAGCACATTCAAGCAATGGCTTTTTTTTATTTGAGTTCAAATGCAAAGTGGGGTCCAAAAGTATGACACCACACTCAAAGTCTGGGATTTTATTTCATTTAAAATTGGAAATATTTTTTAAATATCTCTTATCTCATCTCATTATCTCTAGCCGCTTTATCCTGTTCTACAGGGTCACAGGCAAGCTGGAGCCTATCCCAGCTGACTACGGGCGAAAGGCGGGGTACACCCTGGACAAGTCGCCAGGTCATCACAGGGCTGACACATAGACACAGACAACCATTCACACTCACATTCACACCTACGGTCAATTTAGAGTCACCAGTTAACCTAACCTGCATGTCTTTGGACTGTGGGGGAAACCGGAGCACCCGGAGGAAACCCACACGGACACGGGGAGAACATGCAAACTCCACACAGAAAGGCCCTCGCCGGCCACGGGGCTGAAACCCGGACCTTCTTGCTGTGAGGCAACAGCACTAACCACTACACCACCGTGCCACCCTTTTTTAAATATATAACAGAATATTCAAATAATATTGGCTGGCTTTTTTCATGGTATGTACCATGCTAGCTGAATGGAACATATCTGATATACCACAAAATAAAGCCATTATTATTATTATTACACATACACATTCCTTTTGTGTATTCAACGCATCTTTCTCTTTCAAAATTCTCTCAAAATCCTCCGTATTTAACAAAGCAAACCTGGCTGTCATGTCTGTTTACAAATTGTCCCAGTCGCTTGCTAGTGTGGAAGTTTTATGTCTCCAACGTGTGATGTCATATTGTCTTGATAACCATGCAATATCGTAAACCACATTCAACACTCATTCTCCATTGCGTAGAGTGACGTAATACACGTAGGATAAGCAATATGCTAACAATATTGCATGCTATCAAGCCAAATGAATGAAACCTGCTAGAGAGGAATAGAACACGTTTTTATTCCATCGAAAAAGTCTCCTGTATGTATAATAATTCAAGATCCTGCACGATTTCTATATCCATATTTAAATGTAAACAAATTTTCAATATTGATCATGTTAACTGCTTGGTACAAAAGACCAGATTTGACTCATGTCTAATCTCTTCTACTGAAGTGTGTGTTCAGATTAGATCTAAAATGGATCATAAGGTTTTGCACAAACATGTGGAGTCCATACCAGCTCAAGTGCACACCGTCATTAAAGCAAAATGGAGCTGGACTAAATACTAAGAAACCATGAATTTCATGTAAATATTGAAAAATTCTACTTAATCACTTCAAGTTGTTTTCAATAATATAATGTGTAATGGAAATTGTTGTATTAAATTAGCAAAGAACTCAAACTAGAAACATTTGAACCCCAGTGTTGTTGATCAGCCAAGCCTAACAGAAAGTTTTTGGTCTGTAATATAATAATACACTGCAGTACGGCACTAACTTATGCTGATTTATACCTCACAAGGAGATGTTTATTGAACATTTGGAAGGAGTCTCCAGTGTGTAACAGTCAGTAGGTTTTCTGACATGGATCTTCAGGACAAAGGACTTTGTGCTTCCCAGTTTCTCAATAAGATGACCAAAATGCGGGCTCTTTTTTTTTCTTTTGGTCTTATTAACCTCTGGCTGATAGTGAGGTGAGAAAGAGAGTGCAGGCAGGGTGGAGCAGTTGGAGAAGGATTTCGGGAGTCATTTGTGATAGGAAAGTCCCAGCAAAAGTGAAAGATAAGATGTATAAGACAGTAGTGAGGCCAGCTGTGATGTATGGATTGGAGACAGTACCCTTAACGAAGAGACAGGAGGCAAAGTTGGAGGTGGCGGAGTTGAGGATGTTAAGGTTTGCAATGGGAGTGACAAGGTTGGACAGGATAAGGAATGAGCACATCAAAGGGACAGCACATGTGGAGAGCTTAGGAATTAAGCTAAGAGAGATAAGACTGAGATGGTAGAGAAGGATGCGGAAGACAGGGAGCTGGTGGAGAAGGATGTGGAAGACAGGGAGCAATGGAGACGAAAGATCCACTGTGGCGACCCCTAATCGGGAGCAGCCAAAAGAAGAAGAAGAAAGAAGAAGATGAGACTGAGATGGTATGGGCACATCCTGAGAAGAGATGCAGAGCATGTGGGAAGGAGAATGTTGAAGATGGAGCTGCCAGGTACACGAAAATGAGGAAGGCCAAAGAGGAGATACCTGTACATGGATGTGGTGAGAGAGGACATGAAAGTGGCAGGTGTGGTAGAGAAGGATACGGAAGACAGGGAGCAACGGAGACGAAAGATACACTGTGGTGACCCCTAATCAGGAGCAGCCAAAAGAAGAAGAAGAAAGAAGAAGATGAGACTGAGATGGTATGGGCACATCCTGAGAAGAGATGTAGAGCATGTGGGAAGGAGAATGTTGAAGATGGAGCTGCCAGGTACATGAAAATGAGGAAGGCCAAAGAGGAGATACATGGATGTGGTGAGAGAGGACATGAAAGTGGCAGGTGTGGTAGAGAAGGATACGGAAGACAGGGAGCAACGGAGATGAAAGATCCGCTGTGGCGACCCCTAATCAGGAGCAGCCAAAAGAAGAAGAAGAAAGAAGATTAACCTCTGGCTGGTGAGTGAATAACTATTTATTAGTGTTATAAGTAACACCAGGAACTAGCTTGTCTCATGAATGTTCCACAAAATTAAATACACAGTACGAGTCAAAAGTTTGGACACACCTTCTGATTCAATGGTGTTTCTTTATTTTTATTAATTAAAAGTCACTTCATGTCTTAAAGTAATGATGGATGTCGTTACTCTTTACTTAGTTGAGTGGTTCTTGGCATAATATGGATTACTTCAGTTGTGTTGCTGAATGGGGCTATTTACTGTATTTTTATTATTTACTATTTACTGTTTGATCTCAAATGCATTAAGAAGGAAAGAAACTACGTAGTCCACTAATTAACTTTTGACGAGACACACCTGTTAATTGAAAAGCATTCCAGGTGACGACCTCATGAAGCTGGTTAAGATAATGCCAATAGTGTACAAAGCATCATCAACATATGAAATATGAAACATATTTTGCTTTCTGTCACTTTTTTTGTTTACCACATAATTAAGTTATTCCAGAAAATCAAGCCACAAGTTGATAGCCAACGAGGCATGTAGCATCAAGTTGGCTATAAGCCATGCACAATGAGATTGAGTGGAATAACTGTTTTATTCCATCCACATTCACTAGATTTTGAGAAACGGAGCATTTTCATTTTCCCATCCATCCATTATCTGTAGCCGCTTATCCTTTGCAGGGTCGCGGGCAAGCTGGAGCCTATCCCAGCTGACTACGGGCGAAAGGCGGGGTACACCCTGGACAAGTCACCAGGTCATCACAGGGCTGACACATAGACACAGACAACCATTCACACTCACATTCACACCTACGGTCAATTTAGAGTCACCAGTTAACCTAACCTGCATGTCTTTGGACTGTGGGGGAAACCGGAGCACCCGGAGGAAACCCACGGGGAGAACATGCAAACTCCACACAGAAAGGCCCTCGCCGGCCCTGGGGCTCGAACCCAGGACCTTCTTGCTGTGAGGCGACAGTGCTAACCACTACACCACCATGCCACCTTGTGAAACATGCTATAATAATAATTCTTGAAAAATAAAAAAAATTAAAAAATATGTTCTTACCATCAAATACTTTAATTCCATATTTTGTTATGGGTTTTTTTTTTTGTATTTTTGGGGGGTTTATTTTCAAGTAGAGTTTCTATTTCGTTCTCGGTTGGTTCAGCAACACGCTCCGCCATTTTTTTTTCTCTACTCACGGTATATGAGCTGATATCCTAGTAATAGAGGAGCTAATCAGAGCGTGTGATTGCTCATATCCAATGAATGTGGATCGAATAATTCCACACATGTTCCATCTGTTATTTCATAGTTTTGATGTCTTCAGTATTGTTCTACAATGTAGAAAATAATCAAAGTACAGAAAAACCTATGAATGAGTAGGGGTGTACAATGTATAAACTGTACTGATGTATAAACGGGAAAAATATTATGTCTTTTTAATAAATTAAAAAAAAGTAATTTGCATTTATAAATTGCTGTGCATCTGTATAAGAGGAATAAAACACTTCAGGGCATGCTGTTATTGGAAAAGAATCAACCTTAGGGTGGGGACAGTAACTCTGCTTTGTGTCAAGACACATTACACCATCCTGTGGTTGATTATCATCATATAACAGCATGTCCTGAAATGTTTTCTTCCTCCTATACCACAGCAATTGGATTTTTGAAAAATTTATCAAAGAAAAAAAAGTTATATTTTTATCTGTTTACACTCACATTAATGACATCCACTTGAATTCCTCGCATATGAACATTTAAGCTGTACAAGCAGCAGGGTGTGAGATGTTAATATTTACTTTTAACTGCATAATAAATCTGAATCTTTTGCTTCTGACGTAGACTTACTTAGACTGAGGGGCTCCTGCGTCTTAAGACGCATGAGGCAGCGAAAGCTGTCCAGCTATTTCTGTCTGTGGCTAGCCCCAACGCATCTCTCCATCCCTTGCCAACTGACCGGAGGTCCCTCTCGACCGTCTGATGCCAGTTCATCTTTGGGTGTACCCTCCGCCACTGCCCATGGGGGTTCCATTGGAGAACTTGGCTGGCAAGTCTTTCTGGCGGAAGTCTGATGACATGTCCCAGCCAGCTTAGCCGACATTTGCATATGATTGTTGACACTGGCTGTTGACTCATTCGGGATCTTACTTCCTCATTTGAGATAAAATCATTCCAATCCCCAGGATTTTTCAGATGCATTTGGTGTCAAAAGCATCAAGTTTCCTTTCTTGGCTGGTCTTCAAGTGCCAGGTCTTGCAGCCGTACAAGAGGATGGACAGCACGTTGCTGTTGTAGAATCGCATCTTTGTTTCCTTTGAGAGCTTCCTACTTCGGCAGATTTTTCCAAGTTGGTTGAATGCAGCTGAGGGTTTGCCCGCTCTACAGCAGAGATGGACAAAGTACCCAACTTCATTACTTAAGTCGAAGTACAGATCCCACTGGTCAAATGTTACTCCGATACAAGTGAAAGTTGTCCAGTCAAATTTTTACTTAAGTTAAAGTACTGAAGTACTTGCTTTTAAAACTACTTAAGTATTAAAAGTACATTTTCTGTCAATGCATCGTTGTATTATTGCCACAACGTTTACAAAACCTAATGTTGTTACCAAAGACAGAAATGTGAATTCACACAATGAATGCATGTTGTGCCATCATGGTGGTTTAACGTTAAGCTAGCTAGCCAGTGTAACTCATCCTGACATGCTAGCAAACTCTTTTCAAACTTGAAATCATATTGGGTAGCTAACGTTACTAGAAAAGAAAGATTTCTACATTCTGTTTATTCGGCAAGATTATGCTAAAACATATTTCTGAAAGGACTTCAGATTTGCCTGCATGAATCGGCAACGGGTGAAAATCCATAAATTACATGCTATGAAGAAGAAGGCATTAGGTGCATTAAAGTGAAGCATCCTCTCCATCAGGCTTTTACTGTGATTCATGTCTCTGTTAATGTAAAAGAGGTGACACTAATGTGCTCTGATGTAAAACACACACATCGCTTAGCCATCCATTTTGTACACATCTGGCATTTAGTAGTGGTCATTAACACATGCATGCTGTCAGGCTGTAAAATACAGTATGTTCAGTACGGGATTGAGGTCTGGGTTTATTATATCACAACATGATTCGAAGGGATGAAATCATGGATGAGTGATGGATTCTTAATGAATCTCACTGCCATGCTCAACACTCAGCCACAGTAATATTGATATCTGCCTAAAAGCGGAGCTCTTGATGACTTTATGAGTAAAATATTTACAAGGGCACAAAATCAACCTGAATAGAATAACAATATTTAAATAATATTGGCTGGCTTTTTTTGTGGTATATCAGATATATTCCATTCAGCTAGCATGATATTGCTGGGTTTCACGTGACATCACATCCACCTCATTAGTTACTTAAAACTCTAGCTGGTGGTCTACCAAAGCTCCGTTGACAAAGCGTTTGTATGGAGAAAGTGCATTACTCATATGAAAAATGCCTTATGCTTGTGTTGTTTTAGGTTGTTCGAATTGATTAAACTCATCTCATCTCATTATCTCTAGCCGCTTTATCCTGTCCTACAGGGTCGCAGGCAAGCTGGAGCCTATCCCAGCTGACTACGGGTGAAAGGCAGGGTACACCCTGGACAAGTCGCCAGGTCATCACAGGGCTGACACATAGACACAGACAACCATTCACACTCACATTCACACCTACGCTCAATTTAGAGTCACCAGTTAACCTAACCTGCATGTCTTTGGACTGTGGGGGAAACCGGAGCACCCAGAGGAAACCCACGCGGACACGGGGAGAACATGCAAACTCCACACAGAAAGGCCCTCGCCGGCCACGGGGCTCGAACCCGGACCTTCTTGCTGTGAGGCGACAGCGCTAACCACTACACCACCGTGCTGCCCGATTGATTAAACTGTGAAATTGATAAAAGTTTCTTCAGGGTTCCCCGTGAACTAATAAAAAAGGGTGAACGAACACAGGGTTTCACAAAAAGATGTCGAGAAAGGTGGCTTTTGAACCTCTCACTGAAATCGAAGGGAGCTGAGTCGAAGCATGCTCGAGTTTACAGTGATCACTTTGTGAAAGGTTTGTATTTCCCTCTCAGCTATGTCCTTAGTGTTTGCCAAGTACTTTTCTTGCTATGTGTCGTTATTTTATGGTACTTTTTTAGTCATGAAGCACGAAAGTCCCCAGCTGTTTCTTTGTTTACTCCTCACAAAGTCCATGTGCATGAACGTCGTGACAAAATTCTTCCCCAGCCATACAGTTACAATGCACCGTGATCACTTTTCCATCTTGTTTAACTAAGATCCAGGTCTTTAAAGGGGTTTCTGATGATCTTTGTGAATGATTTCCCTGAGAGATAAGAGCCAACACAAGTGAGCAACCCTGCACAGGATAAGCGATTACGGATAATGGATGGATGGATGTTTACTGTTTATAGTATTTTTTTAAATGTTGAAACATTTCCTTTCATTATTTTTAAGCCATTTTTGGTCTACAGGATTTCTTTACATGTGCCTAAGACTTTTGCATAGTACTGTATGCTAACATGCTAGTTAGTTCCAACAATGACTGCAGATTCATTTTCTGCTAGTCTGTCTGCATGAAAGTATACTACTGAATATGACCACCCTGAAGCTTAAAGGAGATACGCAGAACCATGGCCTCACTTTCGTTTATAAATGCCTTGAGACTTCAAGAATGGCATAGGAATAGTTTTAAACATTAACAATAAATCTAGTATAGTAATTTTTATGATTAAAACGATTCACATAGGTAGCGGTCTGAGTGAATGACCTTGACATCTGTGACATCATAGCAGGAAGTCTATCGGTCTCATTGCCATTTCCGCTATACTAAAACACAGAGCTGACTGCAACTTTGAGCTTCCATTTTGAGCTAATTTATCACCATGCCACATAGATGTGTTGCTGGCCGGTGCAGCAACATGACAGAAGGTGGATTTACGTTGCATTCATGGCCCAAGAATGTTCAAACTGCAAAGATTTGGACTCGTTTTGCGAGAAGTTCACGGGCACATTGGGCGCCTACGATGTGGTCTCTCCTCTGCTCTGCACATTTTACTGAAGACTCGTACAAGACCTCTGATCTGTTGGAGCGTTGGCTATAAGCCCGTACTGAAAGAGGGTGCAGTACCAACAATTAAAGAAAACTACAAGAAAAGGAAAGTAAGTTTAGTTGCACCAGTTTTCCCGGAGTGTGAGCCAAGGTATCTCACCCAGGGCCGTTGACAGCTTTGGCTGGGCCCGGGACAAAATAATCTGAGTGGGCCCCCCCCAAATAATCTGAGTGCCCCCCCCCCCCCCCCCCCCCCCCCCCACACACACACACATACACGCGCACGCAGGCTAAAACTAAGTGCCAGGCTAAAACTAAGAAGATTCATTGTGAAGCCTTCAAAGCAAAACATTTGGCATCACAATCAATTAATATTACATTACTCATTTATTTTCTCATATTATTCCAGTATTCTATAATAAGTAGACACAAATTCTTAATTATAAACATATTCTAATTTCTTCATTCTAAAGAATGCAATTAAAGTGGCAGGATATAAATCCAATACAAGTGTTTATTTAAGTTTTGAAAAAGATGAAGAAAAGCATAACCATCAAACAAACATGTGCAGCTTAATTATGTGGGGTTTTTTTTTTATATGGAATTGCACCATTTTAACAACAAATAATTCTAAATAAATTCTGCAGTTTTTTTCCCCCAAGAATTCCTCCAGAAAGCCATGCCTTAAAAGGAAATTTAAAGTATTACAAGCATGCCAATGAACACAAAAGGCTTTAGTTATTTAGCTATATACACACACAAGGTTACACAAGGTTTTGTAGTCAGTGCAACTTGGCTTAACAAGTTGGAAAAAAGGTAAGGTGCTGCTGGCTCCAATGAACACATACTGTACAATATATAAAAACTGAAAATATGCTTAATTTACACCAAGTCAGAGAGAACTTGAGGCTACTGAAATAGTCCAAGCATGGCAATGTTAAACTGCCATTGGTAAAACAAAAACATGGCAATGTTAAACTGCCATTGGTAAAACACACACACACACAAAAACAACTTTTGCCTAGTAAATTCAAATATCAGATATCACTGTACCGTCTGCTGTGCTACTTCCAGGGTGGAAGAGAACGCAAGGGTAGCAAAAAAGAGCATTGACTACATCACAGCCAGCTAGCCAAGTTTTGCGGTGGTACCAGTTCTTGTTAAAACCTCTTGAGTAGGTCTTCTCCTCCTTCGTAGACACTTGCTTGATGTTTAAATTCGGTCTAGGAGGTCCTAGGTGTTTGATTGCCGTTTTCTCCTCATTGGTACGACGACTAAAGGGAACTTCTTTCAGAGACGCTATCGTATTGTTGCACTCAACACTCGCCGCCATCTTCATAGAATGTTCACACATTTCCCGTGCAAGTTGCGTTTTCCAGCCCAAAATTATGTTCAAAACCCGCCAAAATGCACTTAAAACCAATCTGGCAACACTTGCGAGGCGCAACAGGCGTATGACGTAAGCACGCTGCTTGTGCGAGCACATGAAACCTAATAGAAAATGCATTGGGAGCAGGATTTTCGAAAAAAACGTACGTACCATTAGTGTCAATGGGAGATTTGGGGGCAAATCTGAACCTGACAGAAATCGCCCCAAAAGGGCGTGGCTACACCAGGCGCGACCTTAGCCTGATTGGACAATGACATTACTGTTGGTAGTAGGAGTAGATAAAAAAAAAAAAATCTCCCTCCCTGTTTGGGAGTGCGTCGCCCAAATCGCCCCTATTAACGAGCCGCCAGTGGACCAAACCATTTCTGCATTAGGGGTGGTAGGTGGGTTCTTGAATCTATTTTCGAAGACAATAAAGGCAAAAGAACCAGAAATCATTCATTGAATGCAAATATAGCACATTTTTCTCCCCCAAATCAACACATTTTGAAATGAAACAGAATGATTAATGGCATCTTCATGAGGGACCAGTTCTGGGCCCCCCTAATGCCTGGGCCCGGGACAAAATACCCGGTTGTCCCCCCCTGTCGACGGCCCTGATCTCACCCTTACGTGGAAGAAGCGAATGAACGGAGAACTGGACATACAACTGAAAGTCAGATTGTTTCAAAACAATCAGCCACAAGGTCGGTCTTCAAGAAGCGAGAAGGCAGACGAGTAAGCTGCGACTCTCATTTGGATACAAAACAACACGTTGTTTACCAGAATTTAGATTAATACATGTAACTTGTATTGTGTGTTTAAGTTAGCGGTATAATGTTATTTAATTTGCTTCAGAATGTGATCATCTCAGTTCATCTGATTATTTAATTAGCCTTTTACGTTTTATCAGTGAAAATGCATGGATGTACGTGTATGTTGCATAAGTTAGAACACCTATCCTGTTTTAATGAGAGTCAACCCACAATCAATGAAGTCAAATCAGTCTTAGTTGAGCAAGTCGGTAACGGGATTTCTTACTTTCACCAGAAATTTTTATTGATATGACTTTGGTCTATAGCTGACAAAGGCCTCAGCCTTAAAATCAGTTTCTGCTGTGACGTCACGCACTCAGGGCTGGCTGGCTCAGCGGGGCAACTCGAATGACAACTTTGCAGTCGATTTTAACTCTCAAAAATATATATTTTTAAAATTCCCATTTATGCAGTATACAAGAGTCAAGGATGGAGATACTATCCACTCAGAAATTTATTTAAAAATAAAGGTTCTGTGTATCTCCTTTAAGTCTTTGGTTAAAAAGGGTTTATTGACGTCCAACCTCAGATTAATCTCACCAGTTAATATTGCACAGACTGAGTTGTCCCCAGACTGTCTTTGCAGCCATTTCCTAAAAATAACAGTCTTCTGCAAACACTTTGAGTGACCTTTCACAGATGCATGGATAACACTGAGCCCTGCTGAGGCCTAAAGAATAATTACATGGTTTACTGCCTTGCCTTCACAGTGTATTAATAATATTGTCTCTGGGTTGACAGTTTACATTACATTCCCAGACTTCTTATTGAACACGCAGCACCTGCTACCTGTCCGCAGCCTGCTGGTGATTTAACAGATCGTAAAGATTAAGCAATAAAACTTGGAAAACACAGAGCAAGCACTTTGCTGACATTGGCGATAAAAAAGTTCACCCAGTGTTCAAAAAGGTGACTTTTTAGCATGACATTAAGGATTCTGCCATAATTCCTAACAAATCTACACATGAGCAGATATGACAGTGAAATTGAAACCTAATACACATCACATTTATCACAGTAGTTTTTACTGTGACAGCTAGTTTGTATTTTCATGCTACCTAACATTTGCAAGATGAGAAATAAATCTGGTGTTCACCTTAACCAACGTCTTCAAGTTCTTCAATTCCTTGGTGAAAGAGCACCAATATCATAGCCTGGGCCCGCCCATCCTAAGCATGATGCAACATGAGGGCCTGTTGCGAGCTTAGTCTGGCCAGGCAAGCTATCTACAGCTCTTCCAAGCTCCCGAAAAATCGGGAACCAATCAACTTTGAGCATCTCCAACGGCCCTGGGTAGAGGCGTGTTCAAGGGAGTGACGTAGTAGAACTGCGACCGGAAGCCATAGATTGTTTACAGAATCTATGCCGGAAGAAACATTACGAACATGGAGCAAGTTCTCATTGAAAACGGAGCAAAGAGCAGCCCTGGAGGTATTTATTGAAAGGAAGGACGTTTTCGCCTTGCTCCCGACCGGCTTCGGTAAGAGTTTAATCTACCAGTTAGCCCCGTCGCATCACATACGTCAGAGGAAAGAGTGATGTGATTGGTTTAAGCTTCGTCACAGCCTTTTCTGGCTTCGACCAGTAGCAAACTGAGGCATTTCAGGGAGGCGGGTCAACCACACGCTTTGGGAAACGGTTGGGCTTAATATCTTGGCCAGACCAATAGCTCGTAGAGCTTTGCAGTCGCGTTAGCCAGACTACCAATATCACATCAGGAGCTAAAATTAACCATAGATTGTGATCCCCCCCCCCCCCCCCCCCATATGTTTCCTTTATACTTTAAAACCTTTTTTTGAAACCTTTCGATTTAAAAAAATCAGTGAAATTTAGTCATTGTGATATATCTTTATTTCTGTAATATCTAAAAAACAGGCTATTCTGTGGCTGGAAAGTTATTTAATTTGAGGGGATTCCCGAGCAAATAATGTGCATGAAATCGCTTGCTTCACGCAGTCAAGCAGACAGAGGAAGTCTATGTGCGCACGCTTACCTGAGTCGTCGTCTTCATCTTTCAGGTTTTATGGCAGCTGGTATCCACAGTGTTGCATTACTGCCATCTACAGGTTTACCTTTGACCGTGCACTGACAGTTACATCATTTTGTCGCTAAAAGAACAGCTGATCACACCGAGGTGCTTGCTGAGCGCCAATATTTATTAGTTTGGTCCTGCGTTTCCTTTCCTTCGACATAACATCTTTTCTTCTTGCTTTCCGTGACTGTAGTCGGCCTTTCACGTTTCATTCGTACACTCACGTTCTCCATTTTTCTCTCCCGTTTCAAATTTGTATCCCACAATGCCTTGCGCAAACGGGGAAAGCCCACCACGTGATGCGTGATATAGTATCTTGAATTGGGTCATGGTGAAGCAGGAAAAAATAGCGGAGAATTTCGGGCCGCATGGCCCTAAATTCATTCATTGTTCTTTAGGGAAAAAAAAGTAACAAAATCAAGTCTGTGATTCAAATTCAGTAGCTTTCAGTCCACTAAACAAAAAATAATTGGGTGTCGGGGAGAACTCTTATGATCTAAATGTGAAAAATCTGAAAGGCAGTCTACCTTTAAGTAAATTTAAGAGAGTTTATATTATACTTTTCTATTTTAAATTTGTACTTAAAACTTTACCAGTGGATTTAATTAGATGAGAAGGTTTTTCCTCAGTAAAGAACATCTGCTTGTGTCATAAAAGAATTAAAAACACAAACACACATCTTTTAGCAGATGATAGAAGCTAGTCGTGGAGCATTCACCCTGCCTGGGAAAAAACATGTGTCTGTCATAAACTAAACATAATAAAGCTTATTGCAGTTTGCTCTCTCTGAGGAGTCAAGAGTTGCTTCCGGACTGGGCAGATGCATTTCATTTAAAGGACCCTTTTTAAATAAATAAATAAATAAAAATAATGCGGGCGGCACGGTGGTGTAGTGGTTAGCGCTGTCACCTTACAGCAAGAAGGTCCGGGTTCGAGCCCCGTGGCCGGCGAGGGCCTTTCTGTGCGGAGTTTGCATGTTCTCCCCGTGTCCGCGTGGGTTTCCTCCGGGTGCTCCGGTTTCCCCCACAGTCCAAAGACATGCAGGTTAGGTTAACTGGTGACTCTAAATTGACCGTAGGTGTGAATGTGAGTGTGAATGGTTGTCTGTGTCTATGTGTCAGCCCTGTGATGACCTGGCGACTTGTCCAGGGTGTACCCCGCCTTTCGCCCGTAGTCAGCTGGGATAGGCTCCAGCTTGCCTGCGACCCTGTAGAACAGGATAAAGCGGCTAGAAATAATGAGATGAGATGAGATAAAAATAATGCACATGTATAACAGTGGCAAACCGTTACTATTACAGCTGGGACTTCAGACACACCAACAGAGCAAGGGATTAGCAGCAGGCTGCCAGGTCACTCCATTGTGTGTAGCTGTCACTGTTGATTTTAAAAGTAACTCAGTAAATTACACAGGGAAATGAATACTTAAGTCTGAGTGAAAAATACTGTAGCAAGTGTGCATGGAAGAGGAGTCTGGAGACAGAAATCTTAGTTTCTCGGTCACTAGTCTGTGCTACTTGCTCTCGATAACACTGGCTTGACTGCTTTATTAGCATTTGCTAACACTACTGATGAACGCTACACTGGCTGGAAGGTGACTTCACTGCTGCTCTGACGGCGCCGACTCGCGGTTAAGCTTGTGTTGGCCTTCGAGGAGGTCGAGGGCGAAAAATTTTTGGTCCCTCCCACTATAAATCAAAATCTGAACGGTTAATTCATCTGTCACTTCCTACATAAACATACACTGCCATGGCCTTCTGTCCCGGCAATGAAGTCATAATCAATGAGTGAGCAGCTCTAAACTCTTCTCAGCTTAGAAACAACAAACAAAAAATCTCATTGGATATCTCCGATCATTAAAGGTAGACTGCCTGTCAGATTTTAAGTGTAAGTCTTAGAAAGAATTTTCCCTGACACCCAATTATTTTTGTTTACTGAATTCGAATCACAAACTTCTAATTTTATTAGTTTTTTTAAAATAGAACAATTAATGAATTTAAGGCCACGTGTCCCTAAATTCTCCACTATTTTTTCCTGCTTCAACATGACCCAATTCAAGATACTACATCATGCATCATGTGGTGGGCTTTCCTCATTTGCACAAGGCATTGTAAGATACAAATTTGAAACAGGAGAGAAAAATGGAGGACGTGAGTGTGCAAATGAAGCGTGAAAGACCGACTACAGTAATGGAAAGCAAGAAGAAAAGATGTTATCGTGCAAAGGAAAGGAAACACAGGACCAAACTAATAAATAATCGGCGGTCAGCGAGCACCTCGGTGTGATCAGCTGTTCGTTTAGCGACAGAATGATGTAACTGTTAGTGCACAGTCAAGGTAAACCTGTAGATGGCAGTAATGCAACACTGTGGATGCCAGCTGCCAGAAAACCCAAAAGAAGAGGAAGAAGGTAAACCTGCGCATGCGCACACGGACTTCCTCTGTCTGTTTGACTGCACGAAGCGAGCGATTTCATGCACATTAATCCCCTCAAATTAAATAACTTCCCAGCCACAGAACGGCCTGATATTTTGCGAGATATTACAGAAATAAACATAAATCACAATGATCAAATTTCAGAGGGCACTAAATCTCATCTCATCTCATTATCTCTAGCCGTTTTATCCTGTTCTACAGGGTTGCAGGCAAGCTGGAGCCTATCCCAGCTGACTACGGGCAAAAGGCGGGGTACACCCTGGACAAGTCGCCAGGTCATCACAGGGCTGACACATAGACACAGACAACCATTCACACTCACATTTACGGTCAATTTAGAGTCACCAGTTAACCTAACCTGCATGTCTTTGGGGGAAACCGGAGCACCCGGAGGAAACCCACGCGGACACGGGGAGAACATCCAACCCCCACACAGAAAGGCCCTCACCGGCCACAGGGCTCGAACCCGGACCTTCTTGCTGTGAGGTGACAGCGCTAACCACTACACCACCGTGCCGCCCCAGAAGAGAATAATTACAGTGAAATTACAAAAGAATAAAAGAAATTAAAGAATGAAAGAAATGAAATATAACATTTGAAATAGTGATACATTTGGGCCTCTCTGAAGTCCTGGAAGGCCCTGGTGGTTCCCCTCTGATGTATAATGTAGCCCTTATACAAATGCAGTTGATCAGCTGAGATCAGTGTCTGAAGTTTGCATCATTTCAAGTTCCTGAACTATAAACCGAGCTCATTACACATACAGTTGTGGTCAGAAGTTTACATACAGGTGTATGAATGCCATCATGGACATGAATGTCAGGGCAATATTGGGCCTTCAATGATTTCTTTCTTTGAACTAGTGTACAATCCTTTTGGCACAAAAAAACAGTTCAACACACATCTTTAATAGGAAAAAAAAACACACAAGAAAACGAGGCAGTGCCGACATTTTGCTGATTGCTGGGGCCGCCTTGCATACATGTTAAAATCATAACAATTGTAGACTGTGCCAAGCATATATTCCCCATTTGTTATGGGCTTTTGTTTTAGTTTATATTTTGGCCCTGTCCCCACCCCTCATCCTGTGATTGGTTTGTTGCCTGATTTTTGTGTTAATTCTTGATTAGTTGGTCTGTGTATACCCTACTGCGTGTTGTCATTAAGTCCAGGCCTTTTCCCCCTGAGTTTTCCTCATGTAGACCCTGTCACATGATAGTACTATCATGTCATAATTAACAGTTTTTCCACGAAATTGAGCTGTACATGAGCCGATAGCCGACAAGGTGCGTAGTGCCAAGTCGGCTATAAGCCATGTACAATGAGATTGAGTGGAATAACAGTTTTATTCTATCCGCATTCACTGGATTTTGAGAAATGGAGCATTTTTATTTTTATCTGTAAATTTGATAAATAAAAAACCTTTATACAAAACAGATAAAATCATTTCCGCTTAGAATGTAAAAAAAAACTGGCAAAATGACAGGAGTAATTTTTGAAAAATGCGATAATTCTCGAAAATAAAAAGATATGCTCTTACCATCAAATTCTTTGATTCCATATTTTGTTGCTATTTTTGTATTTTTTGGGGTTTTGTTTTCGAGTTTTTATTTCATTTTTGGTTTGTTCAGCAACACGCGCTGCTATTTCATTTTTCTCTACTCACGGTATATGAGTTGATAGCCTAGTAGTAGAGTAGCCAATCAGAGCGCGTGATTGCTCATATCCAGTGAATATGGATAGAATAATTTACAATATTCCTAGGATCACCTTGTCTCCCTGGGTATCAACCCATGTTATAAATTTTGACAATGTTTCTCGCTTTGCCCTCATTGAGCACCCACAGCATTGTACACGGTTCACAAAATTTAATCAACTCGAGCCAATGGATTCCCAACTCAGTATTTTCAGTATTCTGAAGTCTGTATACAAAGTCTGTGTCAACCGCAAAATCTCACAATCAACAACCCTGGCCCTCAATTCAATTATCATTCTTATTTTTATTTTCCCAAACATTTAATCCAGTGTTTATTTGACCTCTCCCGCTCGCTTGAGGGTAACGCCAAATGTTTTGGCAGGCACCTATTGAATTATGCATTGTATCCGAGTCAGTGAGTGTCTGGCAGCATCTGATACAAATGTTTCCTCAATAAATCTGCATTATTTTGACAAGCTTTCAGCTCGGTGACCGAATGAATGACAGACTGCTGGAAGGCTGCGGCTAATTCCAAATAATAGTCCAGCCTTGCAATCATTTCAATAAATCTTCATCGTCCCTTTACAGGGGAGTTTGTTTGTGGCGTTAAAAAAAAATGACACAGCCAATACATAAATACACCAATAAGTAATTGTGTAAATCTCTAATTAAATTACTCATGTGTTAACTTCCGCTACTGGGCCCAAAGCCTTGAGCTCGAACGTTACATCCGGCGGGAGCGGTGACAGTTCTCTTCAGCAGCAACCGGGCGTACATATGGAGGTAGCAAACTTGAAAATTGAAATCCTCACTTCTTTAAAAAATGACATTGCAACTCTGCTTAGATCGGAGTTGAAAACTGTGCTGGCTGAGGAACTTGAGATCGTAAAATCCGAACTACAAGCAGTAAAATCAGAGGTTTCAAACAACACTGCAACAATCCGCTCTGACGTGGAAACTATGAAAGCAACCATATCGGACATGGAACGTGGGCCATCATCATGCTCAGATGACGTGACTTTGCTGCAAAACAAGGTGGCCAAGCTCGAGACGGAGGTAACCAGTCTACAAGAAAAATGTCTTGACATGGAGGGAAGCTTGAGACACTGTAACATCCGTATATTAAATGTTCCTGAAACACCGGGCTCAAGCACTCCAACCAATGTTTCGAGATTCCTGAAAGAAGTTTAGGCATGGACAAAGATGTCCTGGTCGACAGATCACACAAATTACTCATGTGTTGTATATATTTTAAAGCCCGATCTATTGGTCACCAGATTAAATCAGACTGGTACTGACTTTCAAAACAGCCTCTGGGATAATTCAATTACATGCTTGGGAACATCTCCAAATTAACAGTTGAAATTCGGAATATAATGTATGAAATGATAATGTATTAACAGGGACACTCAGAAGGACAAGACATTTCTACTTATGGGCTTTGAAGGTCATTTTTAACATGCTGCAAGGTGTCTGGGAGACAGAGATACCGAGAGCAAGGGATTTTTTTCCTCGAAAGAACTTTCTGTTTTCTGTCATTTTCTTGTCTTTCAGCAAAACTTAACAAAACAGAAAAAGCCAGTCCCTGCTCCTGGTGATATTTTTAATTGTACACACCAAGCCGAAAAACAATATTTACTGTCTAGTGAAACTGAATATCACACACGAGGTTAATTGAATTTCAGGATCAATAGTTGATGAACAGATAGTCACAAAAAGAACCATGAGCAAGAAGAGCAAAAGAACAAGTCAAGTAAAAAGCTGCGATTATAGTTATGGTGGTCTCTTTTTGAGTCCGTCACTCGGGTAACTGGAAAAACGTTTTGCATATTATGAGACTTACCTCAAAGTGGGTGGAGCTTAATGGTTTTTGAGGGTTTTTTTTGGGGGGGGTTGAGCCAGGGAAAGGGGTGGAACAAGAAAGATTTTGTGTCATTATACCTCATGGCCAAATATGACACAAAATGGAAAACACTGCACTATAGTGCCACCACCAGGCCATTCTGGTTCATCTTGCTTGCTTGAATAGAGGGAATACTTGTGTGTGTTATACACACACACACACATTATATATATATATATATATATATATATATATATATATATATACACACTAGTGCATCTCAAAAAATTAGAATATTGTGAAAAAGTCCAATATTTTCCATCAGTTATTTTAGAAAGTGAAAATGTTATATATTATAGACTCATTACACATAAACTAAAATGTTTCAAGCATTTAATCTCATCTCATTATCTCTAGCCACTTTATCCTTCTACAGGGTCGCAGGCAAGCTGGAGCCTATCCCAGCTGACTACGGGCGAAAGGCGGGGTACACCCTGGACAAGTCGCCAGGTCATCACAGGGCTGACACATAGACACAGACAACCATTCACACTCACATTCACACCTACGGTCAATTTAGAGTCACCAGTTAACCTAACCTGCATGTCTTTGGACTGTGGGGGAAACCGGAGCACCCAGAGGAAACCCACGCGGACACGGGGAGAACATGCAAACTCCACACAGAAAGGCCCTCGCCGGCCACGGGGCTTGAACCCAGGACCGTCTTGCTGTGAGGCGACAGCGCTAACCACTACACCACCGTGCCGCCTGTTTCAAGCATTTTTCTATTTTAATTTTAATCAGTATGGCATACAGTACAAAAACATTAAAAAAACCCTCTCAAAATATTAGAATATTTAATTTCGAGTTTGAGTAAAACAGAACACAGTGCATCTCTTAGTCTAGTTCAGTACACACAACCACAATCATGGGGAAGACTGCTGACTTGACTGTTGTCCAGAAGATGATCACTGATGCCCTCCACAAGGAGGGTAAGCCACAAAAGGTCATTGCTGAAAAGGGTGGCTGGAAAAGGTGCACAAGCAACAGGGATGGCCGCAGTCTTGAGAGGATTGTCAAGAAAAGTTGATTCAAGAACTTGGGAGAGCTTCACAAGGAGTGGACTGAGGCTGGTGTCAGTGTATCAAGACCCATCACGAACAGACATCTTCAAGAAAGGGGATACAACTTTCGCATTCCAAATATCAAGCTACTCCTGAGCCAGAGACAATGTCAGAAGTGTCGGTGCTGCAGTGGAGAGGGTGAGCAGCACCAAGTTTCTGGGTGTGCACATCTCTGAAGACCTGTCCTGGAGCAACAACACCGCATCACTGGCCAAAAAAGCCCAACAGCGTCTGTACTTCCTCCGCAAACTGAGGAGAGCAAGAGCCCCGGCCCCCATCATGCACACTTTCTACAGAGGCACCATCGAGAACATCCTGACCAGCTGCATCACCGTGTGGTACGGCGCCTGCACCGTGTCCTGCTGCAAGTCTCTGCAGCGCATCGTGAGAGCAGCTGAGAGGATCATTGGTGTCTCTCTCCCTTCTCTAATGGATATTTATAACTCCCGTCTCACCCGCAAAGCCATCAGGATTGCAGGTGACCCCACCCACCCATCTCACAGCCTCTTCAGCCTGCTGCCATCGGGGAGGAGACTGCGGAGTCTCCGGGTCAAAACCAGCAGGCTCAAGAACAGTTTCTTTCACCAGGCGGTCAGGAGGCTCAACTCCCTCCCTGTTCTGCCCCTCCTCCCTCCTCTGCCCCCTGCCACAGATTCTGCTCGCACACCCCCTGCCCCCCCTTCAGCATCTGACATGTCATCCTCACAGTTCCCCCCCCCCCCCCAACACACACACATACATACATCTCATCGTTCATTAACACACTGAACTCAGGGACCGCACATCTCACTTTACCTCGCTCATTTGCACTATTCCACACTACCTCATCTTAACAGCTGCTAGTTTGTTTATACTGCTTATTTCATGTTTCATGTTTACCTGCTATACCTCAAGTGCCCTTGACTGTTTGGTTATTTGAACCAATTTATGTGTATATATATATATATATATATATATATATATATGAGTGTTTAGTCTACGTCAGTTCATATCTAGAGTGTTTATACTGTTTATATTGTCTGAGGGGGTGGCACGGTGGTGTAGTGGTTAGTGCTGTCGCCTCACAACAAGAAGGTCCGGGTTCAAGCCCCGTGGCCGGCGAGGGCCTTTCTGTGCAGAGTTTGCATGTTGTCCGCGTGGGTTTCCTCCGGGTGCTCCGGTTTCCCCCACAGTCCAAAGACATGCAGGTTAGGTTAACTGGTGACTCTAAATTAACCGTAGGTGTGAGTGTGAATGGTTGTCTGTGTCTATGTGTCAGCCCTGTGATGACCTGGCGACTTGTCCAGGGTGTACCCCGCCTTTTGCCCGTAGTCAGCTGGGATAGGCTCCAGCTTGCCTGCGACCCTGTAGAACAGGATAAAGTGGCTAGAGATAATGAGATGAGATATTGTCTGAGTGTTTAGTCTATGTCTAGTTCCTATCTAGAGTGTTTATATTGTTTGTTTTTTTCAATTATTCTATTTTTATTTATTGCATTGCCTGTTTGCACCTTGGTTCAGAGAGGACTGATATTTCATCTGTGCTGTATGTCGAACATGTATAGCATATTTGACAATAAAGTTGACTTGACTTGACTTGAGTCTTATCTGGGCTAAGGAGAGAAAGAAATGGACTGTTGCTCAGTGGTCCAAAGTCCTCTTTTCAGATGAAAGTACATTTTGCATTTAATTTGGAAATCATGGTTCTAGAGTCTGGAGGAAGAGTGGAGAGGCACAGAATCCAAGGTGTTTGAAGCCCAGTGTGAAGTTTCCACAGTCTGTGATGATTTGGGGTGCCATGTCATCTGCTGATGTTGGTCCACTGTATTTTATGAAGTCTAAAGTCAACACAGCAATCTACCAGGAGATTTTAGAGCACTTCATGCTTCCACCTGCTGACGAGCTTTTTGGAGATGCTGATTTCCTTTTCCAGCGGGACTTAGCACCTACCCACAGTGCCAAAACTACTACCAAATGGTTTGCTGACCATGATATTACTGTGTTTGATTGGCCAGCCAACTTGCCTGACCTGAACCCCATAGAGAATCTATGGGGTATTGTCAAGAGGAAGATGAGAAACACCCGACCCAAAAATACAGATACGCTGAAGGCCACTATCAAAGCAACCTGGGCTTCAATAACACCTCAGCAGTGCCACAGACTGATCACCTCCATGCCACACCGCATTGATACAGTAATTCATGGTAAAGGAGCCCCAACCAAGTATTGAGTGTATAAATGAATATACTTTTCAGAAGTTGGACATTTCTGTATTGTAAATCCTTTTTTTGATTGCTCTTAGGGAATATTCTAATAATTTGAGATACTGGATTTCTGATTTTCATGAGCTATAAGCCATAATCATCAAAATTAAAACAAAAAAGGCTTTAAATATTTCACTTTACATGTAATGAATATAGAATATATGAAAGTTTACCTTTTTGAATTAAATTATGAAAAAAAGGAACTTTTTCATGGTATTCTAATTTTTTGAGATGCACTAGTATATATTATGGATTATTCTAGAATTCGGGGTACATTTCGCATCTTTGAGATAAACCTTTTGTTATTTTGCACAAAAGAAATCTTTATTGAATCAGTTTTGAACAATAATGCAAATTATGACAAACTTTCACCAATAGTGATGCTTGGTGTACATTTTAGTCTTAATTTATCCATAAAACATTAACTAAATGACTCCCACCCCTCCCCCCACATTATTGGTCGTCTTCGACTCCTGATTCATCCATTCGACTCCAATAAACATGAAGTGATTCAGTCTAACAATCTGTTTTGGGAGGCTCATTCTATTAACTGTTATAAAATCAATTGCACAGAAAGTCCATTTTCTGTATGATGTGAAATTTCAATAATAAAAAAATGGATTTTTGTTCCAATGTTCTTGTCAACTCTGTTAATGCTGTTATAAAACCGCATAAAATCCACAAAGACTTTTAATTATACGCATGACACCTGCACCAAGAGATGTCACTTCCTATGGCAGGAAACTTCAGAAAGGCAGTGAGGTGTGTTCTGTTTCTTCTCTCATTAATTTGAACAAAATGTTGAGGATACACCAACAGTAGATTAATTATTCATCAAATCTGTTATTGTGATATTGGAGTGAATCTCTCACTGATTTAAAAAAACCCCACAATGATTTGATTAAAACCCATAAAATTAAGTTTTTATACATGCCATAGAGGTTAGCATGTGGAGTTAAGAAACAAAATGGTGGAAAATCATCAATTGTGTTAATGGATTGCCTGGGTTAACAATAACAGAGTTAATGATGGCCAACAGAGTCAACATTTGGAAATGTATCTGCAATTATAGAATGGGCCATATTTTATATATATATATATATATATATATA
The DNA here is from genome assembly GCF_027579695.1 of Neoarius graeffei. Classification (NCBI taxonomy): domain Eukaryota; kingdom Metazoa; phylum Chordata; class Actinopteri; order Siluriformes; family Ariidae; genus Neoarius; species Neoarius graeffei. Next base: position 54,538,340 of record NC_083587.1, read on the forward strand.
TATATATATATATATATATATATATATATATATTAGTGCTGTCAAGCGATTAAAATATTTAATCGCGATTAATGTCGCGACTGTCATAGTTAACTCGCGATTAATCGCAATTTAATCGCACATTTTTGTCACATGAAAAACCATGTAATTCTCTTATCAGCATAAAAAAGTGAATGGGCTTGCTCACCATTCGAACTACGGGGGTACTTGGGGGATCCGAGATCCCCTAAAACAGACATGAGATCCCTTGAAAACATGATTTGGGAAATGTTGGGGGGTCTCTAAAATATTGGCAAAATGATGTTTATTGACATACCAATCATGTGTAATGGGAAGCATTTGCATATCCGAAGTGAGCGCAAGATGGAGATACGCGCTCTGAGACAAGCGCAAGCACCCCCCCGGGAAAAAAGGGACCCCCCCCCCGAAAATATCGACATAGTTCAAACACTGGTTGTACCAATGTTTTTTTTTTTTTATTGCAGAGCATAACACGTCTTGTCACAGCCACTGCAAAGTGGGGCTGGAGCCGCCGATGGAAAAACGAAACCTAAGCCGAGCACCGTGGCTCTTCGGGGGAGGGCAGAGGACTCTGGCTGTGCGGGGCGTGGCATTAGTCTAGCTGCTATCGTTTTTCTAAGCAAAGTCTCTGTTCCAAGTTCCTGGCAATTTCAAAAGCTTATGAAAAACCTATATCATGTCACAGAGCGTTAATCTCGCGATAAAAAAATTATCGGCGTTAAAATTGAGTCAAGTTAACGCGTTAATAACGCGACATTTTTGACAGCACTAATTATATATATATATATATATATATATATATATATATATATATATATACACACACACACACACACACAGACACACAGGCCAATTTATTAGGTACACCCATACACCTGCTGTTTGATGCAGTTCTCTAATCAGCCGATCCCTTGACAGCAGCACAATGCATCAAATCATACAGATACAAATCAAGAGCATCAGTTAATGTTCACTTCAAACATCAAAATGGGAAAAATTGTGATCTCAAAGTGTAACTTTCACTGTGGCATGAAAGTGTGTTGGTGCCAGATAGACTGGTTTGAGTATTTTAGAAACTGCTGATCTCCTGGGGTTTTCACACACAACAGTCTCTAGAGTTTACTCAGAATGGTGCGAAAAACAAAAATCATTGAGTGAGCAACAGATCTGTGGGTGAAAATGCCTTGTTGATAAGAGAGGTCAGAGGAAAACGGCCAGGCCTGAGTTTCCCCAAAAGCATCGCAGCACAAAGATCATCGTTAAATGGTAGAGCAAGCAGCATAATGAACACTCTCTCTCTCCTAGTTAAGATGCTCTTAGTGTTAAGAGGCTTTTGAGAAACCCATCCCAGATTGGTTCAATCTGCCAGGAAGGATATAGTAACTCATAGCAACTTGTTACAACCGTGATGAACAGAAAAAGCATCTCAGCATGCAACAGCAGAAGACCACATTGGGTTCCAGTCCTGCAGCCAAGAACAGGAATCTTAGAATATACAATATATTTGTGCCTGAAAATAAAGGGACTTGAAATTCAAGTGAAAATTCAGTGTGTGCTGTCCCACCTTCTTTCAGGATTATATAATAAATACATTTAAAATGTAGTACAGTATTTTATAGTAGCACATTTGTCATGGGTGGAGTAACTGTCACATACTTCATACTTCTCAAATCTAAAATATGCATAAAATCATTCAATAAAATACATTCCAAAGCTTCAGTATTCTGTGATGCTTATAAAGAAACTTCACAGTTCCATTATCATCTATTCCTCTGTGGACAGGTACGGTATAATGCTGCTGTAAGTCTCACGACCACCAAGGTCCTTTACTTTAATTTCTTTTGTACTTTCACTTTGCACTTTACCGGCTTCCGCCCTGCCAGTGGCCATCCCCTGAAAAACAGCTGGCTTTTTTATTCAATGCCACCTTCAATCATTTGTGTTTATTAACACACTAGAAAGGGGCTTGTGAAGGCAAATGTGCTTTACGTGCACTGTAATAAAATGGGTCTGAAGTCACAGATCTTTGAACACATTCACGATTGGAAAGCTGGCAGACTGTTTGTGTGCACTGCTGAAGGATATGAAGGCAGTCAGATGGAAATGCAGAGGCGTTTTATATTCATAGTCATCATCCATAATGGGGATGAAGGCTCATAAGATAAGCAAATGGAGAAAATAGGTAAGCAGAGGTCAAAGCAAACTCAACATGAAACAATAGTTTAGAACTGAACTCATCAATGTGTTTCTGGAGATGTACTGGTTCTGAAGGGGTGGGTTTGTGCATGACATGCATATCATATTTATTCATTCATTCTTCTTTAGAAAAGAAAGTGTAAAATTGTTCCTGTGCCACTTGAAGTAAGAATTACAGTATTCAATATACGTAGATTTTTTAGTTTGAAGAGATACTTTAAAAGGAATAATAACCCAGTTTCAAATGGAAAAATATATGACGGAATATTTAAAAAGATGCTGAACTCGAGTTTTCTTCCATCTCACTTTCTGTTTGTCAAAACATCCAACCTTGGCTTACAATTTTTAGAAAAATCATAACATTAATCTTTAATTTTTAGGATATACCCTTTTATTCTATCCACATTCACGGGATATGAGCAATTGCATGCTCTGATTGGCTCCTCTACTACTAGGCGATCAGCTCATATACAGTGGTGCTTGAAAGTTTGTGAATCCTTTAGAATTTTCTATATTTCTGCATAAATATGACCTAAACCATCATCAGATTTTCACACAAGTCCTAAAAGTAGATGAAGAGAACCTAGTTAAACAATGAGACAAAAATATTATACTTGATCATTTATTTATTGAAGAAAATGATCCAATATTACATATCTGTGAGTGGCAAAAGTATGTGAACCTTTGCTTTCAGTATCTGGTGTGACCCCCTTGTGCAGCAATAACTGCAACTAAACGTTTCTGGTAACTGTTGATCAGTCCTGCACACCAGCTTGGAGGAATTTTAGCCCATTCCTCCATACAGAACAGCTTCAACTCTGGGATGTTGGTGGGTTTCCTCACATGAACTGCTCGCTTCAGGTCCTTCCACAACATTTTGATTGGATTAAGGTCAGGACTTTGACTTGGCCATTCTAAAACATTAACTTTATTCTTCTTTAACCATTCTTTGGTAGAACAACTTGTGTGCTTAGGGCCGTTGTCTTGCTGCATGACCCACCTTCTCTTGAGATTCAGTTCATGGACAGATGTCCTGACATTTTCCTTTAGAATTTGCTGGTATAATTCAGAATTCATTGTTCCATCAATGATGGCAAGCCGTCCTGGCCCAGATGCAGAAAAACAGGCCCAAACCATGATACTAACACCACCATGTTTCACAGATGGGATAAGGTTCTTGTGCTGGAATGCAGTGTTTTCCTTTCTCCAAACATAATGCTTCTCATTTAAACCAAAAAGTTCAATTTTGGTCTCATCCGTCCACAAAATATTTTTCCAATAGCCTTCTGGCTTGTCCACATGATCTTTAGCAAACTGCAGACGAGCAGCAATGTTCTTTTTGGAGAGCGGTGGCTTTCTCCTTACAACCCTGCCATGCACACCATTATTGTTCAGTGTTCTCCTGATGGTGGACTCATGAACATTAACATTAGCCAATGTGAGAGAGGCCTTCAGTTGCTTAGAATTTACCCTGGGGTCCTTCGTGACCTCGCCGACTATTACATGCCTTGCTCTTGGAGTGATCTTTGTTGGTCGACCACTCTTGGAGAGGGTAACAATGGTCTTGAATTTCCTCCATTTGTGTACAATCTGTCTGACTGTGGATTGGTGGAGTCCAAACTCTTCAGTGATGTTTTTGTAACCTTTTCCAGTTTGATGAGCATCAACAATGCTTTTTCTGAGGTCCTCTGAAATCTCCTTTGTTCATGCCATGATACACTTCCACAAACTTGTGTTGTGAAGATCAGACTTTGATAGATCCCTGTTCTTTAAATAAAAGGGTGCCCACTCACACCTGATTGTCATCCCATTGATTGAAAACACCTGATTCTAATTTCACCTTCAATTTAACTGCTATTCCTAGAGGTTCACATACTTTTGCCACTCACAGATATGTAATATTGGATCATTTTCCTCAATAAATAAATGGCCAACTATAATATTTTTGTCTCATTTGTTTAACTGGGTTCTCTTTATCTACTTTTAGGACTTGTGTGAAAATCTGATGATGTTTTAGGTCATATTTATGCAGAAATATAGTTCTAAAGGGTTCACAAACTTTCAAGCACCACTGTACTGTGAGTAGAGAAAAACAAAATCGCGGTATTAAGTATTGTAACAGTTCAATACGTGTGGGTGGAGCACAGAGGACGGCAGGACAGAGATCAGGTGTAAACCGAGGCTTTATTGCCACACTTTTCAGTCCAACAATATATCTATTTTAAACACACAGAGACACACACTCCAGCGTCTCATTCAGGGAACAGCCGCTCTGCTCTCGCTCTCCCTCCTTAAATAGGGCGTGGTCACTGGGAAGACACACAAACACAGGTTAATTGCCATCAGGTGTAGTGATTCTGCCACTTACCTTCCCTGACTCCGCCCTCCTGTCACAGACCGGCGCTTGACCATGCCCCCGCTGCCACATACCCCCACCGCCCGACTCAGGCCGGGCGGCTGTCCGGCCTGCAGCTGACTCCCCCCCCCCCCCTTGACGGGAGAGGAAGTCTGCCATGACCATCTGCGCCCCTGGCCTGTGGACCACCTTGAAATTGAAGGGTTGGAGTGCCAGATACCAACGGGTGATCCGCGCGTTGGCATCTTTCATGCGGTGGAGCCACTGGAGGGGCGTGTGGTCCGAACAGAGGGTGAAAGGGCGCCCCAGCAGGTAGTAACGGAGGGCGAGGACTGCCCACTTGATCGCCAGACACTCCTTCTCGTTCGTGCTGTAGCGCCCCTCACGCACCGACAGCTTCCTGCTAATGTACAGGACGGGGCGGTCCTCCCCCTCCACCTCCTGGGACAAAACCGCCCCCAGCCCTCTGTTCGATGCATCGGTCTGCAACACAAAGGGGAGAGAAAAGTCAGGGGAGTGTAAAAGTGGCCCCCCACACAGTGCAGCCTTCACTTCAGAAAAAGCCCGCTGGCATTGCTCCGTCCACTGGACTGGATCTGGTGCCCCCTTTTTAGTGAGGTCAGTCAGCGGGCTGGTGACGTCCGAATAATTAGGTATAAACCTACGGTAAGAGCCAGCCAGCCCCAGGAACTGTCTCACCCCCTTTTTGGTTTTGGGCCTCAGGCAGGCCGCAATCGCTGCCGTCTTATTAATTTGGGGACGCACCTGCCCATTGCCCAAGTAGAAGCCCAGATACTGTACTTCCACCCGCCCAATCGCACACTTCTTCGGGTTGGCTGTGAGCCCGGCTCGTCTCAGTGACCTAAGGACGGCTCTCAGATGTTCAAGGTGCCTCTGTCAGTCATTACTATAGATGATAATATCATCCAGATAGGCAGCTGCATAAGTGGCGTGAGGGTGGAGGACTCTGTCCATCAGCCGCTGAAACGTAGCGGGCGCCCCAAACAGCCCAAACGGAAGGGTGACGAATTGGTGTAAACCAAACGGTGTGGAAAAGGCCATTTTCTCTCGGGATAGTGGAGTCAAGGGGATCTGCCAATATCCCTTCGTCAAATCCAGCGTCGAATAAAAGCGAGCAGTGCCGAGTCGATCGAGCAACTCATCAATACGAGGCATCGGGTATGCATCGAATTTAGACACCGCGTTGACTTTTCTGTAGTCCACACAGAACCGGACCGACCCGTCGGCCTTGGGTACAAAGACCACCGGGCTGCTCCAGTCACTGTGGGACTCCTCGACGATGCCCATTTCGAGCATGGTCTCAAGTTCTTCCCGAACCACCTTTTTTTTGTGTTCGGGTAATCTATAAGGGCGGCTACACACTACTACCCTCGGGGGCGTCTCTATGTGGTGCTCTATGAGGTTGGTGCGACCGGGCAGGGGCGAGAACACATCCGAAAACTCGGTCTGCAACTGGGCGACCTCCATGAGTTGGGTCGGGGAGAGGTGGTCTCCACAGGGGACCGGAGAGGTGCGTGATGCCAATGCCCTCTTTTGAACCTCCAGTCCCAGCTCCGCCTTCTCCGGAACCACCGACACCAACGCCACGGGGACCTCCTCATTCCAGAGTTTGAGCAGGTTGAGGTGGTAAATTTGTAGTGCCCCACCCCTGTCCGTTCGCCTCACCTCATAGTCCACGTCCCCGACTCGCCGTGTGACCTCAAAGGGCCCTTGCCACCTGGCGATTAATTTGGAGCTCGAAGTGGGCAACAGTACGAGTACTTTATCTCCCGGTGTGAACTCCCTAAGGCGCGTACCCTTGTTGTACAGGCGGGCTTGCCATTCCTGGGCCTGCCGCAAATTCTCCTGAGTTAGGTGGGTGAGCGTGTGGAGTTTTGCGCGCAGGTCCATAACGTATTGAATTTCGTTCTTGCTTTGTGAAGGTCCCTCCTCCCAATTTTCCCGCAGCACGTCTAGGATGCTGCGCGGCTTACGCCCATATAATAATTCGAATGGGGAGAACCCCGTGGAGGCTTGGGGAACCTCTCGCACTGAGAACAACAAGGGCTCGAGCCACTTATCCGAATCACGTGCGTCCTCACTTACAAATTTTTTAATGATATTTTTGAGGGTGCGATTGAACCGTTCCCCTAAACCGTCCGTTTGTGGGTGATACACACTGGTGTGGATCGGCTTAATCCCCAATAACCCATACAGTTCGCGCAGTGTCCGTGACATGAATGTAGTGCCTTGATCAGTCAGAATCTCTTTCGGGATTCCGACTTGGGAGATAACGCGGAAGAGTGCCTCTGCAATACTGCGTGCTGAGATATTGCGCAGAGGCACTGCTTCCGGGTATCGCGTTGCATAGTCCACCAGAACTAATATAAAGCGGTACCCTCGTGCTGACCGATCTAATGGCCCAACGAAATCCATCCCAATTCTCTCAAACGGGGTCTCGATCAATGGAAGAGGGCACAAAGGCGCTTTTGGAATGGCCGCTGGATTTACTAACTGGCATTCGCGGCATGCTGTACACCACCTACAAACATTGCCGCGAATCCCCGGCCAATAGAATCGGGCCATTATTCGGGCTAGTGTCTTATCCTGCCCTAAGTGTCCAGCCATGGGATTAAAGTGAGCCGCCTGGAATACCAATTCCCGGCGGCTCTTCAGAATCAAAAGCTGCGTGACTCGCTCTTTAGTTTGAGTGTCCTGTGTCACTCGGTATAACCTATCCTTCATAATTGCGAAGTAGGGGAAGGACGGGGTGGCGTTCGGCTGGAGCGTTTGACCATCGATTACTCTCACTTGGTCAAACGCATGTCGCAGAGTCCCGTCTCGCGATTGTTCTAATGGGAAATCCGTGAGGGATTCCCCAATAGAGAGAGGAGGAGCCGGCGGCTCCTCACTCTGACACGGAGATGATGTAGACGGCTCTGTGACAGCTGCTCCCGCCAAAGCAACACCGGGACCTCCACCTGTCAAATGGCAGGACCCACTCTTTCCTAAGCGTGTCATTAACCCCCGAAATCCCGGCCAATCAGTCCCCAAAATTAAAGAGTGGGTAAGGCGAGGATTAACCGCCGCCTTCACTATAAATTTTTCCCCTCTGAAAAAAATGTGGACCGACACCAAAGGGTAGCTGTGAACATCCCCGTGCAGACACAACACCTTCACCCCCTGTGCTCCCCCCAATGCTTCGTTTTGAACCAGGCTTTGGCGAATTGAGGTCTGATTACAACCCGAATCCACCAACGCCTGATATGTAGCCCCTTGGATACTCACCGGTATGTGATACGCTCCGGCCCGATCGAGGGCGGCCTCTGGCATGTCGGGGATCCGAACCACTTCCATTGCCATGCACTGTTGTTGAAGGTGGCCCAGCTCCCTGCAGCGCCAGCAAAACGGCCTGGGCTTTCCCTCTGCACCGGTGTTCTGGGGCTCACTCACCTGAGGGGGGGAGAGACAGACACAGAAGGGAGAAACGGGAGGGCACCGCGGGTGCGGCGGGCTGGCTGGGGTGGTGCCAGCCCCCGTCTCCGCGGTGGGGGAATGGGGCGAGGACGGGACACAGAAGGAGGGGGAGAGAGAGAGAGAGAGAGAAGAGGAGAGAAGAGAAGACGATGTCTGCTGTCCTGCCACTGGAACAGCCGCCAAATGATCCTCCGCCAGCTCGACTGCCTGATCCAGCGACGCCGGGCAGTGGCACTGGACCCACTCCGCAGTTCCTGCGGGTACGCGAGCAATGAACTGTTCCAGCACCACCTGGTCGATGATCCCCTCTGCGTCGCGGTCATCGGCCCTCAGCCACCACCAGCAGGTGTCCCAGAGCTGCTGGCTGAACGCGAACGGCCGGCCGATTTTCTCCAAGCGCAGAGCACGGAAGCGCTGGCGCTGTTGCTCTGGAGTGCGCCCCACGCGCTGGAGGACGGCCCGGCGGATGTCTGCGTAGGCCAGCCAGCAGTCGGCGGGGAGCTGTAGCGCGGCCAGCTGTGCCTCTCCCGTTAGGAGGGGGAGGAGGCGCGCCGCGCGCTGCTCCATCGGCCACCCCGAGGCTTCTGCGACCTGTTCGAATAACGTGATGAACGCCTCGGGGTCGTCCTGCGGGCCCATCTTGGTGACGGTGAGGGGAGACAGGCCCGCGGCCGGAGCGCTGGTGGACCCCGCCAATGCGAGGAGCTGCCGGAACGCCTCGCGGTCTTCCTGCTGGGCCAGCACCAGGGCTTCGAAGCGCCGCTCTTGTTCCTTCCGGAGGGTGACGAGCGCCTGGTGCTGGCTTTGCTGGGCTGTGGCGAGGGCGTGGACCAGGTCGGCGAACGGGGAGGACTCCATGGGGCTGATCGGTTGGTGCTCCACTCTGGATCCCGGGTTTTGGCACCACTGTAACAGTTCAATACGTGTGGGTGGAGCACAGAGGACGGCAGGACAGAGATCAGGTGTAAACCGAGGCTTTATTGCCACACTTTTCAGTCCAACAATATATCTATTTTAAAAACACACAGAGACACACACTCCAGCGTCTCGTTCAGGGAACAGCCACTCTGCTCTCGCTCTCCCTCCTTAAATAGGGCGCGGTCACTGGGAAGACACACAAACACAGGTTAATTGCCGTCAGGTGTAGTGATTCTGCCACTTACCTTCCCTGACTCCGCCCTCCTGTCACAGACCGGCGCTTGACCACGCCCCCACTGCCACAAGTATTTAAAAGAAACAGAACTAGCTAAAAGAATATCGTCATGTCCTGTCCCCCCCAGTTTCTCCTGTTCCATACTCCAGCCCAGTTGGTGGCGGTAATGCACCTTTAAGTTGGTTTGCCAATCACCAAAAAACCCTAAAGAAGAACAAAATGGCGGCGCACGTTGCTGAACCAACCGAGAATGAAATAAAAACTAGTCAAAAACAAAACCCCCAAAAATACAAAAATATGGAATAAAAGTATTTGATGGTAAGAACATCTCTTTTTTTCCATGAATTATTATTATCGCATTTTCACAAATTGCTACTGTCATTTCACCGGTTTGTTTACATTCTAAGTGGAGATGATTTTGTTGGACGTTTTGTATAAAGTTTTATCAAATTTGCAAAAAATAACAATAAAAATGCTCTGTTTTGCAAAATCCAGTGAATGTGGATAGAATAAACCAGTTATTCCACTCAATCTCATCATACATGGCTTATATGTAAGCCGCTACGCGCCTCGTCAGCTATCAGCTCACGTACAACTCGATTTTGTGGAATAACTGTAAAATGTGCTCTTGTAATTAGAAGTTTGACTATACACCATCATTCTGAAATCCCGGATTAGAGGATTACCCGCTTTAATCTGGTTTTAGACAGGGAGATTAGATTAGTTTAGAGCAGGGACAAGATTTAAAAAAAAGCATTTGATCTTGATCAAAAAGATGTTTGATCAAGATCACTACATCCATTTTAATTACTGTTGTAAATGTAAATACATTTACATATATACTATGGCCAAAAGTACATGGACAACTGACCATCATATTCACACAGTACAGTGTCTTGCAAGAGTATTCATCCCCCTTGGTGTTTGTCCTGTTTTGTTGCATTACAAGATGGAATTAAAATGGATTTTGGGGGGAGGTTAGCAAAATTTGATTTACACAACATGCGTACCACTTTAAAGGTGCAAATTGTTGTTGTATTGTGACACAAACAATAATTAAGATGAAAAACCAGAAATCTGGAGTGTGCATAAGTATTCACTCCCTTTTGTTTGAAAGCCCTAAATAAGAGCTGGTCCAACCAATTCACTTCATATGTCACATAATTAGTTGATTAAGATCCACCTGTGTGCAATCAAAGTATCACATGATCATCACATGATGTCTATATAAATCAACCTGTTCTGGAAGGACCCTGACTCTGCAACACGACTAAGCAAGCAACATGAAAACCAATGAGCACTCCAAACATGTCAGAGACAAAGTTGTGGAGAAGTATAGATCAGGGGTGGGTTATAAAAAATATCCCAAACTTTGAATATCCCAGGGAGCACCATTAAATCCATTATAGCAAAATGGAAAGAATATGGCACCACTACAAACTAGGCCTGGGCCAAAAAAATCGATCTTTATATTAATCGCGATTTTTTTTCTGGAGATTTTTAAAAATCGATTCTCATATGAGAATCAATTTTTATTTATTTATTTATTTATTTATTTTTTGACGACCAATCTTTATTGTACGACCATGTATTCTGTGCCATTACACTCGACAGTCAAACCGGCCTGTTGTGTTCGTTTGTTCACACTGGTCTGTCTCTTTATTTTCGTCATCTGCATCCCGCTTCCGGAAATAGAAGCACATGGGTCAACATAGCAACCCTAATGCGAGCAAATGCATACAATAAAATGGCGGAGCGCAGCGAGCCAAGTACTTCCACAGAGCCACCTGAACTCTTTCCCCCACCGCCCCACTTCAAATCCAACACATGGAGTCTATTTGGTTTTTATAAAATGCAGGGAACAGGAGAGCTCGATATGAAGAAAGCCGTATGTAAACTTTGTTGCGGTCAAGTCGCTTACTGCGGTAACACCACGAACATGACGGCGCACATTGCTCGCCACCACCCTGAGAAAAAAAACGATCTGGGGAAAGCTAAACAGCGGCCCTTGGCAGTGCAGCAGACACTAGAATCAACTCTCCACAAACTCCCAGCTGGATCAGACAAGGCGTCGAGGGTAACTAGTATACCAGGGACAAGCGTCTCTGCTGAGCGCGTCTTTTCAACAGCACGGGACATTGTCACTGCTCAGCGAAGCAGCTTAACACCTGAGCACGTTGACCAGCTCCTGTTTCTCCACAAAAACCTTATCACTCCAAAGTGGTAGGAACAGGCAGATGACTGATCAAGCACTGTATTCTACACTTTTCTTTATTCCAAAGCTTTTTGTGTTGATGTTCATGTTAAATATCAGACAAAAGCACAGTAGGCTACACATTTCTCTATTCTTGTTAAATGTTGAAGATTCTACCTCAGGTTCATGGTTTTAAAGACAGCTCATGTGCACTTGTTAATACTCACATTAAAGCTGTGTGCTGTTCTCAGCAATAGACTGTAATTGTTCATTTTGGGCAAGCGCTTTTCTTTCAGTGAGCTCAGTGAGTAGGAACTGAATATTTTTAAGTATGTTTTGTTGACTCAATTGGAACTTGTATTTATTTAAAGGCCCATATTTGTGCTCTGAAGATTTCAGTAACTATTTCAGTTACTTTTTGACTTATTTTTTTATTTAATTTATTTTCTAAAGACCAGCTAAATGTAGCAGTTTAGTTTATTGTAAGATGTTGGCGGATGAGAATGTTTTTTGTGAGGGCAGGTGCACAGTTGTACAAATAAATCTCACAAACTGATGTGATGTGTGTATTGTTTTTTGTAAATATGACTTATGATGTATTATCAAGTGTTTGGTTCAACCTGTTCTTGTTTAAGGAAAGAAAATCACAATAATTGAAATATAAAAATCGCAATACTTGTTTAATCAGAATCGCAATTTAAATCGAATCGGGACCCAAAAATTGTTGGAGAATCGAATCGGCACAAAAGCATATCAGCCCAGCCCTACTACAAACCTGACAAGAGAAGGTCGCTTACCAAAACTCACAGACTGGGCAAGGAGGGCATTAATCAGAGATGCAACAAAGACACCAAAGATAACACTGAAGGAGCTGCAAAGATCCACAGTGGAGATGAGAGTATCTGTCCATAGGACCACTTTAAGTCATACACTCCACAGAGCAGGGCTCTATGGAAGAGTGGCCAGAAAAAAAGCCATTGCTTAAAGAAACAAAAAAGAAAACATGTTTGGAGTTTGCCCAACAGCATGTGGCAGACTCCCCAAACACATGGAAGAAGATTCTCTAGTCAGACGAGTCTAAAATTGAACTTTTTGGCCATCATGGGAAATGCCATGTGTGGTGCAAACTCAACAACCTGAGAACACCATTCCTACAGTGAAGCATGGTGGTGGCAGGATCATGCTGTGGGGGATGTTTTTCATCTGCAGGGCCAGGAAAGCTGGTCAGGACTGAAGGAAAAAAAAAATGGATGACACTAAATACAGGGCAATTCTGGAGGAAAACCTGTTTGAGTCAGCCAGAGGTTTGAGACTGGGACGAAGATTCACATTCCAGCAGGACAATGACCCTAAACGTACTGCTAAAGCTACACTGGAGTGGTTTAAAGGGAAACATTTAAATGTCTTGGAATGGCCAATTGAGATTCTGTGGCATAACTTGAAGATTGCTGTACACCAATGCAACCCATCTTACTTGGAGTTGGAGCAGTTTTGCCTTGAGGAATGGGCAAAAATACCAGTTGCTAGATGTGCTAAGCTAATGGAGACATACCCCAAGAGACTTGCAGTTGTAATTGCAGCAAAAGTTGGCTCTACAAAGTATTGACTTTAGAGGGTGAATACCTATACACACTCCAGATTTCCATTTTTTCCATCTTAATTATTGTTTGTGTCACAATAATAAAAAAAAATTGCACCTTTAAAGTGGTGGGCATGTTGTGTAAATCAAATGGTGCTAACCCCCCCAAAAAATCCATTTTAATTCCAGCTTGTAATGTGACAAAACAGGACAAACACCAAGGGGGATGAATACTTTACTTTTGCAAGACACTGTATATGCTTATTGAACATTCCACTCTAGATTTAGTCCCCCTTTGCTGTTATAATAGCTCTCACTTTTCTGGGAAGGCTTTCCACTAGATTTTGGAGTGTGGCTGTTGGGATTCATGCTCATTCAGCTACAAGAGCATTCATGAAAGCAGGCACTGGTGTCAGGCAAGGAGGCCTTGGGTACAGTCAGTGTTTCAGTTCATCCCAAGTGTGTTCACTGGGGTTGAGGTCAGGGCTCTGTGCAGGACACTCAAGTTCTCCCACTCCAACCTTGGCAAGTCATGTCTTCATGGATCTTCCTTTGTACACAGGGGGCATCATCATCATGGTGGAACACATTTGGGCCACTTAGCTCCAGTGAAGGGAAATCTTAAATGCTAGATTACAAATACATCCAAAGATGCTTCTCCTTCATTCACCTCAAGTGAATGTAGCCTTAGCCAGGAGGAGTTGATGTCATCAGGCGGTACCCATCATTCATCGGGTGTTTCGACCCTTAACCGCAACACCCTCCCAATGGTGGGTTGGCAGTGGTGGCCAAGTCACTGCCCATCTCTGTGAGCATTCTCCACACTGACTGGGCAGGGAATCCTCTACAGTCGACCTCAACCGGGAACAGCCATGCCTGCCATCTTTTCCCCCTGCAGTCATGCAGAAGGTCTTGGTATTTGGCGGTCTTTCTTTCAAAGGCCTGTTCACACCCCTCTTCCCATGGGACTATAAGTTCGATGAGGATGATCTTTTTTGCCTCTTCAGACCACAGTACCACATGTGGCCTCAGGGTTGTCTGGACAATCTGGGGGAACTGCAGCCTTCTTCCCAGCTCGACCTTCATTTCCCATGATTGGGCCTTTTGTAGCAGATTGGTTCTTGTTGTTGCTGTGGTTGGTGGCTTTTCCCCCTCCCTTACAAACTGGATTGATGTTGTTTTCCACAGTGGTTGGCGTTTCTTGCTTCTCTCCTGCTCTAAGGTGTTAGCGAGTGTCATGAGCACCTTGTCATGGCACCACCTGTACCTTCCTTGGGTGAGTGCTGTTTTACACCTGATCAGGATGTGTGCCATGGTACCCCTCTCCCCACAAAGCTTGCACAATGGGTCCTCTGTCATGCCCCACTTGTGCAAGTTTGCTGGGGTTGGGAGTGTGTCATACACTGATCTCACCAGGAAGGAGATGTGGAATGGCTCCATTCTCCATAGGTTCATCCAAGTGATTTTCCTCTTGGGGAGGTCCCATTTGGTCCAGGGTCCTTGGGAAGCTAGCTCCACTGCCCTTGACCTTTGTCCTCCCTCCTCCAGGTTCCGTACCTCCTCCTGAATCATGGCTCTTCTATCACTGGTTCCTGCCTTCCTCCACTGTTGGGAATGGGAGGTTCCAAGATGCTGTCTTCCTGTGCATGGTGCTCCAATGATGTCACGCAGCTTCAGCATGCTTTCGGCTTGTGCAACAGATGAGTCAGCTGCCCATTGCATCCTGATCTTGTGATGACGCCTGCATGTCTGACTTGTTCATCCTGGGAGTCTGTGTATGTCATTATGACTCTGCACTTTGTAACCTAATATTCCTCAACCACGGATGACAGAGGAAGTTGGAGCTGCCCTGATCTTATGTAGAGCCACTTTCGGAGGTACTTATTGATCTTCCTCTCCATTCCTTCTATGCTTGTCATCAGAACTTCATAGACAGTCAGCAGCCACATGAGTCTTGGCAACAGTCCGTGTTGATAGAGCCATGCTTTCAACTTCCCCGGGAGCCCTGATTTTTTGATACTCCTCAGCCATTCCTCTGTCTTCTTTTGTGTACTGGCGATGTTGTTCCTGTCAGTAAGTGAGTCATCGAACCACTTTCCGCGGCACTTGATTGGATTCTCCTCTATCGATGGAATCACTTCCCCTTGCACACATAGCTTGATCCTGTTGGTCAATTTTCCATTCCTGATCACCATGTTCCTGGATTTCTTTGGCTTAAACTTCATTCTGGCCCACATTGCCATGTGGTCCAGAACAGTTAGCACCCATCTTGCCTCCACATGGGTTGTGGTCGTCACGGTGAGGTCGTCCATGTACCCTCTTATTGAGGGTTGTTGGATGCCTGACTCCATTTTTGGACCCCGGGCTTCTTTCTCCACAGCTGTTATTAGGAGATTCATTCCCATGATGAAGAGGATGGGGGAGATTGTGCAGCCAGTTATGATACCCTTTTCCAGGCTCTGCTACTGAGTTGTAAAATGGGCTGTCTTGAATCGTAGCTGGATTCCGCCAAAGTAGCTGGTGATCATTCCCTTGATGTGCTGAGGGATGTGGTAGTGGTATAATGCTGCATGGATGAGGGCATGAGGGATTGATCCATAGGCATCGGCCAAATCCAGCCAGACAACAGTCAGGTTACCTTTGCTGGATTTGGCCTCCCGGATCATCTGACTGAGAACTCCGGTGTGTTCCAGGCATCCAGAGAAGCCTGGGATTCCACCTTTCTGGACAGCGATGTTGATGTATCCATTCTCTGTCATGTACGAGGTAATCCTATTGGCCAGTACAGAAAAGAAGCTTTTGCCTTCTACACTTAGCAGTGAGATTGTTCTAAATTGGTCAATGGTTGAGGACTTCTCTTCCTTTGGCACGAAACAGCCCTCTTCCTTCTTCCAGCATGCTGGAATGGTGCCCTTTCTCCAGATTCTCCAGAGCAGCTTCCACAGCCTCCGCAGGAGCATTGGGCATTTCTTATATACCTTGTAGGGTATACCGCTTGAGCCGGGGGCAGATCCTGTTCTGGCCTTCTTCATCACATCTTGGACTTCCTTCCAGGATGGTTCACTGGTGTTGAGCTCGTTTTCCGGTGTCTTTGTGCTGTTGATGCTTTGGTTGGCATCCAGGGCCTGGTTTCTGGAGGTGTCATTGCGGGTCTCCCTCAAGAATGCCTCCACACCTTCTCTGGGGATGGTCAGCCTTCCGGATTTTGCTTCACCCAGCAGTGTTCTGGTGAATCGGAAGGGGTCTTTGGTGAACTGGGATCTTTTGTTCTCCCTATCCTTCCTCTTCTTCCAAGTGCTTTCTGCTCTTCGGAGTCTGCAGAGACATTCCCAGAGTTAATTTGTCAGATCCTTGATGCCTTCTCTTTCATCAGCCAGGGCTCTTTTGAATTGCTTGGTGAGCGTCTTGATTTCTCCCCTCAGGCGACGGATTTCCCTTTCCCTTCTGCTTGGCTGGTATACAGACTTGATGGTAACTTTTGTCTCTTCAAATCCAAAATGCTTCCTTGCCAGGTTGTAGGTTATTGTTGTGAGGGTATTGACTTTCTGCTCAGCTGTCCCTGCTAGTGTGGCTTCTAGTATTTTGTTGAGATCTTGGTCCAGTTGGTACCATTCCTTGTTGTTGCTCATCTTAGGCCATTTGATTTGTTCCCTCGCAGGTTGGGGTTGGCTCTCTGGGGTGGCATCACGTAGGTTCCTCCTGCGGTCTTGAGGTGACACAGGTGCTGAGAGATCTCCAGTACTGTGGGGTGCTTCCTGCCTGGAGTTCTCCTGCATCTCACCAGGTGCTACCGCTATGTGCTGCACCTGTGACCCCTCTTTTTCACAGTAGGTTCAGCTTTGGTGTATCTTTTTGGTGTATTTGGTGTATCTACAGCATACAAAGACATTGTAGACAATCAATTCTTTGCTCTCAATTTTATGGCAAAACTTTGCATCATAAAACTATCATGTGAGAACTGGACATATTTCAATATTTTCCATATTAGACCTGCTTTCATAGAATGCATAGTGAGGAAAGTTATTAGAAAACTAGGTTACATCATCAATGGTGATAAACTGTAAATAAAAACAGAATGTGATAATTTACAAATCATGGAAACTGTCAGAATGCAGGCACTTATGGATGCAAATGCAGAGGAGAGTGGGGAAGCAGACTGTAGATGATGCCAAAACAATAGAGTAGAAGCGAGGTCAGGAAGCAAGCAAGGGTCAGGTGATAGGCAAACAATGTAGAATAGATGAGACAAAGAGTGTAAACGAAATAAGGATAGCAAAGGTCAGAAAATCAAGAGGCAGCTAGAGAATAGTAAGGCTTGATATGGACTGGATGAAACAGAACAATACTTCACATGGGAGTGGTGTTTGAGAGTGGCTTAAGTAGGGGAAGAGCTAATTAGGGAGATGAGTGTCAGCTGTGATTAATATTCTGGTGACAGAGGGTGCTGTGGATCTTGAAGCTTGTAGTTCTGAATGTCCATGTTTGTAGTTTGTGTGTCTTTGGCAGGTTTACTGACAGAAACCCCATATTTCATTGAAAATAGCACAAAGACAACATATCAAATGTTGAAACTGAGAAATTTTTATTTATTTATTTATTTATTTATTTATTTTAATGTATGCTCATTTTGAATTTGATGTCAGCAACACATTTCAACAAAGTTGAGACAGGGGCATGTTTACCACTGTGTTGCATCACCTCTATGTTTAAAAACACTCTGTAAACATTTGGGAACTGAGGAGACCAATTGCTGTAGTTTTGAAAGAGAAATGTTGTCCCATTCTTGCCTGATATACAATTTCAGTTGCTCAACAGTTCGGGGTCTCCTTTTTCGTATTTTGTGCTTCATAATGTGCCAAATGTTTTAAATGGGAGACAGGTCTGGACTGCAGGCAGGCCAGTTTAGCACCCAAACTCTTTTACAATGAAGTCATGCAGTTTTAATATGTGCAGAAAGCAGTTTTGCATTGTCTTGCTGAAAGAAGGAAGGCCTTCCCTGAAAAAAAATTGTCTGGATGGCAGCATATTGCTCTGAAATGTATATATCATTCAGCATTAATGATGTCTTCTCAGATGTGAAAGCTACCCATGTCATGTGCACGAATGCAGCCTCATACCATCACAGATGCTGGCTTTTGTATGCTCATTTTGAATTTGATAATTTTCTTTTACAATGAAGTCATGCAGTTTCCACTACAGACACATGTCTGCTTTTAATGCAGTGTCACCTGAGGGCCTGAAGATCACATGCATCCAATGTCAGTTTTCAGCTTTGTCTCTTACATACAGAGATTCCACCAGATTCTCTGAATCTTTTCGTGATATTATGTACCATAGACGATGTGATCCCCAAATTCTTTGCAATTTTACATTGAGAAACATTATTCTTAAATTGTTGCATTGTTTGCCCATGCAGTCTTTCACAGAGTGGTGAACCCCTCCCCATCTTTATTTCTGAGAGACTCCGCCTCTCTGGGATACTCTTTTTATACCCAATCATGTTGCTGACCTGTTGCCAATTAACCAAATTATTATTATTTTTTTAGCATTCCATAACTTTTTCAGTCTTTTGTTGCCTGTCCTAACTTTTATGAAATGTGTTGCTGACATCAAAGTCAAAATGAGCATATATTTTTCAAAAAACAATACAAATTCTCAGTTTCAATATTTGATATGTTGTCTTTGTACTATTTTCAATGAAATATAGGGTTTCCATGATTTGTTAATCTTCACATTCTGTTTTTAATTTATGTTTTACACAGTGTCCCAACTTTTTTGGAATTGGGGTTGTAAATATTAGTTCTCTTTTGCATGCATCTCAATCACAAGTAAAGATCTAGTGAAAAAGGAGCATAGCAGACATTTTGACAGCTGATATGTGATGACAAACTGAATTGATAAGACTTACATCTGTTTCACTAAATCATATAGCTGTACACTAATGTGATCAAAGCGTGGTATTCACTGTGTGAGGAAATCACACTTAGCTTGGAAGGTTTTAGTTATCTTTTGGCAGACTGACTGTTTTTTTACAACTACATTTGAGAAACTGATCCCTTACCCAACCTCACTTTTGCACGACATTAGCTTAAACAAGATTAACAAGCAAGTAATGCCCCTTTCTCAATTGATTTTGTGAAAAATGTTTATGGTTTCTGAAAATTGAGGTGCGATTGGCAGAAAAACATGTGGCCAAATCTTGAATTTTTCTCTCAGCTATATGTGACAGGTTTTCCCAGGCCACCACACATGCTACTTTTCTGCTTGTGTGTCAAATAAGTTTCCAACCGAAGTGGGAAATGTTGGCCCATACCTGATGACCAAGTCATTTTTAAACTCGAAGGTGGGTGGATGTGAATTTCTCTCAGGGTCAAGTTTGCTTGCTTGCTTGCTTGCATGCTGCACCACCTGGCACTCCACTAACATCACTGTAATTTCCTGCCTCTCCCTGAAAATCATATTGGAGATGAGCTATTATTCCCTCCTTTGTGAAAAGTCCTTAATGCATAATTTTTCTCATTCATTAACTGATAAAATCCATTAAAGGGCCAGTAAAATGTACTCAAGGGCCAGACCAAGCCCACAGGCTCCTAATTGAATAGCTCTAGTCAATGTTTACAACCCATATTGGCTTCTCAAGCTTTGAACATTTACACAGCTTTGACCATCCATCTATGTCATATTTTCTTACCTGAATTTACACTCCTAAATAAATGTACTGTTGGGATCTAATAGTAGGTGAGAATGGATGATGAGGGAGAAAGTAAACAGCCTTGATACATTCACAGAGAGCAGAACTCAATATCTCAATTTAAAAATCATCTTAAAGGCTCCTCCAAAGAAACGGATGATAGATTTCACCTGCAAGTGATACAGAATGTTTCTAGTGATCACATTTTTCTGGTTAAATGCACAGTAATGTGATGCACTGTCACAAAGAAGGGTACAGAAATTAACTGTAGTTTTTGGAGTCTCTAGACTCGTTGCATAAATGATACCGACACTCTCAGAAAATAAAGTACATTATTTGTACCTTTAGGGGTGCAATGGGGTGCGGCATGGTGGTATAGTGGTTAGCACTGTCGCCTCACAGCACGAAGGTCCTGGGTTCAAGCCCAGTGGCCGGTGAGGGCCTTTCTGTGTGGAGTTTGGGTGTTCTCTGTGTGGGTTTCCTCCAGGTGCTCTAGTTTCCCCCAAAGACATACAGGTTAGGTTAATTGGTGGCTGTAAATTGACTGTGAATGGTTGTTTGTCTCTGTGTCAGCCCTGCGATAACCTGGTGACTTGTCCAGGGTGTACCCTGCCTCTCGCCCATAGTCAGCTGGGATAGGCTCAAGCTTGTCTGCGACCCTGTAGAACAGGATAAGCAGCTACAGATAGTGGATGGATGGGGTACAACGGCCTGTCATAGGATCAGTACCCTCAAAGGTACTTATTTGTACCCTTTATATATAGTGGTGCTTGAAAGTTTGTGAACCCTTTAGAATTTTCTATATTTTTGCACAAATATGACCTAAAACATCATCAGATTTTCACACAAGTCCTAAAAGTAGATAAAGAGAACCCAGTTAAACAAATGAGACAAAAATATTATACTTGGTCATTTATTTATTGAGGAAAATGATCCAATATTACATATCTATGAGTGGCAAAAGTATGTGAACCTCTAGGATTAGCAGTTAATTTGAAGGTGAAATTAGAGTCAGGTGTTTACAATCAATGGAATAACAATCAGGTGCGAGTGGGCACCCTGTTTTATTTAAAGAACAGGGATCTATCAAAGTCTGATCTTCACAACACATGTTTGTGGAAATGTATCATGGAATGAACAAAGGAGATTTCTGAGGACCTCAGAAAAAGTGTTGTTGATGCTCATCAGGCTGGAAAAGGTTACAAAACCATCTCTAAAGAGTTTGGACTCCACCAATCCACAGTCAGACAGATTGTATACAAATGGAGGAAATTCAAGACCATTGTTACCCTCCCCAGGAGTGGTCAACCAACAAGATCACTCCAAGAGTAAGGCATGTAATAGTCGGCGAGGTCACAAAGGACCCCAGGGTAACTTCTAAGCAACTGAAGGCCTCTCTCACATTGGCTAATGTTCATGAGTCCACCATCAGGAGAACACTGAACAACAATGGTGTACATGGTAGGGTTGCAAGGAGAAAGCCACTGCTCTCCAAAAAGAACATTGCTGCTCATCTGCAGTTTGCTAAAGATCACATGGACATGCCAGAAGGCTATTGGAAAAATGTTTTGTGGACAGATAAGACCAAAATAGAACTTTTTGGTTTAAATGAGAAGCATTATGTTTGGAGAAAAGAAAACACTGCATTTCAGCATAAGAACCTTATTCCATCTGTGAAACATGGTGGTGGTAGTATCATGGTTTGGGCCTGTTTTGCTGCATCTGGGCCAGGACGGCTTGCCATCATTGATGGAACAATGAATTCTGAATTATACCAGCAAATTCTAAAGGAAAATGTCAGGACATCTGTCCATGAACTGAATCTCAAGAGAAGGTGGGTCATGCAGCAAGACAATGACCCTAAGCACACAAGTCGTTCTACCAAAGAATGGTTAAAGAAGAATAAAGTTAATGTTTTGGAATGGCCAAGTCAAAGTCCTGACCTTAATCCAACCAAAATGTTGTGGAAGGACCTGAAGTGAGCAGTTCATGTGAGGAAACCCACCAACATCCCAGAGTTGAAGCTGTTCTGTATGGAGGAACGGGCTAAAATTCCTCCAAGCCGGTGTGCAGGACTGATCAACAGTTACCAGAAACGTTTAGCTGCAGTTATTGCTGCACAAGGGGGTCACACCAGATACTGAAAGCAAAGGTTCACATACTTTTGCCACTCACAGATATGTAATATTGGATCATTTTCCTCAATAAATAAATGACCAAGTATAATATTGTTTGTCTCATTTGTTTAACTGGGTTCTCTTTATCTACTTTTAGGATTTGTGTGAAAATCTGATGATGTTTTAGGTCATATTTATGCAGAAATAGAGAAAATTCTAAAGGGTTCACAAACTTTCAAGCACCACTGTACTAATTGGGAACATATATGTATCTTCTTGGCCCTAAAAAGGTACACATAATTACCTTGAAGTCCAATAATCAGCCCTAGGGGGTACATTAGTGTAGATTGTACCATGGGGTACAGAAATGGACTCCTACTCTGACAGTGTGCTGTAACTGACTCCTTACAGAACACTTCATATCAACAATTAAACACTTTTTTCTGTTTATTATTAACCTTAGTTTGTGTTGATCATCTGCCATACAAGTCCATGTGAACAAGCTGTTACCACAGAAACAATAATATTTTAGAACGAGCGCATTATTATTATAAACCTGTGATTTGAATAATAGCTGGAACCACTGCCAGAGCTACTGTTATAAAACATGAACCAACACCTTCTGACTGATCATAACTGAGAATTCAACAGTGCTGTGCTATAAATATTAATAGTCCCGATTATGACAGAATAATCGGGTTCTGAAGAAAAGTATAACCAATTGGGGGGGGGGGGGGGGGGGGGGTCATTCGAGAAGGAGGTTGAGGAGGACCTGTTCATGATGCTCGAACCGTTACTGATCCAAAGAGCCCTGGAGGAATCTGGATTTTACAAGACAAACCCTACCTGGAACAATCCTCAGCAACAAAATGTGGCTCAAAGAACTCTGTTAACTATAAATCATACACACTTTAACTGCACCATGTAACAGTCCTCCGGAGCATCAGTAAGAGAACCCTTTTGATTTGATAATGACTCAGAGTCTCTAACCCACCACATTTTAAAACAGAACAAGGCAAATAACTTTTTTTAATTACATCTCTCTAGAAGCAAGGGTGAAGCCAACCAGCCCAGTACCCCATGAAAAATAAGATTCTCTCAAATGCCCTGTGGCTGACACCACAATGGCATCAATATGTCAGGGGGACCATTTAGCAGGCCTTGACCAAAAAAAAAAAAAGGGAAAGAAATTGAGCTTATTGATTATGGAAGGTGATATAAGTCACTGTGTGGCAATAAGTAAGTGATAAAACACTTTGGGATGTGCTGTTATAGGGAAAACAAGAACGTCAATGACGGCGTAGCTCACTCTGGCCCTGTTTAGTCCAGAAGGAATGATCTAAAGTGGGCCACCTTGCGCAATAAATGTTGCAAGCTATATACACGATGTACAAGCTATACATAGAAGCTATATACACCCTAGGAATACCGATCTATTTGCCAGAAAGAATCCAAAATGGCGAGGAATTGACTGAGAAGAAGCATTTTTTGTTGAACTGCTCATTAAAAGCTTAATTAGTCCATAACTTCATTAATAATTGTAATGACACAAATCTGGGTAGAAATATGCACCCTAGGTACCCCTACCTTCATGCCAGAAAGAATCAAAATCAGTGAAGAACTGAGGGAGAAAATGTGATGTGTGGAACCTGCTCGTTTGGGTTTAATTACTCCATATCTTCATTATTAATTACAATTATGCAAATTTGTGTAGAAGCTATATGCACCCCAGGCAGACCTGCCTTCCTACCAAAAAGAATAAAAATCGGTGAAGAATTGAGAGAGAAGAAGCGATTTTCATGAAATGTAGACAACGCCGGACGGATGATAGAGAACACATGATGGCATAAACTCATCACCTGTCGGCCGGATGAGCTAATAATCAACAATTTAGGCATGAGGGGGCCTCCTATAACAGCAGGTCTCAAAGTGTTTTATACCACAGCAATTTGCCAACCCTAACATTTTTTTTTTTGGTTAAAAAATGACAAGTCGTACATTTTTTTAATCCATGTATAGTTATAGTTAATAATTAAGATATATGTTGTACAATCATTCTTCCACAGATAAAGAACACTTCAAAGAAACCATGGAAAGCCCAATATTGCCATGACATCCATGTCCATGATGAGTGTATGTAAGGCCCTTGTCATACTACAACTCACGATGGGTTTTGCGAATACTTGATGATGAAAAATTGGTAGCATTTGCACCAATCGTACAAATCGTACATCTGGTGAATATTCTCCAAGCTTCACAATTTGTTTTTTGGTGCACCTCTGCCTCAGGAGTGGCCAAAAATATCGTGAAAAATTTAAATGCATGCATTGAAATTTGGTGGCGATGTTTTCATTGGTAAACTAAGCAGTGAATGCTCTTGAAGTAACATTCCATACTTTCAGAGCTGCTGTTATTAAACAATTATTGGCTGAAGGCAAGGTGAATATCGGTGAATAATAACATCGACTTCATTACTCACTCAACTTCGATATTCACTGATGGCAGATAATTGTATAAATACACAGTATAAATACACAGGTGATTATTTAAAAAAATCATTTTAAAAATAATTTGTTTCAATCTTCAAAAGCAGCATGAAAATGTCATGTGTGCAGATTTGTGTTACTTATCTACGCCAAGTCACATAAAATACTTTGTTTTAAATAAATCACAATTCCACCTTACCTTTGAATAGTTTTAGACCAAACTTCGTAGCAGTGTTAGTCGAGTCACTAAACCTCGAGTCCAAGTCCAGTCTCGAGTCCCTAGTGTTCAAGTATGAGTGAAGTCAAAGTCATTAAAGAAAATTTCGAGTCGAGTCCGAGAACAAGACTCCAACGGCCCCATTTGACGGTGGCTGTTGCTGCCTTTATGTGAAACAATCTCTGCTACTGTGTTGGACTAATGTTACAGCTCGACTGCCACATTTTAGGCTACATCCACACGACAACGGCAACGAGATGTTATTTAAAAATATATCACGTCCAAATGGGCAACGATCAGTAAAATATCAGGTCCATATGGCAACGCAACGCTTGCTGAAAACGATGCAATACACATGCCACACCTCTAGGGGCGCTGTAAGACGGTCCCTTCGGAGACACCAGAACAATAGAAGAAGTAAGGACGCATGCGCATAAACTATTATGCGCGAGACTTCATATTAGCCACAAAGTCAAGAAAATCTGTTCGTAAAATTACATTATAATGACCAAATACAATGAAAAGTATTTTTCCAGTCTCACCTGTGAAAGGTAATCCCATGTGATCTCGTTTGGACGGCAAACCTGTTGGTACAGTTAAACGCAGCTAATCTTTATTCTCCGCTTTGACCTATCCAATATGGCGGCGAGGATGACGTATGATTCTACGCGGAAGGCGGCGTCTTTAATGGTCCGGAATAAATTGAATACTACACGTTGATGGATTAATTTGTTGTTTCTCACCTGTGAAAGGTAATCCCATGTGATCTCGTTTGGACGGTAAACCTGTTGGTACAGTTAAAGGCAGCACATGAATCTTTATTCTCCGCTTTGACCTATCCAATATGGCGGCGAGGATGACGTATGATTCTACGCGGAAGGCGGCGTCTTTAATGGTCCGGAATAAATTGAATGCTACACGTTGATGGATTAATTTGCTCCTCTACGCCCTTTTTGAGGAATGTATTGTCGGACTTAAACCAACATCTGAAAAGGTGAGATTGCTCCTTTTTTTCCCTGTTTTTGTTGGCGGGATTGACTCTGCCCTAAGGGCAGAGTCTCTCTTTCTCTCTCTCTCACTTTGCACCATTACACAATAAATATTCACAGTGAAAATATTTTGTAAGCGCGTTTCATGAACCAAGTTATAGGATTTGTTGACAACTCGCATCGCATCGCAATGAGAAGATCATTGGCACTACTGGTGTTAAGAATCAGACCATTTCATAAATGAATATTTTGCTGTAGAGCTGCAGTGTTTGTACAATTGCATGTTTTTGCTTCACTATTACTGTCACTATTCTGCTTCTTGCATTACTACTGTGAACTAACACTAAACATAATAATAATAATAATAATAATAATAATAATAATATCCAAGCTCGTGTTTCACTCTCACTAGTGCTCTGTAAGGCTTTTTCCTGGTGATATCCTGGTGATATTCGTTACACTTCTACCCGGCGTGAAGCACTCACAGTCATGTGGTTGTGACGTCATCGTAAACAAATCCGTTCTACTCATCCAGACGGCTTCACAACGGCAACGTTGCCAGATCTTTCCACTCTGGAACCCGTTCTCAAAAAGATTGCGTTTTGGGCACCCAAAACGCCGGTGCCGTGTGGACGCCAGGCCTAAACGATAAGCAATTGTATCGGAGTCACCTGAATCCGTTGCCGTGTGGACAGGGCCTTAGTGAATAGGCTACAGATAAGAAGCTTGTTCGTCGCTCAGCAAGGCCCGCCTGCTCTCAACAGGGCAAATAACGTGAGAGAGGGTTAACACTAGCTAGTTCATCAGTCAGAAAGCAAGCCCCGCTATCAACAGAGCAATGAACATAGCATGTCACTTCCTTCTCTGGGTGGAGTCTTGCCAAATGATGATTGAAGTTTGAGGTTGTCCCCGTCGTCTCCTCGATAGTTCTTCTACATATGGAACACATAGCAGTGCATTTTTCCCCACTGCATGAGAAGTCTGTATAAGGAAAGCGGACAATCTTACGGACGTTCTCTCCAGGCATTTTAGCGGCATTAACATTAGTTTGTTCCTGAACATGACGTATGAACAGGTGAATGTGCATTCTCTTGCACAAAATTAGTATAAAAAAATTAATGTAGATATAAATATTTTATGTCAAATTATTATGGCATGTTACAAAAAATAAAGAAAAAAATCCAAGGCCTTGTCTCCAATTTACGAGTCTGAATGCAGTTAATGCATGAGTCCGAGTCCAAGTCCAAGTCAAGTCACAAGTCCTTAAAATTAGGGCACGAGTCGGACTCGAGTCCGAGACCTGGACTCAAGTACTACCCTGCTTCGTACGGTAGCAACTTTAGTGCTTCTAGGAACAGCATTTTCTTTCATCATTTCTAATTCTTCCTCACTTACGGCGATGAAGCAATTTGCCGCTATTTTGCTGAGTCATTTGAGGTGATTATCGAGAAATAATCCAAATCTCTCAACCAATTCAAAAGCTCTCTTGTATGACCACACTATTGATTCGACCAAACTGGCTTTTCATCTCCAAGATGCACCCAGAAAGTTTTAATATACACCTTATATTATTATACATTTATTGCGCGCACACACACACACACACACACACACACACACACACACACACACACACACACTATATATATTCATTCTTTATTATAGTGATTCTTTCTGTAAGGATTTCAAGGAAAATGCTTTGCTGCTATATCAGCGCTAGTATATAAATGAGCATATCTACAGTAGCTCAGCTGTTAGTTTTGGCAGTATTTTGTGATTTCTTTTTGAAAAAGTACATTTTTTTTTCTGTTAGCACGATTCAACAGTACTGAAGTGTGTAATTACTACTGGAATAAAGCTGCTAAGCATAACTAACAAATGAGGGCATTATGCTAACATGCTAACACCCAGACTGTGTAATCTGCAGCATCTGATGAGGGCAAAATGTGAAGTTTAGACATTTTTGGTCAACTGTTTTTTGTGTTTTTGTTTTTCTGCTGTATGTGCAAATTAACTTCTTATTGGTACAAAAGAAAAAAGTCATGCTAGCATTGTTAGGACTGGGACTGTTTTGGCCTCTAGAGGCCGCTGTTATTTCCATCTTGTCATGTTTGTTTTGGCCTCTAGAGGCCGCCACTGTGTTTTTGTCTCAGCTCATCTCATTATCTCTAGCCGCTTTATCCTTCTACAGGGTCACAGGCAAGCTGGAGCCTATCCCAGCTGACTACGGGCGAAAGGCGGGTTACACCCTGGACAAGTCGCCAGGTCATCACAGGGCTGACACATAGACACAGACAACCATTCACACTCACATTCACACCTACGGTCAATTTAGAGTCACCAGTTAACCTAACCTGCATGTCTTTGGACTGTGGGGGAAACCGGAGCACCCGGAGGAAACCCACGCGGACACGGGGAGAACATGCAAACTCCACACAGAAAGGCCCTCGCCGGCCCCGGGGCTCGAACCCGGACCTTCTTGCTGTGAGGCGACAGCGCTAACCACTACACCACCATGCCGCCCACTGTGTTTTTGTGTTTGTCTTCATTGCCTGTTTCCTGCTCCGCCCTGTTCCTTAATTAGTGTGTGTATAAATACCCCTCTGTTTGTTCCCTTGTCATGGAGTCTTTTCCCTATGCTATGCTGTTAGTGCTAGTTCCCTCTGGCCCATGTACCTTGCCTGTGTCTTAGTATTCTTGGTTTTGTTGCTTTCTTTTGGACTTTGTGGATTTTGTTTTGACCTTTGAATCTTCTTAGCGTTTTAGTTTTTGCCTCTTCTTTTCTTAGTTGGATTTTGGACATTGAACCTTGGGATATTTTTATTTTTGTATATCTTCTGAGCTTTGGATTATTCTTTTTGGTTTTTTTCCCTTGGATTGTATATATTTTGTACATAAACTTTTTGATACTTTTCTACTTCTGCCTCACGCCTCTGCACTTGAGTCATCCCCCTGGTGGCCTAGTGGGGGTTTGCTGGATTATCACACCAGTGAACCCCTAACAAGCATTTTCAAACCAGATGTTTCATGCCGATGTGCTTCTTTGAGCCACAGTGTTCCCTTGTGAACTCTATCACAGTGGAACAGTTTTTCATCAAACACACAACATATTTCATATCAGCCCCATTAAATGGCAGTGTCCATTTAAAGCCATTAAGCTATGTGATATTTACTCAACGCAAAATGATCACTGGCATTAGTGCATCCACACAGAAAAGGACCCAGAGGTCATTAAATCCACACAAGAGCACACATGATGGTGAGGAGAGGCTGGTCTTTTGTCTGCTCAATCATAACACATCTGTTCTGGATGCTATTTACTCAGGCACGTGGCTGAAAGCTGAGAAGTGCACACTCGGGGCTGATGTGCAGCCTGATAACCTAACAGTTGTAAGTAGTGTGTATAAAATGTGTGTGAAGACAGCCTCATGGATAGAGTTAGATTTTATATTTCTTACCTTTTTTGAAATTTACATAGGCATAAGGGGCAACCATGGCCTGACGGTCAGAGAAGCAGCCTTGGGCCTAAAGAGTCACCGGTTCGGTTCCTGGGACTGGTAGGAAAAATGTGAGGGGAGTTGAGTGAATCAACGGCACTTTCCCCTCCCTCTGTATCATGGCTGAAGTGCCTTTGAACAAGGCACCGAACCCACAACTGCTCCCCAGGCACTGTACCATAGCTGCCCACTGCTCTGGGTATGGGCATGTGCTCATTGCTCACTTGTGTGTGCATGTGTGTGTTCACTGCTTCAGATGGGTTTAAATGCAGAGGAGGAGTTTCAATATGCTTGTATACGTGTGACAAAGAAAGGCTGCTTCTTCTGTTTGATCAGAGCTGTGTTGAGAGCTTGATCAGAGAGAGACTGCTTTTGGGAAGCTAAGAAGAAGCATCCATTAGCAAATAAAATTTTAACATTTTAATTCTATGGAATACAAGACAAGACAACGTATGGTAAGACTTTGCGATTACACATTAACACAGCAGGGTACACATAGAGCCTATTCACACCTGGCATTAACATGTATCCTGGGTGATCAGGCCACAAGCGTTCAGCTCTAAGTACAGGTGTGAATGGGGTCAAATGCATCCCGAAGACGCACTGTGATCCAATCACTCAGACCACATTCAGAAGTGGTCTGGACTGCATATGGCCACATTCTTTCAGCAGTGTTTACATGACTATGACCTTCTACTCAACAGGAAGTGCATTAGTGCCTCCTGCCAGTTAAAATCAACACCGCTTTTGATCTTTGCAAATGGAAATGACGTACGTGTTTATTTGTATTTAGAGTGGAGAAGTGAGATCCCAAGTGATCACAAGTGGTCAGTCGAGACACATGTGGAGACACAGTCTAATGCCAGGTATGAACTGATGTACTTAGAGCTGTCCTCTTGTACCCTGATCACACAGGAAGCATTTTAATGCCAAGTGTAAATAGGGCCATAGACAAGCTAAACAAGGACTAACATGGTACAGGCGAACACAATAGGGCAACAAAACAATCAGTGCGTTTACATGCACATCCAAATCGAGCTACTGTCGGTAATCGAGCTAAGGGTCCCAGCAGGGGTGCCAGAGAAATCCAATCCTACATGCACACAAGGAAATCGAGCTATTGTGTGAGGTACATTGTGCACCCGAGCCACAGGTGGCGCTACACGCCCCATCGTGTTGGTACACTTCCAGTTGTCGTCATGAAGAAGAGGAGTGATTTCCACTTTACATTCACACCACATGTCATTGCCACCTGTTGGCTACAAACTGTCCTGCGCAGACCACTGTTTTGTAAGACAACTTATTTTGCACAATTGTATATTTTTCTAAAGTCCATTTTTTGCTTACAATTTAACTTATGTCTTAATAAACACACAAAAAGTTCAATTGTTTTTGTTTTTTGTCTCCTTGTTCCTCCTGACCTCTTCTGCTGCTCGCTACTACTACTGTTGTCATGCCGACCGAGGCTGTTGTGTTTCCCGCTTGTGGTCTCGTCACTCGTCACTTCCGGAAGGGAGGTAAGTAGCTCGACTACGTAGCTCGATAGGGTTACATGCACTAAGTAGCTCGGCTACAATCGCATAATCTAGGTCGCGTAGCTCGATTACGAGAAATCCAGTTCGTTTCGATTTCAGCCAAGCAAAGGTGTATCCATGGCATTTAGAACTTCGATTTCAGTTGAGCTACGGCAGAAATTCGATTTTCTCTATGTGCATGTAAACGCACTCAATGATAGGATGGGGAGTGGAGAAAGGACTAGAACAGAAACAAAACTCTTGCCCATGGTGTTTGTTGCCACTAATACAGGTGATGCAGAGGGGGAAATTGTGACATTAGACAATAATGTCTAATTACTGGACCCCCACCAATTTGCCTACTGCAAGAACAGGAGCACAGAAGATGCAGTCTCCATAGCACTGCACTCTATCCTCTCACACCTGGACAATGGCAACACATATGCCAGAATGCTGTTCACAGACTTCAGTTCAGCATTTAACACCGTCATCCCCTCTAAGCTCATCACCAAACTCACAGATCTGGGCATCAGTGCTCCCATCTGCAACTGGTTGTTGGATTTTCTAACCAACAGGCCCAGCATGTTCCAGGGATAAGAATGAAAAATATTAAAAAAGTCTGAAAAAAGCCGGAGGTTTGGGGGTCACAGGCACCCAGCGGGGCCCAGGGGCAGAGCCCTGGTGGGGGCCCAGGGGGCGGGAGCTAATGATTTTTTGGCTAATTTTTTTTTTTTTAACCCCAAAACCATTAATTTTATCAGCAAAAAGTCGCTTTTTATTTGGAAATAAATTCCCCTTCTTGGTGGACTACCAGGTGAAAATGATTAAAAACAAGTCTCTTGTACCATATTAATCAATTCACATTTGATGATTTCAAAAAAATCAATGCACCTTTTAATATAAACGAGCTCTACAGTATTATATTTCTGCATTTTTGCTATTCATGTCTTTGAATACGCTAATCCTTTAAAATGAAGTGCAAACCAGAAAAAAGTTCTATCATATCATGTTATCATGGTAGCAGGAGGTCTTGCATATTAAGCAGGCAACATTCAACATCACTTATCACTTCCCTTTCAACTGATGTGTGTACTAACTAGGTTTTATCTGGACAGGATGTTGTGTAATGTAATACAGCACAGACGATTGCTCTAAGACAACGAGGGAGGCTCAGCCTCCTCTAAAAATGACGAACATCGTGTAGGATGAATTGTGCTATAGGCTTATGTTATAGCCGACCTTATAACATTGCTATTTCAGATCCAGAATCATAGAAATATATGTGCTCAACCCACTACAGTGCGAAATCATTCCCTTATAACTTTCCCCAGTTCGCCTAATGTGCGCGTGAGTTTTTCCCCCTCGTGACAGCGTGATAGCCTGGGCCCGCCCATTCTAAGCGTGACGCAACACGAGGGCCTGTTGCGAGCTTAGTCTGGCCAGGCAAGCTATCTACAGCTCTTCCAAGCTCCCGAAAAATTGGGAACCAATCAACTTTGAGCATATCCAACGGCCCTGGGTAGAGGCGTGTTCAAGGCACTGACGTAGTAGAACTGCGACCGGAAGCCATAGATTGTTTACAGAATCTATGCCGGAAGCGCTTCATTCACGCTTCTGCATCTATTACGCATAGATGCTGTATTGAAAGCATTCAACGGGAAGTTCTCATTGAAAACAGAGCAAAGAGCAGCCCTGGAGGTATTTATTGAAAGGAAGGATGTTTTCGCCTTGCTCCCGACCGGCTTTGGTAAGAGTTTAATCTACCAGTTAGCCCCGTCGCGTCACATACGTCAGAGGAAAGAGTGATGTGATTGGTTTAAGCTTCGTCACAGCCTTTTCTGGCTTCGACCAGTAGCAAACTGAGGCATTTCAGGGAGGCGGGTCAACCACGGGCTCTGGGAAACGGTTGGGCTTAATATCTTGGCCAGACCAGTAGCTCATAGAGCTTTGAAGTCGTGTTAGCCAGGCTAACAGCACGATGCAGCCCAGCCTCAGTGGATTGGGAGCTATGTGCTTGTCAATCTCAAAATGCAAGACGATTATTGGACAAATACTGCGAAAACGCCTGCCCACAGAGTTTCATGGACTTCAATGGCATTTGGGAGCTATGTGCTTTTCAATCTCAAAATGCAAGACGGTTATTGGACAAATACTGCGAAAATACCCACCCACGGACTCCTAGCCTCACATGGGAGGGACATGGCAGTTTCCGCGAGGAGACTGGTGATTGGTGAAAGCGGACGGATATTTTCTTTGATTGACAGCTCGTTTCAACTATAGACAGGCAGCACAGTGTTGCCAGATTGGGCGGTTTTAAGTGCATTTTGGCGGGTTTTGAACATATTTTGGGCTGGATAACGTCAGCAGTATCTGGCAACATCAGTTCAGTCCCATGCGGATTCGCAAGTGCTGTGGTGAGATCGGCTTACATTTCGATTTCATTCATTACATACCGTACAGTTTCTACCAGCTTTTTTAGTTTGTATATATTTTCATTGTAAATAAAGTGTAAATATAGTCTTGTCAAGTTTGCTATCTTAGTTCCAGAAATTTCGTTTATTCGAGTGACTGAACTTGAACTTGAGGGGGCTAGTCAGCTAGCAAGAAAGCTGCGCACGGATGCCAAGCATTGCTGATTTAATTTTGGCAAAGCCATTTGCCAGTCTTCCTTTCTAGGAAAAAATTAAAATTAAAGAGCAGGGTAGACCAACGCCTCAAACTGACTTGGTGAAAAAGGTAGGGAATAATACTCGTTCCTTTCAGCTCTCCTGGTACGAGAAAGTGAATTGGCTAACAGCAAGTGACCCACATCAACAACAGTAAATAGGCTACTTTAGTAATATGTCATGGATGGACCAAAAATATAGAATCTATTTAAAATGTTTATGCTGAGTATATTATATTGGAATATATGTTTTTCTGGATATGAATTAAACACAGCTACAATTTGGAAAACATTTTTAAACAAAAACACAGCCGAGGTCAATTTTTAAACATGCCACAATTTTAAAATATAAAATGTTAAAATATACCCCCCCAACACCACCATCATGTATATTGGACAGTAGGCTAATGGGCCAAAAGAACCTGTTATTTCACAGTTTGTGACCCTGCCAACAATCAGCCAGATCAGAGGCAAGAGTATGGGCAAAATTGATGTGTTTTTTCTTTTAAAATCTGGAAATATCGTAACCGACCAGCCTCCCCTGTTTGAAAGACTACCAGCCACCACTGTAATACAGATACCATATGGTCAATTTGAAGATCAAGATGGTGATTTTGAATTAAAGAACAGGTATGTACAATGGGCATTACATATTGGAAATTTTTTTTTAAATCAAAAACTATAAGTTCATCTCGGCCTAAAAAATTTGGGCAGGCGCTCCCACGCAGCACATGCCAGCAATTCCCCCCCCCCAGGTCCCGTCCCCCTATGAAATGAGCAATAAGTAGGAGAGTTATACATGGTGTCATACCTAAAATTTTATCAGAAATATAGATGATACTATGATTCTCCCCAACATGCTACATTAGATAAGCTAACCCCATTTATAAAAGATACACACTTATATATACTAGTATACACACACACACCATGGCATATACATTATAAATATAATGAATCATTGAATAGGCAAAATAATTTTCGACCTACCTTTGTGTTTTTTGGTGTACATGTGAAGTTTGATAGTCCTTGCCCCTCTACTAGTGTAGTTTATCATGTCAGAACACAATGAGCAAAGTACTTTTCCTGGGATGTCTAGTTTCGGTATGTGATCACCGAGCTTCGTTGTGACAGTCTGCTTGTCGATCTCGACATTCAGTGTTCTTTCTAACCAAGCCCATCGAAAACAGTTCTTTATTCCTGCACCTTTATCAATCTCCCTCGCTTGGTCCTCTTCTTTCTTATCTAGGACTTTTGCCATTGTCAATATGCTAAAATATCCCGCCTGAATACGTCTTTCCGATGTTACCAATGCGTATCGTCAAACTGTGTGTACAGTCGGTGAACGGCAACTGCAAGCCACACGTGGAGAGCATGCGCACTTGTGTTTATACACTGCACGTGATGGGATTTCCCGAAAATTCTCCCGCAAATAAGTCGAACATTGTCGCAAAAGTGAATGTTAATTACGACATGTCAAAAGACTCGAGTGTGTTAACCCGGAGCCCACCAACAGATCGTTAACCATACATCCCCCCCCCCCCCGAAAATTTCTCAACGGATTTACATCGATCTCAAAAACGATCATTTTGGTTTGAAAAAGTCGGAAATCCGCCGATTGGCGGAAAATTCTCATCCCTGATGCTCGTTTAGACCATCACTGCTCCTCCACCCTCATCCTAAACATCGGTGTACCACAAGGCTGTGTGATGAGCCCATTCTTCTACTTCCTTTTTACTCATGACTGCAGACCTGTGCATTACACTGACACCATCATCAAGTTTGTGGATGACACCACAGTGATAGGCCTCATCAAGGACAACGATGAGTCAGCCTACAGAGAGGAGGTAGACCGCCTGGCTGTGTGGTGCAGTGAGAACAACCTGCTGCTCAATACCAAAAGACCAAGGAGCTCATCGTGGACTTCAGGAGGAATGCTGACACACACACATACCCATCTACATCAACGGTGCAGCAGTGGAGCGTGTGACCAGCTTCAAATTCCTGGGGATCCACATCTCACAGGACCCCACCTGGACAACCAACTGCTCCAACCTGGTCAAGAAGGCTCACCAGCATCTCTTTTTCTTGAGGACTCTGAAGAAAAACCACCTATCTTCAGACATCCTGGTGAACTTCTACCGTTGTACCATCGAGAGCATTCTAACCAACTGTATTACAGTGTGGTATGGGAACTGCTCTGTTTCGGACTGGAAGGCACTGCAGAGGGTGGTGAAAATCGCCCAGCATGTCGTGGGAGCCTCATTTCCTGCTATTGAGGACATCTACAGGAAGCAATGTCTCAGGAGAGCCATAAACATCAACAAAGACTCCTGCCACCCAGCACACAAACTGTTCACTCTCCTGCCCTCTGGAAGGCGCTACAGGAGCCTTCGGACCAAAACCACCAGGTTCAGGAACAATTTTTTTCCTTCAGCTGTCTCACTGCTGAACTCCGCCCCCCCACGGTCCCCCCCCACACACACACACTCACCAATCCCCCCCAAACAAACTGAATTGACTTTTACTGACTTCATTGCACTATCACCATTTGCATTACTGTTTATTCATACCGTGTTTTGTATATACTGCAAATATCTATATCATACCATTGCACTATAGTACATTCATATTGCACATTTGTACATACTGTAAATATCTATCATATCATTATAGCTATGCACTTCTGGTTAGATGCAATCTGCATTTCGTTACCTTGTACCTGTGACATGTGCAATGACAATAAAGTTGAATCTAAATCAAAATCTAATGCTTCCTGTCGAATTCACTTATGGACACAATTGCTTCAGAATTTCGAATTTCATCAGAATACCTGCTTAATTTTTGTGCATTTTCTAAACACACACTAATATATATATTCTATCTAAATACACTGGATATAAGCAATCGTGCACTCTGATTGGCTATATACTGTGAGTAGAGAAAAACAAAATGGCAGCTTTTTAGCAAGTATTTTAAAGAAACAGAAATAGCTAAAAGAATAGTTTTTTTTCCCCCCAGTATCTCCTGTTCCCCACTCCAGCCCATTCGGTGGCGGTAATGCGCCTTTAAGTTGGTTTGCCAACTGCCAAAAAAACCCTCCAGAAGAAGAAGAACAAAATGGCAGAACATGTTGCTGAACCAACCAAGGATGAAACAAAAACTCCACTTGAAAACAAAACCCCAAAAATACAAAAAAAAGCAACAAAATATGAAATAAAAGTATTTGATGGTAATAACATATTTGTTATTTTTCAATAATTATTATTATTATAGCATTTTTCACAAATTGCTACTGTCATTTCACCGGTTTGTTTACATTCTAAGCGGAATTGATTTTGTCGGACGTTTTGTATAAAGTTTTTATTTATCGAATTTGCAAAAAATAAAAATGTTCTGTTTCTCAAAATCCAGTGAATGTGGATAGAATAAAACGGTCATTCCACTCAATCTCGTCGTACATGGCTTATAGCCAACTCGGTGCTACGTACCTCATCAGCTGTTGCTACCATTTCTATCCTATAATTATCTCTATTGTCACTATCCATCCACATCATGTCTGTCTGTTATAATGTCATACTGAACATATTTAAATAGTATACATAATTTAACAAAGGGGAAAGGGGGAAAAGAGAGAGGGGGTAGAATTCAGTCAACAAATCAAGTGAGCTGAAGTAATCATTTACACCAGTAACGTACTATTACTATTAACCAAAACTTAGCCAGACACCAAAAAAGCAACAGGGCAAAGGATTTTGTAAGGGATTAGTGACAGGCTGCCAGGTCACTCCGTTGTGTGTAGCTGTCAAAATAGATTTTAAAAGTAACCAAGTAAATTACACAGGGAAATGAATACTTAAGTCTGAGTGAAAAAAAAAAATCTGTGGCGAATGTGCATAGAAGAGTCCAGAGACAGAAATCTGAGTTTCTCGGTCGTTAGTCTGTGTGTACTTGCTCTCGATAAGACTGGCTTGACTGCTTTATTAGCATTTGCTAACACTACCGATGAACGCTACACCGACTGGAAGGTGACTTCACTGTTGCGCTGACGGTGCCAACTCGTGGTTAAGCTAGTGTTGGCCTTCGAGAAGATCGAGGGCAATACATTTTTGGTCCCTCCCACTATAAATCAAAATCTAATTGGTTAATTCATCTGTCACTTCCAACATAAACATACACTGCCATGGCCTTCTGTCCCAGCAATGAAGTCCTAACCAATGAGTGAGCAGCTCGAAACTCTTCTCAGCCTGGAGACAACGAACAAAACAATCTCATTGGATAACTCGATTTTAATGTTTTCAGGACAGGATCCCTTTTATCACTGAAGCAAATTTGATAGAAAATGAGGCCAAATGGATGTGAAATCCCACCTATAAGGTGGTGGTTACCTACTTTACCATGCGACAACACTGGACAATGGCTGTGAAATTTCTACCTCTCCACCTGGCTGACCTGACATCTTCTGGTTGTTGGCTGGTGTGGGTGTGGCAGCCTCCAGCAGCACTCATCACTGCATCTGGTGGCTCGGGCGGGCCTGTCCAGAGTGGCGCACGTGCTGGTGGGGCTGGGTACCAGCGTACGGCAAGTCATCCCAGACCTACACACACCATTGTACATTATGACCTAGACAGGCCACACATACACTGCACACCCACATGTGGTGTGGTGATAATACCCAGAAATGCACATCTCAGGTCTGCACTGCCTCCCACCTAATAACACGGTGTGGTCAACAGGCTACAGTAAAAATGCTCCTAAAGGAGAGTGCTAATACCTGGAGCACCAACTGTGCCCTGCATATTGCAGGCCACCTGGCAGATGAAGGTAGTCATGGCCAGATGGACATTAAGCTGCTGGAGAGGTGGCCTGATGTTGTCAAAGTGCAGAGCAAGGACGATGCTATGCAATGCCACCTGGTTCGCCCAGCTTGCGTGCTGCTCTGTCTGGGCTGCCAGATGTGGTGATGTGTGCCCGTCAGCTGCTTCACTGGCAGCTGAAGGATGATTAGGTTTTGCTCTTTTTTTTCCATTTATATGATCATTGTGGCGGCACGGTGGTGTAGTGGTTAGCGCTGTCGCCTCACAGCAAGAAGGTCCGGGTTCGAGCCCTGTGGCCGGCGAGGGCCTTTCTGTGCGGAGTTTGCATGTTCTCCCCGTGTCCGCGTGGGTTTCCTCCGGGTGCTCCGGTTTCCCCCACAGTCCAAAGACATGCAGGTTAGGTTAACTGGTGACTCTAAATTGACCGTAGGTGTGAATGTGAGTGTGAATGGTTGTCTGTGTCTATGTGTCAGCCCTGTGATGACCTGGCGACTTGTCCAGGGTGTACCCCGCCTTTCGCCCGTAGTCAGCTGGGATAGGCTCCAGCTTGCCTGCGACCCTGTAGAACAGGATAAAGCGGCTAGAGATAATGAGATGAATGAGATGATCATTGTATGAGTTTTGCATTTTTTTTGTTTGTTTCATTTTGTCTTTCTTGTCATTCTTGTGTTTTTCTTTCTGTTCTCTATCTGTTGTCTTTCTTTTTTTGTCTTCTCTTTAATTCCTGTAGCCTCTAAGTAAATTAAAAAAAAAACACTCAGGTATTTTTGTAGATTAATCTACGATGAAAGGCACACAATGTATTATGTTCATGTTTCAAGGATATTTTGTGCAGCTGCTTGAGCCATTTTGGTTTTGTCACAGCATGAAAGCACATGTGGGTTCAAATCATTTCAAGTGTGAGGTTCCAGTTTCATAACGTGCTGATGTTGACTCAAGGCCTCAGTCAAGGGCAGATAGACAACCGGGGGAAAAAAGATGAAGGGAAATATATTAAGCTAGGAATTAAGGGGGAAATAAGGTGAAAGCCAGAAACTGAAATCTGAACCACAGGTGGATGATGATCAACTCTCAGTAGAACCACCAATATTTTTCTCAGTGTATCATACGGCACCATGCTGAGTGTTTATTCAGAAACTTGTCACATTGAAATGTTCATGATTGGTTTGAAAAAAGGATCAGGTTGACAAAAAGATCTTTCATTTCTCAGTTCATCGACTGCATTCACAATGGTTCCAGTCTCTTCACTTGAAGTCATAAAACCACAGGATAGGTTTTAAGCCTTCTTGTACAGAGGAGGGGATCAATTCAATTTTCCATCTCCTGGCCTCTGACCGCTAAAGAATCACTCTTTTCCCATCATAAGGGTCTGAGTGATGTGATATGTGAAGCCTATCAGTCTTTTTCTACCAATGTGTTCTAGACCAGCCCACAGGACACACACTGTACTGCTCTAGTTTCTCTATTACTTTAGACAGATGTAACTTTAGTGGGGAGTTTGAAAAAAAAAAGATTGCTGATGCCTTTTATTACACTGTGGGTGTAAGTAATGCTATCGGAGGGATAGCCATCTGCTGGCTTTGATGAAGTGCAGGCAGATGGATGTAAGGCTGAGCTGTTTATTAACAATTCAAATCATGAGGCAAGTCGGGGGCAAGGAGGCTGAGGTCAATCGTCAGGCAAACAGAGCAATTGATAGAAAATGTGGAGAAAGCAATGCTTAGAAGTGCACACCACCAAAATGGCAAAATCTTGCAGTGAGTCACAGGGAGAAGTCGAGTGATGGCGAAAATCTATCAACAGCTCAAGCATAAAGCTATTATGGTTGAGTGATGCATTATATCATTAGGTCTCAATGATGGTAAAATAAGAATAATGTGAGGCAAACCATCTCTCTCTCTCTCTCTCTCTCTCTCTCTCACACACACTAGACCCAGCCTCACTTTTTCAGACCATTCTGTGATTATTCTTCTTATGTACTTTGGCACTGCTGTTTTATCTTGAGTCCACAAAAAAAAAAAATCTGGTATATGATGACTCCAAACATTCCTGGGTATATATGAGACCTTCCAATACAAAACCAGTTGGAAGTCGCAAGTCATGATTTTGAAATAAATGGGATAAAATAGTCAAATTTTACAACCCCAATTCCAAATAAGTTGGGACACTGTGTAAAACATAGATTAAAAACAGAATGTGAAGATTTGCAAATCAGGGAAACCCTATATTTCGTTGAAAATAGTACAAAGACAACATATCAAATGCTGAAACTGAGAAATGTTATTGTTTTTTGAAAAATATATGTTAATTTTGAACAACACGTTTCAGAAAAGTTGGGACAGAGGCAACAAAAGACTGAAAAACAGGAGAGGGACCATCCGGCTTATGATCAGTGCACAGTTCAAAAGCCAGCATCTGTGATGGTATGAGCAGGGGTTAAATTGGGATTGGTTATGTGGGGGGGCTCTGCCTCGTACCCGCCCCTGCCCCCGCCGCCCTGCCCCCGCCGCCCTGCCCCAATATACTTTTTGGAAAATAACCCTCTAATTTGATAACCATATCATATTGCACAGAGATATACACCTTATCTGTGTGTTGTAGGCCTATGTGTGTCATGCGCCCCTACACATTATGGCAGTTTGAATGTAGATTGGTTGGCCAATGTAACAGATTGTACAGGTTGTTGTACATTGGTTTGAAGGAAATGATTAGTGGGGGGTCTGGGGGTCCTCCCCCAGAAGTTTTTTATTATCATACATGTTATTTGCTGAATTCTGGTGCATTTTAATAAGTTGTTAGCTGACTTTACAGAGGTAGGTTGAGCAATATCATGTTAAATCTTGTCACATGCCTACAGGTGAAAAATGTGAAGGAGAAATGTTCAGTGAGAAAATTTGAAGGCTTGCACAATCTTAAACCAAAACAGTTGATTTATTTTGGAGGATAAATGTTAAATATGCCAAAACACTGTCAGTCAAATTGTCAATCAAATATATTCATGCAGTGAATGCAACCAAATACAAACAACACTATAACATTGGAAGCATTTATTATTATTGTTATTATTATGTATTCAATTATTTATTTGGCATGTGGTGCTTTTTGTATTGTCTAGAACATACATAAGATGAGCATATTATAGCAGCAAAATAGAAGCACAATCATTTGAATGCAGCAAAAGTTTTAGCAAAACACATACTGTCTAAAAATAAAAACACAACATATTTAGATCAGTATTATTTTTTCCCCTGGAAATTGAACTCGCCAAATGCACAGACAGTTCATTCAAGCACCTCTGATGGATTAGGATCGTATGCAGGTAAAAGGGGAGACGGTGTACGGAGAAAATTATAAACAAGTCACAACGCTGAAACACAAGCCCAAAAACCCGCAAACCACGACTTCTGATTTTTTTTTAAAGCGAGCTCACAAAAAAAGAAACCCCAAAGTCGCTTATAAAAAGCGGAATTGGCAACCCACGCAGTGTTCCAGAAACCAGAATCTCTGATCGCAAGTTCTGTTCTAAATAGCTTTGACAGGTCGTCTTGTTATCAGGAAAACTATGATCTATCTCATAAAAGTCATGGGTTTATTGATTAATAAAACGATATTTAATTATTCAGAACTGAAAATCGTGAAAAGGGTTTGTTGCTTTTGATGTGTGCGTGATCATATGCCATCTGCTCCGAGCTTATGTGCCGGGGCTCAGCCCCGGCCAGCCCCGGCCCAATTTAACCCCTGGGTATGAGGCTGCATTAGTGCACATGACATGGGTAGCTTGTACATCTGGGAAGGCATCATTAATGTTGAATGATATAAACATGTTTCAGAGCACTATGCTGCCATCCAGACAAAATCTTTTTCAGGGAAGGCCTTCCTTCTATCAGCAAGACAATGCCAAACCGCTTTCTGTACATATTAAAACTGCATGGCTCCATAGTCAAAGAGTCCGGGTGCTAAACTGGCCTGCCAGCAGTCTAGACCTGTCTCCCATTTAAAACATTTGGTGCATTATGAAGCGCAAAATATGACAAAGGAGACCCTGAACTACTGAGCAACTGGAACTGTATATCAGGCAAGAATGGGACAACATTTCTTTTTCAAAACTACAGCAATTGGTCTCCTCAGTTCCCAAACGTTTACAGAGTGTTGTTAAAAGTATAGGTGATGCAATACAGTGGTAAACATGCCCCGTCCAACTTTTTTGAAATGTGTTGCAGACATCAAATTCAAAATGACCACATATATTTTTTTAAAAAACAATAATATTTCTCAGTTTCAACATTTGATATGTTGTCTTTGTACAATTTTCAATGAAATATAGGATTTCCATGATTTGCAAATTATCGCATTCTATTTTTTATTTACAGTTCACACAGCGTCCCAACTTTTTTGGAATTGAGGTTGTAGATTTTGCGATAATATCAGAGTAAAATGTCTCCACTTTCATGTTTTGAAAGAATTTTATAGAAATTCTATACCTTATGACATTTAAAATATGCTTTTATTGAGATGAGGTATTCAAATCCTAGTAGAAATTCGTACAATAGAGCAAAACATGCCCTTCAGACCTGGAACCTTGCATGTGAAGATGCAATCAGAAGCCTTCTTATAGATCATGCATAACATAGTTCCTGTATGACCCATAGCAAGAGAAAATGCAAAGCTCTTCACTTTAAAATCACAACAGATTTTTTTTTTTACACAAACCTGGGAAGAGGATATTATAACTGATATCAGTAACAATGAAGATGAATTTGAGGATGACTTGGGTGAGTCATGTTTTCTATATCTCGTGGGCAGTTACTGTGATCTTTCTGTAGCGTATTGTGAAAGTTGTTATTGTGAGGGGCATCATAAACGTGATGGGAATCAGCATTAATTTCATGAACACAAGTATACCTTTCAGAGTTTTACAGAAACCTAACATTACATCATTACTTTTATATGCACTGTGTGGGCAATGCATAACATCGACGGCACAT
This sequence comes from Neoarius graeffei, assembly GCF_027579695.1. NCBI lineage: Eukaryota > Metazoa > Chordata > Actinopteri > Siluriformes > Ariidae > Neoarius > Neoarius graeffei. Next base: position 54,581,294 of record NC_083587.1, read on the forward strand.
AAAAAAGTAAGCAACCTTAAGCCAGGGTGAGAAATTTCAGTCACATTCGATTCCAAGACTTTGACAAAGAACTGACATGTTCTGTACATGGGTCCGTCTCAGAAACTGGTCTCTCATTTGGGACATTATGGTCAAAAATTTTTTTTCAAATTTTACTTTTTTTTTTGCATTTACCTAACAGTCAATGTTTCTTTTGTCATGTTTAATAGGAATAAAGATAGTATCTTGCTTTATCTGGCCTCCACTGTGGAAAATTTTTTGATTACAATTCAAATGCTTTTGCAAAATTGATTTACATATAAAACTAGAAAAGCACTCGGAGAGCGCAGACCTCCGCCAAGAATCCTTTAAAAAAATCCAGGATCCAGAAGGTGATCCGGATCACCACCAAAATTTAATGGATTGTTACTTGTGCCCAGTCACACCTCTGGAAAAAATTTCAGAGCAATCCGTTCATAATTTTTTCCGTAATGTTGCTAACAGACAAACCAACAAACAAACAAACCAACGCTACCGAAAACATAACCTCCTTGGCAGAGGTAATAACTACATCATGAAGAAAGCCCCTCCTTCACAGATGAGTGAAAATATTGAATAAATTTCCTCTTTTTGATTGCTTGGGTTAAAAATGCCAAGTTATGATGACTGAATTGATTATTCACTTAAATATGAATGACATGATACATTTTGGGTATTTGATATGGCGAAATAGGACACAATGGAAAAATCAAGAACACACCAGAAAGATGAGAAAAACGGCGCTGGTAAAAGAACAGCGACTGTACCGGCTGAAGGTCGCGCGGGTCTCTGCTGTGGCGCGCGAGCAACGGGACATCACTACCGCACCAGACGGAGCGTGGGGCGGGGCAAAATGACTGGCTGTAGATTCTATCAAAAGTTCGATCTAAATTGACCATGGTTGCAAAATATTGGCCAAAAATACACAAACACTACGAAATATGAAAGTAAGATGTAAAAAAACCATTCTATTGCCTTATACTGCAAGACTAAAACAAAATAAAACTGTCAAAACTCACCTTTTCAGTGATAACGTCCGAACAGATCACTCGCGTAACAGAAAGACCGCAAACGGAAGCACGATCAACTTCTAACTGTTGGAGTGGAAAATTCCATTCCACACATGCAAATTGTTAATGCGTGTCCTTCCCCGCACACAAATAACACACTACGGTAAAAAATAGACCACAACTCATTTTAGAGCTCAGAAATTCATACAAGACCAGCTACCATCGTAACATATTCTGTAAGAAACATATTCTATACCTAACTTTCAGCTTTCGTTTTAAAAAACAAAATCGCAGATTTATAACTAAATTTTATGACCCACAACAAGAACCTCATCGTCAAGTTTGCTGACGACACCACTGTGGTCAGACTCATCTTGAAGGGAGACGAGGCAGCCTACAGAGAGGAGGTCCTGAAGCTGGCAGCCTGGTGTTTGGAGAATAACCTTGCTCTGAACACCAAGAAAACCAAAGAAATCATTATTGACTTCAGGAAGCACAGGACTGACCTAGACCCCCTTCATATCAACGGCGAGTGTGTGGAGAGGGTCCACACCTTCCGGTTTCTTGGCGTTCTCATCTCCGCTGACATCTCCTGGACAGAGAACATCACGGCAGTCATCAAGAAGGCTCAGCAGCGGCTACACTTCCTGAGAGTCCTCAGGAAGTACAACCTAGACTCAAACCTGCTGCTGACCTTCTACCGCTCATCCTTTGAGAGCCTGCTGACGTACTGTATCACAAGTATGGTACGGCAACTGCACTGCTGCCCTCTCCCCTCCCTGATGGACATTTACACCTCCCACTGCCTCAGCAGAGCTAAGAACATTACCAAGGACAGCTCCCACCCTGGCTTTGATCTGTTTGACCTGTTGCCCTCAGGGAGGCGCTACAGGTGCATCAAGACAAAAACAAATAGACTCAAAAACAGCTTCTTTCCAAAAGCCATAACCATCCTGAACTCGAATATGCATTGACTTTATAGTCTAACCCCCCCAGCCCCCGGACTCTCCCTGTGCAATACTTATAATGTGCAATACCCGGACTCTCCCTGTGCAATACTTATAATGCACAATACCCGGACTCTCCCTGTGTAATACTTATAATGCGGAATACCCGGACTTTCTTTGTGCAATACTTAAAATGTGCAATACCTGGACTCTCCCTATGCAATACTTATAATGTGCAATACCTGGACTCTCCCTGTGCAATACTTATAATGTGCAATACCCGGACTCTCCCTGTGCAATACTTATAATGTGCAATACCTGGACTCTCCCTGTGCAATACTTATAATGTGCAATACCCGGACTCTCCCTGTGTAATACTTATAATGCGGAATACCCGGACTTTCTTTGTGCAATACTTATAATGTGCAATACCTGGACTCTCCCTGTGCAATACTTATAATGTGCAATACCCAGACTCTCCCTGTGCAATACTTATAATGTGCAATACCCGGACTCTCTCTGTGCAATACTTATAATACTTATAATGTGCAATACCCGGACTCTTTCTGTGCAATACTTATAATACTTATAATGTGCAATACCTGGACTCTCTCTGTGCAATACTTATAATACTTATTATGTGCAATACCTGGACCCTTTCTGTGCAATACTTATAATGTGCAATACCCCACTCCATAATGTGGAACACAACACTGTACATAATACCCCCCCCCTTTTTTTCTTCCCACTATATTCTTTGTTCTGTGTTTATATTGCATATTTTTATGCTGTTTGCACTGTGATTGGAGTTGTTTTTAATCTCATTGCACATGTGTATAGTGACAATAAAGGCATTCTATTCTATTCTATTCTATTCTATTCTATTCTATTCTATTCTATTCTAACATGTACAGACACAGATAGGCCTTTGTTTTTCATGCCCTTTTATTTTTAAATTGACAAGCGTGGATTGTTTAGGGTGCAGAGGACAGAGTCATGGTAATGGATGTGGGCATGGACATGCACATGGCCGCAGAAGTGGTCGTGGATATGGCTGTGGCCATGGCATAAGGGTTAAAGCAGTGTGGGTATTTTGTTGTTATACATGAACTGTAGACAACATTTTCAAGGAACTTTACAATTTTGGACTTTTGGAAGTGTAGATTAAGGACAAAAATACATGGAGGATACAAAGGGGAAAAATCTTGTACAAAAAAAAAATCTACATTTTGTAAATATGTTAATAACATGTTCCTAAAAAGGTACAGTGAAATAATTTGGTGTGAACATCTATGAAACCATAATAAATATGTGCCCCAAAATTCATTTTAAGCTCATCTGTCCATAAGGCCAATGAGCTGTTGCCATGGTGTGGCATCCGTCATACGTCCGTCGTCCACAATTCAGTTAAATCATATCTCCTCCGTCAGTTCTCCACGGATTTCCGTTCCGAGTGTTTTGTTTGAAAGAACTCATCACTCTGCACAAAACTTGGTCATTATTTTGTCAAATTTTTTGCTAACGAGTTAATAATTAGGTCAAATTAACAGATTTTCCAGGCCTCTTACGAGAATTGTATCTCCTCTCTCATTTCTCATCCGATTCCAGTTCTGATCGATGTTTTGGGTAGATCTTCCCTTGAGGAACAAAATTTGGTCGTTTGTTTCTTGATTTTCCTGTTGCAAACAATGCATTTACAACTTTGTTTATTTTCAGTTAAATCGTATCTCCTCCCTCAGTTCTCAATAGATTTCAGTTCTGATTGCTTCCTTTGAAAGAACTAGTCCTTTTGCACAACACTTAGTTCATTGTATTGTCAATTTTTGCTAACAAATTAGTCATTAGGCGCCACGGTGGTGTAGTGGTTAGCGCTGTCGCCTCACAGCAAGAAGGTCTGGGTTCGAGCCCCGTGGCTGACGAGGGCCTTTCTGTGTGGAGTTTGCATGTTCTCCCCATGTCCGCGTGGGTTTCCTCCGGGTGCTCCGGTTTCCCCCACAGTCCAAAGACATGCAGGTTAGGTTAACTGGTGACTCTAAATTGACCGTAGGTGTGAATGTGGGTGTGAATGGTTGTCTGTGTCTATGTGTCAGCCCTGTGATGACCTGGCGACTTGTCCAGGGTGTACCCCGCCTTTCGCCCGTAGTCAGCTGGGATAGGCTCCAGCTTGCCTGCGACCCTGTAGAATAGGATAAAGCGGCTAGAGATAATGAGATGAGATGAGATGTCTTTGAACCACATGTTCAAAGACATGTGGTTAGGTTAATATGAGATGACCTTGGGCTGAGGTGCCCTTGAGCGAGGCACCTAACTCCCAACTGCTCCCTGGGCGCTGTTACCATGGCTGCCCACTGCTCTGGGTATGTGTGTGTGCTCATTGCCAGGGGCGCCGCCAGAAATTTTGGGCCCCGTGAAAGATTAGAATTTTGGGCCCCCCAACTTTGCCCACCCTCGCCACAATTGCACTATTGTCATTATTTGACTTTTGATAGCCCATGGACCTTGAGTTTGTGACTTTGTTATTACATTTTATGTATTAACCTACCAGGGACTAGATGAAAACTGGTCAGTGACTAATTCTGGTGCATTTACAATCACAAATGAAAATTCAAGATTTTGCCACATGCCTTCTTGTGCTAGGACAATTGGTAGTGAAATGTGTGATGTGACTGCTAATAAATCATAGAACACATAACCATGTCAAACACTTGACTGGTGTCCGTTATTAGCAACACTTTAATCTAGCAAACTGTATATGGCGCTCGCTCATTAAAAACTTCAATCCTAAAGCATTTATGGGTTGTATTGCTGCTTACCTCCTTCTCCAAAGGGGGGTTCAGTGGTTTGGTAGGGCGGAGGTCCCCCTGAGGCTGAATCTGTGCATATTTAGGGCACCCCATTAGTTATGAAACTGGTTATTAGCACTAGTTATTAGCACCAGCATAACGTAATATTTCATCTTGTTTATCACACAAGTCAGTTCAGTTATTAAAATGGAAAAATGTTATTAAAATGGAAAGGCAGCTTTCAGCTGCCTTTCTTTACGTTTTTGACAGCCACTCTTCATATTTAGCGATCATAGACTGTACGCACTCCACTGCTGGCTGGCTGGCTGGCTGCACCGCGACACAGCAGCAAGTAGCGTTGCACTGATCAGCACACAGATTTAACGCATCGCACTTCTACCAGAACTGGACCATACCATTTCGCAAAAGGGGGAGGGTTAAATGACAATATGTTGAAGAACTCAAGAAATAGACAACCTTGTTCAATTAGCTCATTTTACCAGATGGAATATTGCATTGTTGTTATTTCAAAAGTCTTATTAAAATCATTAAAAGCATATTATCAGCCCCTTAAAGGGCCCCATGGCAGTGCTGGGCCCCTAGAATTGTTCTAACCTTTCCCCCCCTGGCGGCGCCCATGCTCATTGCTCATGTGTGTGTGCATGTGTGTGTTCACTGCTTCAGATGGGTTAAATGCAGACAGGAGTTTCACAAGCATGTGATGAATAAAGTTGTACTTCTAAAATCCAAGAACTCAATTTTAAAAAAATTGTGACCCATGTGACTGGTTTTGTAATGGAGGGTCACATATAAACAAAAGTGAAGACTTTCCCATGGTGGAAAAACTTACAAAGCGCAGACATTGGACACTCCTTCCATAAATGTTAAATTAACATCTCTTTAGAAGAACTTTACCATATCAATGATTCTATGATTTTCTTTGTTACTTAACAATGTTTCATAATGCGTTTAATTATTATGCTTTGATTACACTGGGGAACACAATTTTTGTTGAGTTACTGTAGGTCTGACAGCTGTTTTTAACTAATTTTTGGGTGCGGAATCCAAAACTGATCTCAGTTTTTCTCTATCACGTCAAGTTTTTGAACTATAGGATCCCCGTTTTCTTAAAAAAATATGAAAAATACTGTACTTAACAGATATGTGCTTGTTTTATAAAAATGTACAAATATTGACATACAATGAAATATGAAAGAAACAGGCATGACTGCAATGTTTATTTAACACGTTTTTACAAAGGATATGGCTACTGTAATTATAATTGTGTGCAAGTGGAAGAAGAAACCTTTATTTGTCACATGCACACTTCAAGCACAGTGAAATTCATCCTCTGCATTTAACCCATCTGAAGTAGTGAACACACACTCAGAGCAGTGGGCAGCCACACCAGAGCGCCTGGGGAGCAGTCAGGGGTTTGGTACCTTGCTCAAGGGCACCTCAGACCAAGGCCGCCCCATGTTAACCTAACTGCATGTCTTTGGATTGTGGGGGAAACCGGAGCACCCGGAGGAAACCCACACAGACAACATGCAAACTCCACACAGAAAGGCTCTCGCCGGCCGCTGGGTTTGAGCCCGGACCCTTCTTGCTGTGAGGCGACCGTGCTAACCACTACACCACTGTGCCGCCCGTGCAAGTAGTTAAGGTAAAAAGTGTTCAACTGGAGGACTATCGCGTTTGATGCTCCAACAATAGTCAGCCATCATATGTACATCCCATCTACCCTGATAACGTTCTTCCATAACCTTCAAATAGTCTTACTACAGCTAATCAGTGGAATTTTGCTTATCTGGGGGGTAAGCTGTGGAGAAAAACTTGACGTGCTAGAAAAAAAACTGACTGCAATTTTGGAATCAGCATGCCAATTTTAGTTTTAATCAGCATAAAAATCTAACTCAACAGAATTTTTTTTTCAAATTGTTCCCCAGGGGGCGGCACGGTGGTGTAGTGGTTAGCGCTGTCGCCTCACAGCAAGAAGGTCCTGGGTTCGAGCCCCGGGGCCGGCGAGGGCCTTTCTGTGTGGAGTTTGCATGTTCTCCCCGTGTCCACGTGGGTTTCCTCCGGGTGCTCCGGTTTCCCCCACAGTCCAAAGACATGCAGGTTAGGTTAACTGGTGACTCTAAATTGACCGTAGGTGTGAATGTGAGTGTGAATGGTTGTCTGTGTCTATGTGTCAGCCCTGTGATGACCTGGCGACTTGTCCAGGGTGTACCCCGCCTTTCGCCCGTAGTCAGCTGGGATAGGCTCCAGCTTGCCTGCGACCCTGTAGAAGGATAAAGCAGCTACAGATAATGAATGAATGAATGAATGAATGTTCCCCAGGGCGGCATGGTGGTGTAGTGGTTAGCGCTGTCGCCTCACAGCAAGAAGGTCCGGGTTCGAGCCCTGTGGCCGGCGAAGGCCTTTCTGTGTGGAGTTTGCATGTTCTTCCCGTGTCCGCATGAGTTTCCTCCGGGTGCTCCGGTTTCCCCCACAGTCCAAAGACATGCAGGTTAGGTTAACTGGTGTCTCTAATTGAATGTGAGTGTGAATGGTTGTCTGTGTCTATGTGTCAGCCCTGTGATGACCTGGCGACTTGTCCAGGGTGTACCCCGCCTTTCGCCCGTAGTCAGCTGGGATAGGCTCCAGCTTGCCTGCGACCCATGTAGAACAGGATAAAGCGGCTAGAGATGATGAGATTGTTCCTCAGTGTTATGTGAAGTGTCCAGCATACAAGTCCCTGTACAAGTATTTTGTTGTAGAGTAATTAATTAAAACAAGCACCTTCTGCACAATCAGAACTCTTAAAATTCTGCTCAGGGGGCGGCACGGTGGTGTAGTGGTTAGCGCTGTCGCCTCACAGCAAGAAGGTCCGGGTTCGAGCCCCGTGGCCGGCGAGGGCCTTTCTGTGCGGAGTTTGCATGTTCTCCCCGTGTCCGCGTGGGTTTCCTCCGGGTGCTCCGGTTTCCCCCACAGTCCAAAGACATGCAGGTTAGGTTAACTGGTGACTCTAAATTGACCGTAGGTGTGAATGTGAGTGTGAATGGTTGTCTGTGTCTATGTGCAGCCTTGTGATGACCTGGAGACTTGTCCAGGGTGTACCCCGCCTTTCGCCCGTAGTCAGCTGGGATAGGCTCCAGCTTGCCTGCGACCCTGTAGAACAGGATAAAGCGGCTACAGATAATGAGATGAGAGATGAGATGAGAGAAAATTCTGCTCATTACATGCACCCTGATCTGCCTTCACTGTTCTTTGTTCCTCTGTGATCAACTTCATCATGAGGATTCGCATGACAGAGTTGATCTAACAGGACACATCAAAGCAGCAGCTAAAGAACAGCAGGTTTGTCTCATACACGCCGAGCCATTTCTCATTAAGTGTAATTCGTGTGCAGGAATGCGTTTCGCACGCTATGCCTCACTTTGAGCACTGCAGTTCCACCTCTGCTTACTAATAATACACCAGGATGAATTATTCAGTAGCAGGGAGGTGTACTTTGCCTTGCTGACATCAATAACAAAAGCAATTAAAGCAGAAAACCCACAAGGACAAGCAGGCAATACTGTAAACCTGATCAAGATCTTTGCTTCTTAATTGAAATCCTTTTCTCTTTCTGTCTCTCTGAGTTTCATGGACGTCAGCCTGCCCTCGAATGTTCTGCATGGCCTGTCGCCCCCTTTTTCTTGTTATCTGATTAGCGAGAGTGCTAGGGGGACCTGCACTCATTCCACCAGCATCTCGTTTCGTTCATAGCCACATGCATGCCCTGAATTTTAACATTCTTCTTTCTTGCTGCAACCTGACTTAGATTGTTCTCACCACCTCAAACTGCAGTTACAGCATTTTTTCTTTTCTTTTCTTTTTTCAAACTTTCAGCAAAGTTTAATGGAAGTTAAGATTAAGTTAAGACTTGGCGAAAACCAAAACAAAACAAAATATGAACTCACAAATCTGTGCAATAAAAGAATCAAAATCCTAGCGCAGCTAATGATGAATGATATCTACTGGCAAGCAGTTAGCAGAAATTATATTCATTTGTTCTAAATGCTTGAATTAAATAAATAGTTTTGGAGAAAAAATATCTAATATACACAGTTTTTTCCTTTTATAGTTGATCGGCCAAGAACTATTTGGTGTTCAATAATTGCTTTTTACATTTTGCTTATGTAATTAGCAACTGGTGGCACAGTGGTGTAGTGGTTAGTACTGTTGTCTCACAGCAAGAAGGTTCTGGGTTTGAACCCAGCAGTCGACAGGGGCCTTTCTGTGTGGAGTTTGCATGTTCTCCCCATGTCTGCATGGGTTTCCTGTGGGTGCTCCGGTTTCCCCCACAGTCCAAAGACATGCAGGTTAGGCTAATGGGTGGCTCTAAGGTGGGGTTTACATTAGACCGTATCAGCGGATCATCAGATTAACGTTTTTAAAACAATTAGCGTGCACACAGCAACACCAATACACGATTCGTGTGCACACAGCAACACCAATACACGGATACGCTCGGCTCCGCAGGCATCCTGCGCTCCAAATCACTCCGCCCTGAACAGCGAGTGCCCTCTGGAGGGTGCGCACTCCGGCCCTGCGCAGCTCACACAGCGCGCGAGTATAGCGCACGAGCAGTGATTCGGGACTGAGCCGCTGTGTCTGTGATCTCAGTGCATATCACTTACCACTTGCAAGTGGAAGGATGGCAAGCCTAAAGACAATCATAACTACACAATGGGCAGTATTTGCATCAGTATTTGCAGTATTTTCATACTTTTATACTCTTTAATGAAAGGTGATACAAGGCGGAAGTCCGCGCCGTTTTTCAGCAGTCGCGTCACATGACCAACACCAGCGAATCAGGAAGGTGGATGTCACAGTGACGTTGTCCAATGACGACACCAGCTAGAGCTCAGCTCAGCGTATCCGCGTATTCTCAATGTTTACACAGCACCGGACCAGACACGATCTGGATTGAATACGTGGACCCTGGCGGATTCCCGTTTCCCGGCGTTTCCAGGCGTTTTAATGTAAACGGACAGTGCATCCGCGAAGAAAACGAGACAGATACGGTCTAATGTAAACTTGGCCTAAATTGTCCATAGGTGTGAATGGTTGAGAGGAGAAAACCTCTATAATAATCCAGTAGAAGGCAACAGGAAACCACTACTGTAATGTTCCCTAGATACTCTGATGGCTGAAGCCGTCAGATCAGCTACATCACTGTAATGATATGCCAAAATGAATGGATGGAATTAGCAACTAAACAGAAATTCTACATACAGGATACTGTTAGACCCCAAATGTGTATCACCTGATTGACTACATTTAGACTGGAAGATTTTCCAAACTTCATTTTTAATTTTTTTTTTACCAAACCATTTATTTCATTCTTAACAGCCTTAACATTTTCACTAAAGTCTTTCCTCTTGACTTTTTGTTTTTCTCAGCTATAAATGTTTGTGTTCATCTTGTGTGGGCAAGTGACAACATGGTGACTTCCTCAGTTCCCTCAGCATGAGTCAGTATGATGTGTAGGAACTTAGAAATCTAAACTTTACCATGTTCATCCCTCAGGCCCTCTTAGTGGGTACTAATGCCAAAAGAATTCCTCCAGTGACCCCCTAACAACTCCTCTCAGCATGATCGGAATGCCACCATGTTGAGCAACAAGGTTTTGAAGAAGAAGAAGAAGAAGAAGAAGAAGAGGCCTTTATTTGTCACATGCACACTCAAGCACAGTGAAATTTGTCCTCTGCATTTAGCCTATCTGAAGCCGTGAACACACACACACACACACACACACACACAAGTGAGCAATGAGCACACACACATACCCAGATCAGTGGGCAGCTAAGCAGTTGGGGGTTTGGTGCCTTGCTCAAGGGCACTTCAGCCCAAGGCCATCCCATGTTAACCTAACCACATGTCTTTGAACTGTGGAGGAAACCCACACAGACACTGGGAGAACATGCAAATTCCACACAGAAAGGTCCCCGTCGGCCGCTGGACTCGAACCCAGACCTTGCTGTGAGGTGACAATGCTAACTACTACACCACTGTGTTGCCTGAAAAATGGACCATTCCAAAGGGTTATTATTATTGCTCCAGATGAAGGCACTGCTGGGATTTGAACCCAGGATCTCCTGTTTACTAGACAGGTAAACAGGAAAGTAAGAATGACTGGAATGGGCTTTGAGGGCACATCCTACCTTATTCCCATCTTCAGTGGAAATTTAGTATGCCCAACACAGAAGAGTCCTCCAAATAATGAAGCACTAACATGGCTAACAAAATCTTGTGGGACTTTTCACAGAATAAAAGCATGATCATTTCGTTTCATAATATAAAGTCTGCCTTAATGACGAATGAGATTAAGGCTGAATCATGCTAATCGACCAGATCATCTGGTCCTGAGTCCATATCCATGTTTTAGTGCCCTGTTTCCTCAGCTCTGTGATGGTACATATGGGTTCCTAAGGCATGGGGTGATCAAACGTCAAACACCTAAACACAATACTCAACTAATTTAGAAGACATGGTTTTAATTTTGCCATAACTGATTTACAACTAATGTATACCCAAGTAAGGAACTGTATGGTGGCACAGTGGTGCAGTGGTTAGCACAGTCACCTCACAGCAAGAAGGTTCTGGGTTGGAGCCCAGTGGCCGACGGGGGCCTTTCTGTGTGGAGTTTGCATGTTCTCCCCATGTCTATGTGAGTTTCCTCTGGGTGCTCTGGTTTCCCCCACAGTCCAAAGACATGCAGGTTAGGTTAACTGGCTACTCTAAATTGCCCATAGGTGTGAATGTGTGTGTATGAATGTGCAGAAAGGAACCGGCCACTCTACTGTTGCAATTCTGGCCAAGTCAACCAAACATGGTTCGTCTCAAGCCCGGATCGGGTTCAGCAGTGATGACAATGATGAAGGAACTGTATAAGAAACAGTATATCCTTAAACACAGCTTCAGATGTTATTTACAGTGCAGATATTCACCGCCTTGACCTTTTCCACATTTTGAAATGTTACAGCCTGTATCTGAAATGGACTTAATTGGCATTATCCAGTAAGTCATGAATATATATGAGTTGATGTTATGCACAGTTAGTGTCACATCATAAATACACCTGTTCCTGGAAGTCCATGGAATTTGACAACATTCCTACACAAATATGTCTCGACATTTCAGTGACCAGGTATGAAGTGCATTAGTCAGAGAAGCAACCAAGAGGCCAAGGGTAACTGAAAGTGCTGAAGACTTCCACAACTTGAACGGGAGAAGCTGTTCTACAGCTGTTCTAAGCCATTCTACAAAGCTGGGATTTATGGAGCAATGAAGAGTCATTTGAGATTTGTTGGAGAATCAGCAAACTTGTATCAAAACCTTTTTTGATCTGGATGAGACCAAAATTGAACTTTATGGCCTTGGTACAAAGTGGTACGTTTGGAGGAAACCCTATGCTGCTCATCACCCTGAGAATATCATCCCCACAGTGAAACATGGTTGTGGTAGCATCACAGTGAGCATTATCCTTGGTTGCTTCTGTAACTAATGTAGTGGATTTCAACTAATTATGATTTCTCATGGCAAGTAGCTCCACCAGAACTTATTTAGAAAATGTGTGAATGTTTTTTTTTTAACTTGTATATGCAAGACAATGTACAGATAATTTATTTTAAATATACAGTACCTCATTTGGCTGATGTTTTTATTAAAAGCCACTGACAGTTGAGGCGGGATACAACTGAGCAGTTGAAGGTTAAGGGTTTTGCTCAAGAGCTCAACAGCGGCAGCTTGGTAGTCCTGAGGTTTGAACTCACAACCTTCCAAACAGTAGCATAATGCCTTAAACACTAAGGGGCTACATATACAGATGTTACAGAAGGTATAATTTCAGAACATGCATTGTTTTGTTGAGGGATTGAATTGAGGCAATATCAGACTTGAATATAGAGGAGTGGAATTCCAAAAATTAGAAAAAATTCAATGAGGCATCATATGAGTGACCACAAAGAACGCGAAAATGAGTTGACTTTAATTGGGATATTGCTAATTGGTTTTGTTCACTCATAGCCATGCTAGCACTTTGGGGTCAAGTGCCTTTAAAAATGAGGTTGTAAGCACATAATAAAAAAGACAAAGTCAAAGTCCTTCCTGTCCTAGAACCTGGTCTTCCCAAGCAGTCTCCCATCCCAGTACTAACCAGGCCCTTAAGGCACACTGGGTGGCGCTGATCTCCGCTACTATAGCCCTCTGCCTCTCACCTATACAGCTAGGGTTACAGTGGGGGGTTGGTCCTCTGGCAACTATGAAAATTTGACTCCTTAAGGCCAATTTATGCTGACAACCCAGTCCTCGCAGATGGCGTCGCAGATGGCGTCTGCGAAGCCCCCCCTTCGCAGACGCTCTGCGTGCACCTCCCAAAAATTGTGACCACCACAGACAGCGTCGCAGACAAGAGGGCTCTGATTGGTCCACTCTACATCCGCTGTACACGCACTTCCGCTTCCCTACTTTCCCGGTTTGGTTTGTTTTCACGACCGCCATTTTTAAAACCACGAGCGAAGATGGAGCAGCACGAAGAGCAGTTGATCGAGGAAGTGAGGAAGTACGTACATCTATACGACTCCAGTTCTAGTCATTATAAGTAACCGGAGGATAAACACTCCACTAACCACACCCACCAACTACTCCTAGTGATTTCGCGACTTCGCGCCCCCTTGCGTTGTGGCGGTGAATAACATCGCGCATGCCTATTACTCACCACTCAACAATAAATTACAACTCTCTGCGAAAAGCTATCTGTGAAAGCCTTGTCGCAAGAGCATGCAGAGCCCCTTACTCGCATCTGTATTGCAGCATGCCTCGCCAGACGGCAATCGGTACCATTTTATGATGGTCTTTGGTATGACACAACTGCGAGTAGAACTTGCGATCTACTGATCAAGAGGCGGACACGCTAGGCCAGCTTGCAGTTATAAGCATATCACATCATTTAAGTATAAAAATACCAGTTTTAAGCAAGCTTTTAAACCCAGAGCCTGACTACACCACAGGGTTCCTGATGGTCAAATAGAAAGGGAATGCAAGTTTTGGATAAATGGCTGTTGACGTTTTGTTAGTAGAACATAACATTCTCAGCTCCAACTGCTTTGTTGAATACTCTGCTTTTATATGGCAATTTCTCGGTAAGCCAAGTACTGTTAGATATTTGAAATCCCCAGAGCCATTTTTTAGTTTGCTTGCTGTCACCCCATGACTTTCTCCATGTTAAGATTTTTCAAAAGATTTTGCTGATGTTGCTTTAGACTCTAAAGCATGTCTTGCTCGCAAAGCACCTCGTTTTATTCATTCCATTTATTGACCATTGTTTTATATATATATATACATATATATATATATATATATATATATATATATATATATATATATATATATATATATATACACACTTTTTTTTTACACAGAAACACATGCACACTTTCAGTCGAAAGTTTTGGACACATCTACTCATTCATAGGTTTTTCTGTATCTTCACTATTTTCTACATTGTAGAACAATACTGAAGACATCAAAACTATGAAATAACATCTGGAACATATATGGAATTATGTGATAAACAAAAAAAATGTTTAAAATATGTTTCATATTTTACATTCTTCAGAAGTAGCCACCGTTTTCCATGATGACAGTTTCCACACTATTGACATTGGTACTGGCACTGGGCAGCACGGTGGTGTAGTGGTTAGCACTGTCACCTCACAGCAAGAAGGTTCTGGGTTCGAGCCCAGTTGCCGACAGGGGCCTTCTGTGTGGAGTTTGCGTGTTCTCCTTGTGTCTGCATGGATTTCCTCTGGGTGCTCCAGTTTCCCCCACCGTCCAAAGACATGTGGTGAGGTTAACATGGGGCAGCCCTGGCCTTAAAGGAGTACGCCACCCCCAGGTGAAATTGAGTCAGTCCCTGCAGTCCCTAGAGTTGGATGAGTGAGCCAAAGCATTTTGTAGCCGACCCAGCCATTGTCCTGATCTAGAAACGCCCCGGTTAGCTTTAGCTTAACGTAGTCGCTGTAATCCGGCGTGTCCAGCTAGCATTGTCGTTGCAAAAGTGAATCAAATAACTCAAGATTTTTTATAATTATTTCTCATGACCTGTACATTCACATCGAGTACACATATCAATGCAAATTAACACAAAGGGATTTACTAGACCAATTTATATCTGGAACTATTTTCGGCCACAGCACAGGCAAAGCACCGCTGCAGGCGCAAAGACACCACGCAGCACCACAACTTAGTAGTCACGCTGGTGTATTGACGGAAGTTGAGGGTTTTCAGGTGCTGCGTGGTGTCTTTGCGCCTGCAGCGGTGCTTTGCCTGTGCTGTGGCCGAAAATAGTTCCAGATATAATTTGGTCTAGTAAATCCCTTCGTGTTAATTTGCATTGATATGTGTTAGGGATGGGAATCTTCATCATCAACACGATACGATACGCATCTCAATGCTCTGCCAACGATTCGATACATTAACGATTCATGAAATTACCAATGGTAAGATGCGATACGATTTTCCAACCTACTGCGATACTGTACGATTTCATTTTAACACAATGCGATGCAGTGAGATTCGATACGATGCGATGCGATGCAGAAGAAAATTATACCATGGAATACATAGTATTTCTCAAGTACTGGCACTTAAAGCATTATCACTGGCTGTGCCTTTTATTTTAAAAAACAGGAATTACACAATTTCAAAATTCAGACCTGAATAATGAACAATTAACTTTCTGCCACATTTTTATGTTAGCCTAAGCAGCTCACACTGCGTTAAGTTTTTGAAAGAGGTTTAATAAAGAATTAGATTTATACTAATAATAAAAATAAAAAAGCCATGAGATTTTAGGATAGTGGATCCCATCCAATATAATAACTAGTAAATTAACAAAAAATTAACCCGTTGACATATTCTATCTTCCTCAAAAAGATTGAAAATACTTTAGAAAACCAGTAACAAGGCATAAAATGAGATTCTTAGTGGTGACCAATAAGAGCAGTAAACACACACACACAGTGTCTAAAAATGATTACACATTATGTTAAATTAACAGTCTATTACTCCTTGCACAGTCAAAACTAACCTCTCTCTTCCTTTATGGGGCTTCTGTCACTTCCTCCTGTCACCTCTCCCTCATTCACTCTGCCACTGTCACCTGCCTGATAATCCATACAACATTAGGTTTCATTCAACTAAAAATTAGGGCACAATTTGAACATTACACGTACAAGTTTAGAGAAATGGTGTGTGTGTGTGTGTGTGTGTGTGAGAGTGAGTGAGATAGTGGTATTGAGAGAGAGAGAGAGAGAGAGAGAGAGAGAGAGACAGTGAGTGAGAGAGAGCTCTCCACCTCGCTTGTAAAAGCCGAAACTTTTCCAAACTATTGATTTAAAGCCAACCGGTGAATGTATTACTTCAGATTCTTCCATGTTTCGCTGGCCGCCTCTGACTCAAAATCTGACCGCTGTTCTTCTGCTGTTTGCTTGGCCCGCCTCTTCGCGCGAGACGAGAGTTGGGCTGAATCAGCCAATGACGGCTGCATAGATACCGTAACTCAACCCAGAAACAGGCCAGTTTCTAAAAAGTTAAATAATAGATATTATTCGGTTCGTATCGATGCAGATATTTTAGTCGCGATGCATCTCGATCCCATTCGAATTTTTAACCGATTCAGCCGTTTGCCAACCGATGCAACCGCATCGTATGGTTTGCATCGATTCCCCGATGCAAATCGGTGAATCTTCCCAACCCTAATATGTGTACTCGATGTGAATGTACAGGTCATGAGAAATAATTATAAAAAATCTTGAGATATTTGATTCACTTTTGCAACGACATGCTAGCTGGACACGCCAGATTACAGCGACTAAGCTAAAGCTAACCGGGGCGTTTCTAGATCAGGGCAATGGCTGGGTCGGCTACAAAACGCTTTGGCTCACTCATCCAACTCTAGGGACTGCAGGGACTGACTCAATTTCACCTGGGGGTGGCGTACTCCTTTAAAGTTGGGCTGAAGTGCCCTTGAGCAAGGCACCTAACCCCAACTGCTCCCTGGGCACTGTAGCATAGCTGCCCACTGCTCTGGGTATGTGAGTGTGCTCATTGCTTACTTATGTGTGCATGTGTTTTCACTGCTTCAGATGGGTTAAATGCAGAGGAGGAATTTCTTAAGTCTGTGCTTGAGCGTACGTGTACTTGACTGTACATCTTATCTTAACCAGCTTCATGAGGTAGTCACCTGGAATGTTTTTCAATTAACAGGTGTGCCTCATCAAAAGTTAATCATTGGAATTTCTTGCCTTCTTAATGCGTTTGAAACCATCAAACAGCAAATAATAAAAAATACAGTAAACAGCCCCATTCCACAACTGCAGTAATCCATATTATGTCAAGAACCACTGAACTAAGTAAAGAGAAATGACATCCATCATTATCTCATGTATAAAAGAATGCTTCTACTGTGTTGCTTAGACCAATTCCACCAGTCCTGCAGCCTAATTTGTGTTTCCACAGCCAAACAAAATTACTCTAGCACTGGTTCTTTTCTTCTTGCAGTGATTGTAAATCTACACTAAGCCATTCCTTGCCATTCTCTACTGTTCAGATTCCTTTGCTTCTAAGATTTGTCATGAGAGCCATCTCTCCATGTGTGTTACTTGTGCTCTGATCTACAGGATAAATCCAACAGCATAGCATGAAAACTTTCAGTTTCATCACTCCACTATGGGAGTTCCTCAGGGGTCATTTCTTTGTCTGTTTGTGTTCTCCTTATATACTAACTCACTAAGCTTAGTGATAAGTTTATAAGATCTCAGGCTGCCTGTTCTGATATCCTGATATCTGAAGGCCTATCATCTGAAACTGAAATTCTACAAAGCAGACTTGATCTACCTACTCGCTAAGAACGTCTCCGTGCTCTTGGAACTCTTGCTGTCAATCACCACCAACACCTTCACAGACTGATTCTGTCATAGAACTCAACTTATTCCATCACATTCCACCAGAAGTCTGATTTCTTGCAACTGCATTGGTTTTCTGAACATCTTTTGTGTGCACTTACTTTGGTCCCCTAAAAAAAGTGGTGGCTCAGTGGTGAAGAAGGTCATGAGTTCAAATCCAGTACCGCAAAGCTACCAAGGTTGAGTCCTTAAGCAAGGACCTTAAGCTTCAACTGCTTGAGCATGGCCATTTAACCTTTGATTGTTCAGTTATATCCTTCCTCAATAGTAAGTCACTTTAGATAAAAGTGTCAGCCAAATAACCAAATTAAGTCCTTTTTTTTGTAACAGACGAGACCATTCTACTTTGAACCATTTCTACAATCCAGCATTAGTTTCTAGTCATTCAGGCTATGACTGTATAGGTGCATAAATAATTGCATGATGTAAGACAAAATGTAAGATGACGCTCATATCAAAGATACCTTAAGCTATTAAACCAAGTCAACAGCGTTCAATCATAAATCCAATTGTATGTCCACTTGTAAAACTAATCTTATCAATGCTCACATGCACTACCAAACATTAATCACATTAGCTAAGAACTGAGTTCAAGTTCAAGAGACGTTCATAAATCCATCCATCCATTATCTATACTGCTTATTTTTCAGAGTCACAGGGGAAGCTGAAGCCAATTCCAGCTGACTTTGGGCGAGAGGTGGGCAACTTTGGGTGAGAGGTGAGGTCACCAATCTATCATAGGGCTAAAACACACATGCACACCTATGGGCAATTTAGAGTAGCCAGTTGACCTAACCACGGCACCACTATGCCACCCGAAGTTCATAAAGTCCCTCATAAAAATGAAAACATGGATAGTTTCTAGTCTTTCTTGTGTAAAATGTAATTCTTTGTTCCCTTGTTTTGAAGTACCAATGAATATTACATCCAAATGCTGTGCAGTGTGCTGGTCTTTTCACAAAAGTCTTAATTGACTCTTTAAATTCATTTCACCTTAATATGGACACTCTGGAAAGTTGTCATTATTAGCTCATCTGGCCGACAGACGATGAGTTTATGCTGTCATGTGTTGTCTGTCATCTGTCCGGCATCGTCCATATTTCATGAAAAATCGCTTCTTCTCTCTCAATTCTTCACTGATTTTTATTCTTTTTGGCAGGAAGATAGGTCTGCCTGGGGTGCATATAGCTTCTACCCAAATTTGCATAATTGCAATTAATAATGAAGATATGGAGTAATTAAGCCCTAACGGGCAGTTTCCATACAAATTGCTTCTTCTCCCTCAATTCTTCACCGATTTTTGATTCTTTTTGACATGAAGGTAGGGGTACCTAGGATGCATATAACTTCTACCCAGATTTGCTCAATTACAATTATTAATGAAGTTATAGACTCATTAAGCCTTAATGAGTAGTTCAACAAAAATAGCTTCTTCTCAGTCAATTCCTCGCCGTTTTGGATTCCTAGGGTGCATATAGCTTCTATATATAGCTTGTATATAGCTTGCAACATTTATTGCGCAAGGTGGCCCACTTTAGATCGTTCCTTCTGGACTAGATGGGGCCAGAGTGAGCTATACCATCATTGATGGTCTTGTAATATTCATTTTAGCCTGAAGTAGCAACTAGATTTCTTATATGTATGGTTGTAAATGGTCTGTAACTTGCTCTAGCCATCCCCCTAGAACCAGCCTGATCAGATAAGCAGTCTGACCAGCTAAAACTGGCCTGAAAGTGACCAAACCCACTCTAAAGCCATCAAACCTGACCATACCTGACCAGCTGAGGCTCGTAACCAGCTAAGGCCAGCACACTTTGCCAAACTGTTTGTAATCCCTAACCCACCCTTTCTCAGCAATTTGCTGCATAAAAGCCGAAACCCATCATTTCCAACCTTCGACTAGGAAAAAACACCCGCTCCGGATAAACCATATTTGGTAATTTGGGACAGTCTTCTCAACCCTCAGTTTAATAAGTGACATCAAAAATCCTTTAAATGAGTTATGTTGTGTATAGAAGTATTTGTTTTAGATTAATCAGCATACAGACATTTTCGCATGTTAATTCCATAACATTGATTATACAGTTTGCTGTTTTGAGGCATCCATGTTTTCTTTTTCCACTTTGTTGTTCAACACACAAGGGTCGAAAATGACAATTCTGAGCTCCAACTTCCCACTTCCAAGTCACATCAGATGCAGTATTCCTTCCAGATACAATTCCCTTTAGAAGTGAGAACACCTTGTCATAACACCAACCATGGCTGATGGATGACATTTATCTCCAGTGAAAAGGAGAAATTCCTTTGATTGTTAGCCTCCATTCACAAACTTGCCAAAGTATTCCCTCTTGTATGTTTGTTTTTCACAGCTATTAAAACTTTGCTCGTCATGTGTGGGCGAGTGACAAGACGGCGCCTTCCACAGATCCCTCAATGCAAAACAGTGTGATGCGCAGGAGAAGAAGTCTAAAAGGTGCCATATTGAGCCCTGGCTAAGGTGCTAATATTTTCTTTATCCAATTAGCACCAAAGCAATTCCCTCATTTCAACATGATCTAAACACTGGCATATCGAGAAGGTTATATTTGGCATTACATGCCTTAGAAGGAGAGAGAGAAAGAAAGAGAGAAATGGGATGGCCCTGAGGGCAACAGTTCTATCTTCACCCATCTCTGAGGTTAAAATGGTATGACCCACACAGAAGAATTCATATGGGATTTTTCACTGATTATAATCGTCCCTGCGCCATCTCAGAACATAAGGCTATGTTGATGACTAATGAAGTCTTTAGCATCAAAGGCACTTCAACACAAAAAGCATAAACTATGGTTTAATCATGCTAATCAGCTTGATCATCCTGCCCTGCATAAAACTGCCTTTTGCTAATAGCTAATCCAGTTGATTTAAGCCCTATTCATACAGAAATAAAATGACACAGGAGGTAATTCTGTCATTTTAGCTATACAAAATTATAACTGAGAGTAAGTTACAAAATGTAATTTAGTAAGTCCCTGTGAACGAGTCGTTACTATAGAAACAATAATATATGAATAGAAAGCTATCATTTAAATTAGAACCAGACTGAACAATCAGATTTGAGAATTCAGCAGCGCCGTGATATGCAGTAAGTTGGCAATAATCAATATGCTAACAAAAGCCAACAGCTTTCAGTGAGCTTTCCTTTAAAGGAGAACTGAAGTTATTTCTAAACTTGATTGATTGATTGCTTTATTCCAAACAGTAAAGAAGATACAGTATAAAAAAACAAAAATAAAAAATAAAAAATGCAATAATCAAAACATCATCATAACCAAACAGAATAGCGTAGCCACAAGGCAGTAACATAATAATGTTCGGAAAGGATTAGGAAGAAGTAAATAACTTATCAAATCCTAACCTTCTATACCACCGCTAATCAAACATCACTTTCCGCCATAATAAACTATATATACAAAAGAAAACAAAAGCAACAACAAAAAAGAAAAACATACCAACATACCAAGACATACCAACATGGTATAATATCGACCAAATCAAATCATATATACAGATACTTATGTTATGCATATATATACACATACAATACGTACATACAGTACATACATATACAGTACACATATACACATACCTATAACTATACACATATCCAAACATACAAAGACACCCATAATATCATAATTATGCATATATATATATATATATATATATATATATATATATATATATATATATATATATATACAATTATGTATATGCATATGTACGTATACACACATCCATACATACCGGTATATATACGCACGTACCCATACCCACATATATACACTTGTATTAATCAATAGAATGTTATTGTAATTCCTCCTCCCTATACCTCAAAGATCTGTTCCTTATACCTTTTTTTGAACTGGTTTATAGCTGTACATTTCATGAGCTCCACATTCAAACTGTTCCATAGCTTTACTCCACAAATAGAGATACTGAACATTTTTAACGTTGTCCTAGCACTGTGAGTTTTAAATTTCAATTTCCCCCTAAAATTATATCCCCCCTCTCTATTCGAGAACATTGTTTGACTATTCCTTGGTACTTTATAATTCCTTACTTTGTACATTATTAAGGCAGTTTTATATTCTATAATATTCCTGAATTTTAAACATTTTGAATTTAAGAATAGTGAATTAGTATGTAATTAGAAACTTGCTTTATTTTTTAATTAACATGTTATTCAATTACGTTTTCGGTTTTAGTAACCTTATATCGTGACTCATATTGGCAACTAATTGCAATTAAATATTATACTTATCGGCCTATTCGGTTTTTAGCCGTGTTGAATTTAGTTCGTTTGGTCCACGGCAGGCGTCGCTTATCCACGCAATCTTCACAAGACTTGTGCGAGACTTTGAAATATGAAGTGTCAGTCAGGTATCAGTACCGCCATTTTGAAAACTGTTTTCCAAATGAAATATTGCACAAAATCGAGTTTAAATGACGATTACTGCCTACTTTTTTTTTTAAACTTTCCTGATTGCTGTCAAAACAAACAAAACTTCCAGCTTGATTACATCAGCATGCAAAAGAGGGCGCACGCATCTTTTGACAATGTTGGCAGATGTCGGTCACTTTGATTTCCGCTGTAAGTTTTACTTCCGTCCTACGATGTCCCGCACAGGTCTCAACGAATCTCGTTTACGAGCATTGCTTTGACATATGGACTGATATATTACATAGCATATTTCAACACTCATAAATTGCTATAGCAGTGACAAAATAGCTATCAAAAATACATTCCTATATTTAATAAAATGAGATAAATAGAATTTTGATAAAAAATTGCCTTCAGTTCTCCTTTAAAGGTGCTATCGGTAAGAAGGTAAGATAAGATTGGTTAGCTCATCTGTCCATAAGGTTGATGAGCTGTTGCCATGATGTGGCATCCATTGTCCGTCCATCATCCACAAGTCAGTTAAATTGAATTCTGTCAATTCTCCACAAATTTCCATTCCAAGTGTTTTGTTTGAAAGAACTAATCACTCCACACAAAACGTGGTCATTTTTTGGTCAATTTTATTTTTGCTAATGAGTTAGTAATTAGGCCAAATTAACAATTTTTCCAGGCCTCACTAGAATTGCATCTTCTCCCTCATTTCTCATCCGATTCCAGTTCTGATCGATGTTTTGGGTAGATCTTCCCTTGAGGAACAAAACTTGGTCATTTGTCTGTCAATTTTTCTATTGTAAACAATTTGTTTACAACTTTGTTTATTTTCATGTAGTGTAGTGGTTAGCACTGTTGCCTCACAGCAATAACGTTCTGGGTTCGAACCCAGTGGCCGACGAGGGCCTTTCTGTGTGGAGTTTGCATGTTCTCCCCGTGTCTGTGTGGGTTTCCTCCGGGTGCTCCGTTTTCCCCCACAGTCCAAAGACATGCAGGTTAGGTTAATTGGTGGCTCTAAATTGACTGTAGGTGTGAGTGTGGACGGTTGTGTGTGTCTATGTGTCAGCCCTGCAACGATCTGGCACTTGTCCAGGGTGTACCCCGACTCTCGCCCATAGTCAGCTGAGATAGGTTCCTGTGACCCTGCACAGGATAAATGGCTTTGAATAATGGATGGACGGACTTTGTTTATTTTCAATTAAATCATATCTCCTCACTCGGTTCTCAATGGATTTCAGTTCTGATTGTTTTGTTTGAATGAACTAGTCATTCTGCACAACACTTGGCCATTGTATTGTCAAATTTTTGCTAACAAATTGCTAATTAATGAGTTTTCAGACTTTTCACTAGAATTGTATCTCCTCTCACAGTTCTCACCCGATTTGAGTTCTGATCAATGTTTTGGGTAGATCTTCCCTCACGGAACAAAACTTGGTCATTTGTTTGTTGATTTTCTTGTTGTACAACTTTATTTTCAGTTAAATTGTATCTCTTCCCTCAGTTCTCAGTGGATTTCAGTTTGGATTGTTTTATTTGAAAGAACTAGACCTTCTGCACAAAACTTGGTCACTGTATTGTCAACATTTTGTTGACAAATTAGCAATTAGGCCAACTTAACACATTTTCTTCTGACTAGAATTGTATCTCCTCTCTCATTTATCATCCGAATTCAGTTCTAATCGATGTTTTGGGTCGATCTTCCTTTGGGGAACAAAATGTAGTCCTTTGTTGATTTTCTTGTTGTAAACAATTAGTCATGGAGGTTGGTCCTTTCTCACATTGTCACATTTCAGTTCTGTTTGATGTTTTGGTCATCATGGTTGTTTGATGGCAGGCCAGATGAGCTACTACGTCCTTGACGTTCTGGTTGACTTCCCTACAGCTATAGTAGTAGACATTCTTCTACCCACAGAAGCTATTTATGAGATGTTATACACCACTTTCTATACTGTAGAATAGCTTAATGTGTATTTTGATATCATTCCACACCATAGGCAGAACTGTACACAAAGCTGGCAGTGATGTAGATGGCAATACAGTTCCTTTTACAGCTTGTAGTTGTAGATACAGTCTACTCCTGCTATTTTACAAAATGTACAAATATTTATGGATAGGAGAAAATTTAGGTAAATATGATTTCTTGGTGGTGGCACGGTGGTGTAGTGGTTAGCGCTGTCGCCTCACAGCAAGAAGGTCCGGGTTCGAGCCCAGTGGCCAGCGAGGGCCTTTCTGTGCAGAGTTTGGATGTTCTCCCCATGTCCACGTGGGTTTCCTCCGGGTGCTCCAGTTTCCCCCACAGTCCAAAGACATGCAGGTTAGGTTAACTGGTGACTCTAAATTGACCGTAGGTGTGAATGTGAGTGTGAATGGTTGTCTGTGTCTATGTGTCAGCCCTGTGATGACCTGGCGACTTGTCCAGGGTGTACCCCGCCTTTCGCCCGTAGTCAGCTGGGATAGGCTCCAGCTTGCCTGCGACCCTGTAGGACAGGATAGAGCGGCTAGAGATAATGAGATGATTTCTTGGCCAAAATATTGCTTTAAGTTTATGTAAGGCATTTGACACGTTTCAAAATGTGCTTTTTTTCCAGAATAAATGCTCCCATGGTGTTGCTTTATATCAACAGTGCTGGAGAGCTAAGGGAAGACTGACTCAATCTGCCTGGGCCCCATGAGAAAGCTCTTGAGGAGGGATCCTTTATTAAACAGGAATTAGCAGCCAGGCATCTGCCAAAATCAAGCATCTTAACCAAATCCTCAACAGATCATTAGTAATGTAATATGCTGTTATGCTCTGTTAATCAATAGTGGGGGAAAAATCAACAATTTATTTACAGTGGAGGACCAGACTGGGACTCAGACCTCAATATCAGTCGGGGTCTGCTTACCAAATAAAAGTGAAAAGCATGATTCTAGCATTAATGGTGTCCTGGGGAGGATTAAAAAACTATATGTCTATTTATATATTAAAACGCAGCAGGAGATTATAATAAAGCTGCAATTCATTTTGTGTGTTCCGGTAATTAAAGTTTATTGGGGCAGCATTTAAAAAAAAATTAATAAATGAAAGGAGTAGAACTGAAATAGCAAATTGTTCTAACCCTTAAATATTTACATAATTTTCATATAAATAAATTCGGTTTGATCAATTTCATTACAAAATTGTACAGCATAGTGTTGTAGTCAAGACCACCTAAACCAAGAGTAAGTCATGGCCGAGATCAGAGTGCATCGAGAGTGAGACAAGACCAAGACTTTGAGGGGTTGAGATCAAGTCAAGACCAATACCAAGGCAGGGTGAGACCGAGTCAAGACCAGTGTGTGAAGGGGGTGGGGGAGGGGTGACGGCTGTTAACAGGAAGAAAAATTTAACATTAGCAATAAGTCATATTATTCGTGGCATTTGAAGCAGGAAGTTTTATAGCCAATCACAGCAATTATATTCACAAATAAATCACACAATACAGAGGCAATTTAGTGAAATCCCTGCAGTCGTGGTCTTGGAATACAATCCTGAATCCTCCATGTCCGAGACCAAGACAAGGCCAAGTAAAAATGTGGTCAAAATGAGACCAAGACCTTCAAAAAGTGATCTCAAGACCGGTCTCAACTACAACAACACTAGTACAGCACAATTAAATATAAATAAAAGTAATACAACATTTAATCTCAACATCAGTTGAAACAATGAACAACAACAAAAAAAAAACCTCTAAGCTTATTAGTCTGTGTGTGTGTATATATATCATTTTTTTTGCTTTATTATTAAAATATTTCTTAAGTAATTTGTATATTTGGGGCGGCACGGTGGTGTCGTGGTTAGCGCTGTCGCCTCACAGCAAGAAGGTCTGGGTTCGAGCCCCGTAGCCGGCGAGGGCCTTTCTGTGTGGAGTTTGCATGTTCTCCCCTTGTCCGCGTGGGTTTCCTCCGGGTGCTCCGGTTTCCCCCACAGTCCAAAGACATGCAGGTTAGGTTAACTGGTGACTCTAAATTGACCGTAGATGTGAATGTGAGTGTGAATGGTTGTCTGTGTCTATGTGTCAGCCCTGTGATGACCTGGCGACTTGTCCAGGGTGTACCCCGCCTTTCGCCCGTAGTCAGCTGGGATAGGCTCCAGCTTGCCTGCGACCCTGTAGAACAGGATAAAGCAGCTAGAGATAATGAGATGAGAATGAGATAATCTAAATCTAATAATAAGCAGATTTGGTGTTTAACAAAGAAAAGTGTATGCTTGTTGATAGACGCTCTCTGTAAGTAGATGTTATTTCACAGTTATGGAAGGAGTCTCCAGTGTCAGTGCTTTGTGGCAATTAGTAAATCTTCCACTGTGAGAAAATCTTCCAGGCAGAGAGCTTTGCGTTTTCTGGTTAGGTTGGATTAATATGGGACGGCCTTGGGCTGAGGTGCCCTTGAGCGAGGCACCTAATTCCCAACTGTTCCCCAGGTGCTGTTAGCATGGCTGCCCACTGCTCTGGGTATGTGTGTGTGCTCATTGCTCATATGTGTGTTCACTGCTTCAGATGGGTTAAATGCAGAGAGGAATTTCACAAGCGTGTGATGAATAAAGTTGTTCTTCTTCTTCTTGTGTTCTCCGTAACATGACAAGCTGTGCCTTTTTGTCTTGTTATCTTCAAGAGAGAGAAATATTGGTATTGTATATTATTTAACAATTATTCACCGAAGATGAAGTTAATATCCGTGAGTAATAACGGAGACAAAGTCAAGGTTATTATTCACTGATATTCACTGAGCCTGAGGTGGATAATTGTTTTAGTATAAATACACAGGTGATTTAAAAAAATAATAATAATCAAAATCATATTTAAAAGTAATTTACTTCAAATTTCAAAAGCAGCATGTAAATGTAATAATGGAGCTCACAGACTTGTGTCACTCATCTACGCTGAGTCAAATACACGTAAAATACTTTGTTTTGAAATAGATAAAATAAATCACAATTCCACCTTACCTTTTGAACAGTTTTAGACCAAACTTCATAAAATCTTTAGTGCTTTTAGGAACAGCATTTTCTTTCATAGTTTGTAATTCTCTCTCACTTACGGTCTTTTGAGTCTGGTTCCTGTTGATACCTTTGAGACCTTTTGAGTCTGACCAGACCTTCTGAGTCTGGTTCCTCTTGAGGTTTCTTCCTCACGTCGTCTGAGAGAGTTTTTCCTTGCCACCGTCGCCACAGGTTTGCTCATTGGGGATAGATTAGGGATAAAATTAGCTCATATTTTAAGTCGTTCAAATTCTGTAAAGCTGCTTTGCGACAATGTTTATTGTTAAAAGCGCCATACAAACAAACTTGACTTGACTTACAGTGACGAAGTGACTGGTCACCATTCTGCTGAGTCATTTGAGGTGATTATCGAGAAATAGTCCGAATTTCTCAACCAATCCGCACATGCAATTTTCTGTAATCACCTCTATATTTATACTAAATGGCATTATTCCTGACATTAAAGCACCAACAATGTGATAAAAGGATAAGAATATGAACATTTTATTTTATACATTTATTGAGAGGCATTTAAAGATTAACTGGGTAAAAAAAAGAGCTTTAAAGGGTTATGTAATTGAAAGTACAACATGTACAATACAGTATATCATATTCAAATACAGGTGGCACGGTGGTGTAGTGGTTAGCATTGACGCTTCACAGCAAGAAGGTTCTGGGTTCAAGCCCAGTAGCCAACAGGGGCCTTTCTGTGTGGAGTTTGCATGTTCTCCCCGTGTCTGCATGGGGTTCCTCTAGATGCTCTGGTTTCCCTCACAGTCCAAAGACATGCAGGTTAGGTTAATTGGTGACTCCAAATTGACTGTAGATGTGAGTGTGAATGGTTGTTTGTGTCTGTGTCAGCCCTGCGATGACCTGGCGACTTGTCCAGGGTGTACCCCGCCTCTCGCCCATAGTCAGCTGGGATAGGCTCCAGCTCGCCCGTGACCCTGTACAGGATAAGCGGCTACAGATAATGGATGGATGGATAAATCACGATCAGGGCCGTTGACAGCTTTGGCTGGGCCCGGGACAAAATAATCTGAGTGCCCCCCCCCCCCACACACACGCACGCACGCACATCGCCACACAGCAACCACCCACACCCAACCCCTCTTTTCACAGTCTCCATTCACTCCAACCCTTAAATAACAGGTATTCCAAGCCCATTATAACAGTCAACCATTTTATTTCAACATTTCAACATATTTACAGTTTGAACGTTTCCTTAGTCTGCAACTATTCAGGTGCGAAATGCAATGCGCCGGACTTTTGCTGTGGCAAAGTCGTCAATAAGGTCATTGAAGTCCAGCTTCTTTGCAAGTTCGCGCTCTATAGAGAGCATTGCCAGCCCATTGAGCCTCTCCTGTGACATGTTTGAGCGCAGGTAGTTGATAAACCAAAATGATTGTTTACGGGATGGAACTGGGCCTCAATGAGAACGGAGTCATGGCTTTCCCAAAATCTGAACATAGAAGCATCACCACTAGTGATGTGTACAGTGAGTTTTTCAGTGTATTTTTTTGTCTTGTTTTTCATAAACGTCCTTTCCGTACTCGATTTAGAATGTTACAAAAAAAATTGACACCCTCCCAACCACGTAACATTAGCCTATCTGACCTGGGGGCTGACACGTTTATTACGGATAAACCAAAAGGATTACAACGTTCCCTGGATATAGAACTGGACCGAGAAGATTTCAAAATCTTAACGTGTAAGCAACAACAATAAAACAGAGGTTGTTTTATTCATTTAGGGCTTATTAGGCTACTTTCATTAATTGCGCTTTTCATACAGGCCTATCATTTTTCACTTGAGCAAGGGAATTGTTTGAAGAGTATCCAGTCTAAGCGAAAGTTTAATGTTTTGCAACAGACTAACCTCAAAACACCCCATTTATAGCCCATTCGTTACATTAAACTCTATCTAGCTGGCAATTTCACATGCCGTCGTATCTACACGGGATGATTTCCAACAAAATAAGGTTTAATTAACAAGAGGCAGCGTTCCACGGGCTTTCAGCTAACCGGAGTCCAGCTCAGCGCAGCTCAGCAAGCGTGCCTAAAACATTTGGATATGATTGCCACATACATATACACATACAAACAGCCACTCAAATCTCCACTGCCAAGCCTCTACCTCTCCAACGCCAGATCCATGTAAACAACACGGACGATTTGGAATTACCTTATTCTATTCTATAATCGGCTGGTCAGTGCTATACTCAATACTTAAGTGACTTACCCATCCAGTGAGGATCATTTTGTTTACAAGATGCCACATCTGAGTCGCTGACAAATCCTGAATTTCTGTAAAGATAACTGTCCAGAGATTTATAAGCACGCAGTGCTTCACCACTGAACAGCGAGGGAAAGTTAATGAGGTAATTATACACGTCCGGGTATTCCGCTGGCAGTTCAAAATCCGGTCGTGAAAACTCCGTCCGGTAAGCCATAAGGGTCACTAATCTGTAGATCGTTTATTTTAGACATATATCTAGTTATCTGTTCATTAGAAAAATGAGCCGTGTAGTCCGTCGGTTGAAATTGATCCATTCTGTACACGAGTGCAGCAGTATTCAGCGGTGTTTTTGACCGACAAGATGGCGGTTGTGTACTTTCCGGTCACGTGACTGCAAGATCTCTATAGTGCCGTGTTATTTGGCGCCTTAATCAAAGACCAAACCATTTCTGCATTAGGGGTGGTAGGTGGGTTCTTGAATCTATTTTCGAAGACAATAAAGGCAAAAGAACCAGAAATCATTCATTGAATGCAAATATAGCACATTTTTCTCCCCCAAATCAACACATTTTGAAATGAAACAGAATGATTAATGGCATCTTCATGAGGGACCAGTTCTGGGCCCCCCCTCATGCCTGGGCCCGGGACAAAATACCCGGTTGTCCCCCCCTGTTGACGGCCCTGATCACGATACCACCTTACCTTTGAATAGTTTTATACCAAACTTTGTAGCATCTTGAGTGCTCTTAGGAAAAGCATTTTCTTTCATAGTTTGTAATTCTTTCGGTGACGAAGTGACTGGCCGCCATTTTGCCGAGTCATTCGAGGTGATTATCAAGAAACAGTCTGAATTTCTCAACCAATCAGCACGTGCGATTTTCTAATCACCTCCATATTTATACTAAATGGTATTATTCCTGATATTATAGCACCAACAACGTGATAAAAGGTTAAGAATATGAACATTTTATTTTATACATACTACAGGGTCGCAGGCAAGCTGGAGCCTATCCCAGCTGACTACGGGTGAAAGGCGGGGTACACCCTGGACAAGCCGCCAGGTCATCACAGGGCTGACACATAGACAACCATTCACACTCACATTCACACCTACAGTCAATTTAGAGCCACCAGTTAACCTAACCTGCATGTCTTTGGACTGTTGGGGAAACCGGAGCACCCGGAGGAAACCCACACAGACAACATGCAAACTCCGCACAGAAAGGCCCTCGCCGGCCACAGGGCTCGACCCCGGACCTTCTTGCTGTGAGGCGACAGCGCTAACCACTACACCACCGTGCCGCCCGAAAGTACAACATGTACAATATAAAAAAAATATATATATCGTATTCAAATACAAATGATTTATCCATGAACAAATTTGTAGAACTATATACACACTTAGAGCTAATCAGAGAGTGCATGCTAACGTTAATGCATTTTAATGACTCTGGGGAAACTTCAAGTATAAGATCCTGTAAGGATCTGACTTAGCTACATTAATATTGATTTAATATTTTCCAGCACAGGAATAGCTTGAGTGAGTTTTACTTACCGAAACCTCTTTTCAGGACAGTCATAAGGGTCTTAATAGTTTTCAATTATTGAACATCTGAAAACTAGCGGCAGTGTTAATCAAACTATTTTTCCCGAAGCTTAAACAATAAAGCATATTTGTGTTTCTTTGCTTAAAGAATGTATTGAACTGAACTGTGCTGAGTTTCCAAAAAGCCTTGTAATGCTAAAAGCGTCTTAACTAGGAGAGAGAACGTTCATTGTGCTGCTTGTGCTACCATTTTACAATTATCTTTGTGCTGCGATGCTTCTGGGAACTCAGTGCTGTTCACTCCAGAAAGGCAGCTAATAAGCAACATGCTACTGTGTTAAGCCTCGGTCACAACCGGCCGTACGTACTCCTACGGCCGGTCTACGTGCAAAAAACGCAAGAAACGCACGGAGGGCGTGCGTGTGACGTGCTGATTTTCGAGCCATATAGACCGGCCGCAGAGGTTCTTTGTCATGTCAAACAAACTCTACGGGCACTTACCTTTTCTTCAGGTTGCAAGACAAACTTACGGCCAACATGCGTCTTTCTCCACGAACAAAAAAAAAAAAAAAAAAACACAGCGATTTGGGAAACGCCAAAAATCGCACAGCCAAAAAATCGTACGTCCGGTTGTGACCTAGGCTTTAGCTTAACATTAACTACCGAGTAGACAGTATACTCAGCGGGATTCTTCCTGAAAAGGTATATCTTTCTGTCAAAACAAGTTTTTAGTATTAGATAGACATTTTTCACTTTTGAGGAAACATGTAGTTCGTTGAGAATGCTATCTGCTATGTAATGCTATGCTAGCACAGGACCAGACCACAAGCATTAGTCATGTTGCTAATTAGCTTAATGAACAATTCAGTATTTCACACAATGTGCTTTAATCACAACTCACACACAAGTACTATGAATTTAAGCTTTGGAAGATGTATTTTGACTCCTAATACTATTTTGCTCATTTGCTGCCTTTCTAATCAGTTTAACATTAACCATGATGTACTGCTTAGCTTTTTAAAGAACTATAATCATTAGCAGTGTGACTTATTTGTTATATTTCTGCTTAATTAAGAAAAAAAAAAGAACCTCTTCATTTAATTGTCTGTCTAACCAAAGCATAATCCTTTCTATCCTGAGGAAAGGTTTGGACATGTAAATCTATCATGCGCCATGAATAAGTTACAGAGTCATCATTAGTCATCAGGAACGCATGCAGAAATGTTTAATTAATCAGGAATGTTCCAGTGGGATTCCATTCAGCCTGAAGGAAATGAGGGACTAAAGAGCAAAACACTTACCTGCTCTCAGTGGTGTTATTACTGAGCCCCCAAAACCTCTTCACATCTGCCTGCTTTCTCACGATAACAAAGTAGGAAAATACCTTTAAAGGGGGAAAAAATGATCTCCGAATTAAACTGTATGATTATTGTTCACTGCAGTTATAAATATAACAAAATATCAGCCAGGCATCATTTCAGCCCCTAGTTTTCGATAGAGAATTAAAGAATTAATTGCTTGTTAATTTTAATATTTGCAGACAGATACGTTCATGGGCGTCGCCACCATTGAATGTGAAGGGGACGTGTCCCCCTAACATTTCATAATTTTTCATTTGGACCCCCCCCCACACTGGCGTAAAGTATACCCCCGCAGCCCCCGCCAGGCGGGGGGGCCCGTCGCCCGATGTGATTCAATGCACGAAAAAGTCCGATGAAACATGAAAATAATAAACACAACAATGAAGCGTACCAGAGAAAAAAGTGGTGCTCAAAAGCGGCAAATCAAAAAGAAAAAAGAAGAATTTACATCCACACTGCCCAAAATGTCATCCGTTTTTGGGAGAGTTAGGCCTTATCCTCCAGTTCATGATGCGCTAACAGGTAGGGCCATGGGGGGGGAACTAGTGCAGTTAAAACAAGGCTAATGAGTGAAAAAGTACCTGATTTAAAATGGGATTTGAATAAAAGTTACTTTTTATTATCTTTCTTCTCAATAATTCAATGCTTCTTTTTCTTGAATATTGTTCTCCATGACCACCAGCCATCATCCAACACATTGATCCAAGATAGGTTGGTTATGTAAAATAGTTTAAAAAAAAAAAACTGCACACAAGGTAGCGTAATTTTCTTTAATTTCCGCCAGATTGTTTTATTATTGTGCTGCATTTCATTTTTACTCAGTAGGCCTTTTCAGGCCTGGTTCCATTGTAATTGAATAAGATACCTAGGTCAAAATTTACTTGAGTAAAATTAAAATTACTCATTTTTATACTACTCATAAAACTTCTCATAACAGTAACGTGAGTAAATGTTAGTTGCTTGCACCCCTGTGTTTGACAGATTTATTCTTTATGCAAACTTTTACTTAAACTTATGATGTATTTTATTTAACCATACTCTGGCTTTTAAAACAGTTTCATTTTTATTTTCCTAAACCTTATTGAACCTTATGTAATTATCATTATTAATGTTACTGTTATCGTTACTGCTTACTGAGCTGTATGAACTGTGAGCTTTGTCACGTCATACACCATTTTTATTGTTGGATTTATTTGTAATAAATGGATAGCCTACTCTGCTGGTGTACTGAATATGAATGAATTAACAAAACATCTAGGCCTATGGGTTAGGCAGTCCTATACGTGTTTAAATGGGCCTGGGCTGTCAGGGGCTGAGCCCTGGCACTTTTTTCACACTTTTCAGCAATCAAAAGAGAGATATACAGTGAGAGGGAGAGAGAGAGGAGGCCGTGGCAGGGTGGCCTTGGGGGGGAGGGGGCCCACACTTTTAGTAGCTGCAGGGGGGCCCCAAGTACTTGCGTTACGCCAGTGCCCCCACACACACATTTAACATAAAATATTAGTTCACCCAGCGCCGTTTCTATTGCTTCGTGAAAGAATCCATTCCACTTGATCGATAAGAGAATTCACATCCCACTGAAAATCAGTGGTGTAGTGGAGATTTTTAAAGTGGGGGTACGCGATTCGTTACGTCTTCCCTTCTCCCCTCCCCTCTCTCTCTCTCTCTATCCTTCTGTTCCTCTCCCTCGCCCCATTCCCCCACCGCGGAGGCGGGGGCCGGCTCCACCCCATTCATTTCTATGGAATTAATTGAAAAAAAAGCACTTTTTCAAACATCCGCTGCTCTGGCATGCTTTCACCCAGAGACGTGATTCAAACACTAAAACGTAGGAAAACTTCTCCTCTGTGGATCTGGCATTCAACTTTTCTGCTAGGTTCTACACTTTCGGATCAGTCCCGGCTCAAACGCCATGTGGGTTCCGGGAGAAAATCCGGCTTTATAATGGGTGTCTATTGCGTTACACACCAGTGGAGCTCGTTTAGTTAGAGTGTAGGGAGCTTGAAAAAATAACTCAAACTTTCTCGCTTAAACTGTGTTTTCAGCCACAAATTTCACTCTACAGACATGATTTTCTCAAAAGTAGTAGTCACACTTGTCCTGATTCACACAATGTGTCTACCTAACCGATAGGATTTACAGTTTTTGAATGAGAAGCCTCAAACTGAGGAGAGTGCAGCCGAGAGGCCTCACTGACACCCATTATAAACGTGACAGAAAAGTCACTCATTTTTAACTCGCTCTAGTGTCCTCACTTTTAACACTACAGACAAAAAAAATAAATCAGTGTATTCAGGAGACCCTTGTAGCGCTCACTGTGAAAGAATTTTGTGAATAGCTGCTTTCGTTTTCGAGTTATTCGTCGTTGTTCGAGGCCTGCTCCTGAGCAAAAAACAGCAGAAAACTGACAAGATCTTGTGTGACTCGGCGCTCCTGCTCAGGCCCGTCGCCATGCCGACTGGGGCCAGTGAGGGAGCAGAGAGGGGAGGGGCTGCTGTCTCAAGCACACACAATCATTGTAGCGTCATAGCAGGTCACACATTCACGGCCAGCAAACATGCGTGACCAAATTGCTTCGCGCACTGCATCCTCTCACAATTTCCAGCAGGGGAATTGTCACCTCGGGAGAAGTGGGTGGACGGCTACCCCTGCGTACCACGCCCACTACACCCCTGCTGAAAATCCACTCCAGGTTTTCCGGGCGTTACCTACAACAGCTCACCGCGCGCGAGTGAAGTGAATCTCAGCGCAAGCGGAGACATTTTTGGTGCAGCTGCTGGAAAGTGGAGGAGGTGACGTCAGCCCCATTGCCACCTCACAATGTCCTGCTTTTGCTAAAACCTTATTATTTTGTTATATGCCCTCAAAATTAACCCTAGGCCACATTAAATTAATGTTCAACTAAACAATGAAATAAGCTGAGCCTAATGGGGTATTCTTGATTGATGATGAATTGTTTGCAGTATTTGCTCCTCCCCAGACACAATGGACATAAGGAAATTCTTTACAAAGAAGTGGAAAGTCAGTCAAAATTTCCCCACAATGGAAATGTTAGTTCAGTTAGCTGGTTAGTCAATGTTAGATGTATCAGCTAGCTTATTGTTAGCTATCATTTAATTCAACCCCAGTAGGCCTGCCTTATTGTAATGCCAAGAATGAGGTCAAGTCTGCTCTGATGATATTTATTGATTCCCTCTTGTGATTTGAAGAACTTGTTTTGTCTGGTCTTTGCCAGTTTTTTGGAAAGTAACATGGGAAATCAGTGTATGGGGAAGGAATAGTAGAAAGGAAAGTAATGGAGAGAGATGGATGTTATTCCAGGTGGATTGTGAAGGAAAGGGGGATAAAAGTTATGAAGTGGTAGAAATTGTGGTGGCACCAATGTAAGGAGTTATTATCTATAAATCTATTTGTTATACTAATCTGTAAATGTTACTGTAGTACCACCATTGGATGTAGGTTGACAAAACTGCACTTGTTCATTGTGTGGAGTTCTCTTTTATGTGTCATTGCTTGACAGTGTGATTTTGTGTGAAAAAAGTAAAACGCACCCACTAAAGTCACTGCTGGTGGTTAACAAAATTGCACCTGTTCATTGTGTGAAGTTATTTTTGATGTGTCATCGTTGCTTGACACAGTGTGATTTTGTGTTATGAAGTTTGCATGATGCCATGTCATGCCTGTTCATTGTGTGAAATTATGAATATTCTTATTTTTAAACATACAGTTGAGTGTCACTATTGCTTGGCACAGTGGCATGTTGTGTTACATCTAAAACTAAATAAAAAAGGAAACACAAAATAAGTAAAATGCACCCATAAAGTCATTCTCTAGCCACTTTATCCTATTCTACAGGATCGCAGGCAAGTCACTGTTGATGATAAATTGTGTCACATTCATCTCATTATCTTAGGCAGAGCGGTGGGTTTAAAAACAGGCTGATGAATATATGGACTAGTTAAATGAGGACTTATTGTTGAGTCTCGAAAATAGTCATTGAATTAAGTGACTTTTGAAGGTAAAATTACGTGTTTAACAACCTGTTAAAAATACACCAGAATGCAGGAAATGGCATCTAATTAATTAAAAATTTTCTGGGGGAGGACCAGGACTCCCTAAAGTGAATGACGCATGAAATGGAATGACGAATGACAGGTAGTAAATTTGAACAATAAATGGTCCCTTGTCATTCAAATTCTTACAAATGGAATAACGATTGAAATCTTTAGTTTTAGACCTCCCTAGGATAAGTGGGTGCTTGGTGGGATATCAGCTTTTCAAAATGGAATGACAGGGTTTCTATATGTATTGATTTACTTTGAGCTAATGTTGTCAGTGATATCACCTTTTACAAATGGAATGATAAGGTTTCTAGGTGGAATGACATACTTTGAGGCAATGTTATCAGTGATATCAAATTAACAAATGGAATGACATTGTTTCTAGGGTTAGGGTTAGGTTATAGGTGATATCACTGATAACATTGCCTCAAAGTATGTCATTCCACCTAAACACACTGTCATTCCATTTGTAAAAGGGGATATCGCTGATAACATTAGCTTAAAGTATGTCATTCCACCTGGAAACGCTGTCATTCCATTTGTAAAAGGTGATATCACTGATAACATAACCTAAAAGTATGTCATTCCACTTAGAAACAATGTCATTCCATTTCATGAGCTGAAAGCATGTCATTCCACCTACATTTCAATCATTATTCCATTTATAAGAATCTGAATGACAAGGGACCATTTATTGTTCAAATCACTAGCTGTCATTCGTCATTCCATTTCATGCGTCATTCACTTTAGGGAGTCCCGGGAGGACCCCTGCCAGTGTGTCCCCCCCACATTAAAAATGCTTCTGACGCCCCTGGATACGTTAATTGCTTTTTCCTCTGAAAGGACTATGTGACTTTACACAAGGCTTTTTTTGTTTTGGGCTTGAATTCATCCAGAGTTCCACCTCCTACAAACAATTAACATCGAAATCCTCTCCAAGCTACTTCTAAACCCACTTCCTAAAATCTGATGAAATCCAAATATTGGACAAAGAGTGTACACTTGTGGTGCAAATTATATTTAAATTAATCACCAGGAAGCAGATGGCCATAATCTGATTAAAGGCTTGGAGAGCTGGAGAGGCACATTTCTGTGTGAGATTTGATCGTGATTTATAAAAGAGCCATGAAAGCCAAGAGTTACTGACCATCACACCCATATGTGGTTCTTCCCTAAACTGTTGGAAGCACACAATTGTATAGGATGTCTTTGTATGTTTGATGTGAACATAACATCACAACCTTATTTTGATCATGAATCAGTAAAGATTACTTGGCCCAACATATTATCCAATTCAAGTCGATCTTGGGATATTGAGCCAAACGGTTGATTTTTTTTTTTTCAACTAAGCAGAAAACTTCCAGTCTACTCCGCCGGTGCTGCTATTTTGGGAATCACATGATGCATTGCTACATGCTGATTGGTGGAAAGGTGAGTGACGTTGAATTCGTCTGCAAGAAACCATGCACCAATGTTTTAAATGTGAACTGTCAAAATGAGTAAAAAAATAAATAAATGGGACTCAAGGCTCACAACAACACACCGTGTCATGGTGTGTCTGGAAGGGTTGGAAATTAAACAAGTAGTACATAAAGTCGAAATTCATGATACACTATGTGGCTTCAAATCATTCTCAAGTTTATTTGGGCGCTGATTGAAGGATACTGATAGGTAAAACAGCACGGCATGTAAGGTTCACGAACACCATTTTGAGCTTTGGCCAATTAGCACGCAGGAATGCAATCACGTAATTTTCAATCATGGCGGCACCGGTGGAATAGACAAACTTTTCAGCTTGATTCAGAAAATTGGCAGCACTAATAAAATTGGGGCACTAATATTGATTTGAAGTTGCTGAAATGTTGATTCGGGAAACCTTTATTGTTTTGTGATCAAACGGAGACTGACAGATTGTATATGGAGTGGACCGTTCATGTCCAGAATTACAGCATTGGGGATTTTTCTATGTCATAACTTGCAGGAAAAGAAGGCTGAGGAGGATTGTGTATTGGGGCACGTAGCGACTGTGATTGAAATGTGTGTTTGCTTTGCTGCTCTTTTAAATAAAGTTTGCAAGATGAAGCTTGCAGATGAACTTGTAGCAGAGCATCCAGGAACTTCGACAGCATAATTGGCAAGGCATCCAGAGCAAATTTTAATGCTCTCGTCATGTTTGATGTGAGCATAACATTACAGTATGAGCAGATGTTTGAAAAATATGCACTTGGCTGGCTTAATGTGGCTTGGAAGAAGCTTGTGTTCCCATTTACCCTGCCTGGGTGGGAGTTGTCTGTGATGGGGAGAGCTGGCTGGTGAGTGGGAATTGGCCAAGACTAAATTAGGGAGAAATTGGGGAAATAAGCTGACTCCATTACATTCTCCTGACTTCTCGGCCTCAACCGCATCACCCATGACTTTGAGGTCGACATAAGTAACGTGGTTCTTGCCACAGCAGCAGTATGGAGTCTTTTCTTCCTTGTTTGTCTCATTATTATAACTCATATACCTCAACTTATAAGCATAGAGGTAAAGCATAAAGCTCGAGAAAGCGAACAGCACCTCAGACAACAAATAATTCAAAACCTTTCAAATCAACATGGATCATTCATATTCATGTGCAAGCTTGGGCTCTTATCATGGTTTATCCTCTAATAATCAACTCTTTTAACAGAAATTACTCCCTGTGCACTTATGTTTGTACTGTCCAATATAGCTGACAATTCAGTATAGGCAAAGTGGGAGTCTATGGTTGCCAGGTCTTCTAAAGTCCTCAATAATTAAAATGCAAATTAAGCTCAATGTATAAATCAAAATATCCCAAGAACTAGTTTTGTTCTAAAACAGTAACTGATGAGACCAATGCAGAAACAAATGTGTGAAGTGTGAAACTCAGGTGCACTTTTTTTTAAAATTAAACTTTATTAAACAAAAAAGATCTGACTTCAAATGTATCCTATTTCTATTGGAAAGCCACTCTTCCCGCCTCATTAAAAGTCCAGATGGCAGTAGCATCATGGCACATACCTCAGCCAGAACACAGTTCACACCACATGGCACTTAAGCACCTGGTATTATGGGATTGCTGTTAGATCATTCACTCCTGAACATCAGATCATAGCTTTTA
Organism: Neoarius graeffei; assembly: GCF_027579695.1. NCBI lineage: Eukaryota > Metazoa > Chordata > Actinopteri > Siluriformes > Ariidae > Neoarius > Neoarius graeffei. The sequence goes on from NC_083587.1 coordinate 54,620,814, forward strand.
AAGCAGAACAAGAATTTTGAATCTCTTAACCACCTGGATCTCTCAATTCACCTCCGTGAATGTGGCAACCCATATGACAAGAGCATGAAAAGTAAAAGGACTTCAGTATGTTTGTGCACGCAAAATAAAAATCAGTGCTCAAACAGTTTTAAAGCAAACGAGATCGTCAGTGATGGTGTAGCTCACTCCGGCCCTGTCCAGTCCAGAAGGAACGATCTAAAGTGGGTCACCTTGTGAAGTTCTACTTTCAACCAGTCCAGTTCAAATATTTGCCAGAAAGAATCCAAAAGGGCAAGGAATTGACTGAGAAGAAGCAATTTTTATTGAACTGCTCATTAAGGCTTAATTAGTCCATAACTTCATTAATAATTGTAATGAAGCAAATCTGCGAAGTTATATATACCCTAGGTACCCCTACCTTCATGCCCGAAATAATCAAAATCAGTGAAGAATTGACGGAGAAGAAGCGATTTGTGTGGAAACTGCTCATTAGGGCTTAATTACTCCATATCTTCATTATTAATTGCAATTATGCAAATTTGAATAGAAGCTATATGCACCCCAGGCAGACCTACCTTCCTGCCAAAAAGAATAAAAATCGGTGAAGCATTGAGAGAGAAGAAGCGATTTTCGTGAAACATGGACGATGGACAACACATGATGGCATAAGCTCATCACCTGTTGGCCGGATGAGATAATAATCATTCAGTGTCTGAATAAAGTTTTAATGACCCAGCACCCCATTAACACCCAAATGACTCCAAACATGTCTGATTCGTTTGGGGGGTTGGATGCAAAATAAACATATGTGCTTCATTAATGGGTTGCTGACATTACATTTCAAGAAAATAACGTTTAATAACTGATAGGTTTTGATCTGTCTGTACTGAAGAAAGTTGAATTGATCTAGAAATGTAGTCCTCTGCTGTCTAGGAGATTCTGCCTCCCGAACCTGGGAGCGACATTCACTGATGCAGAAACAGCTGCTCAGAGATGTTGAAAGACAAATATGAGTATATATCCACATTTAAGAGTGCTATGTAGCGATATGACTGAAAGACGTGATTCAAGAAGCTGAGTTGTCCAAGTGGGATAGGGTGGCTTCAGTGGGTGATGGACAATTACTGATCAGGATAGCCTTAGGAAAAACAGAGAGCAGATGTGTGAGTGAAGATAAGTTTCAGGGATTTAACAAGTAGCAAGAATGCCAAAGAAATATCTCTATCAGTTATCTCTATTTGGGTGGCACAGTGGTTTAGTGGTTAGCACTGTCGCCTCACAGCAAGAAGGCTCTGGCTTTGAGCCCAGCGGCTGACGAGGGCCTTTCTGTGTAGAGTTTGCATGTTCTCCCCATGTCTGTGTGGGCAGTTTCCCCCACCGTTCAAAGACATGCAGGTTAGACTAACTGGTGGCTCTAAATTGACCGTAGGTGTGAATGTGAATGGTTGTGTGTCTCTATGTGCCAGCCCTGTGATGACCTGGCGACTTGTCCAGGGTGTACCCCGCCTCTCACCAGTGGCGTGCACAGACATTTTAGGGGGCAAGTGCCCTGGGGGGGAAAAAAGGGCACTTTTTTGCACATGTGGAACACCTTATTATAAAAGTCTGAGATTTAACCCTCCTCTTGTGTTCGGGTCGCCACTGACCCGTTTTAGTTTTTAAAGGTGTAAAACAACCACTTTAATGTTCATTTATTACATCAAGGCTTTTTGACTTTGCCAGGAATCTCTAGTTGAACAAAATAGAAAAAGAAATTTTTGTTTTCCTAAATCTGAAAATGGTCTAGCAAAAAATATAATACTTATGTGCAGTTGTTTCTGTATGCGACGGGCTACTTCACGACAAAATTACAGCTTGGGCTTAGAGGGCAAACAATACATTTTCACTCGATTCATGTGTTACCTGGCTGGTGGGGCAGGGGAAGAGCTGACTGACTGCCCGATGTGTTGTCTGCGCTACGACAAGGCCGTGGCTTCCAGGACGCTATGCTGCTGCAACCTCACATTGAATGCACTGCACACTTGTTCACATGACAGAGCAAGAGAGACAGAGGTCCGGTGTGTGTGCGGAGGGGGCACACATCGGGACATTATTTTCACACACGCTTTTAATGCCGCGGCTTTTCTAAAAGATCATGTCGACATTGGCCTCAGTAAACTGTAAAAAAAAAAAAAATTCAAAAGGGCACTTTTTTGGACAGAGGGCAGAGGGGCAGGTGCTTGAGCACCACCCCGTGTCTCTGTGCACGCCACTGCCTCTCACCCATAGTCAGCTGGGATAGGCTCCAGCTTGCCTGTGACCCCGCACAGGTTAAGAGGCTACATATGGATGGATGGATGGATTATCTCTATCAATAACTTAAGAAGTCATGAAGCACATATGTTTTGTTAGTGTGTACAAATGAATCAGACGTGTCTGGAGCCATTTAGGCGTTAATGATGTGCTGTGTCGTTAAAACATTATTAAAACATTTAACGGTTAATTTCTCAATTATTTGCGCATGACTTTTTATTTTGCATGTACAAATGATACACAAACGAATCAAAATATTTATTCCGGTATTTCTGTTTCTATTTGAGAGTACGCTATGCGTATTTTGGCTGTCGCTTCTCACCAGAGCTTTTTCATTTTTTTTTCCATTTTTGTGATTGTATGGTTTGAGGTTTGTTCTTTGTTTGAATGTTTTGTCCACTGGTTGTGGCGTAGCTCCGGAGCCAGTTTTGGCCTTGGTTTCCTTCAGGCCTCGGTCCACCATGGTTGATGCCTGTGCTCCTTGTTATGGATTGCACTGAGCTTGTTGCTCTTTTTAACATCGGGGTTGTCCAGCACTCTGTGCGGCGGTCATTCTGTGCTTGGTGTGGTGTTCTGAGCGATGTTGCCCAGTGGAGTTGTGGTGGCTGTGCAGGCAGTGTGAGACATACCTTCGTCCACCTTTTGGTGGGATTATGGGCAGCTATGCTACTGGAATTACATCCTGACCCTCTTTTGGTGGACTTTTCATTCATCTCATTATCTCTAGCCGCTTTATCCTGTTCTACAGGGTCACAAGCAAGCTGGAGCCTATCCCAGCTGACTACGGGCGAAAGGCGGGGTAGACCCTGGACAAGTTGCCAGGTCATCACAGGGCTGACACAGACAACCATTCACACTCGCATTCACACCTACGGTCAAATTAGCGTTACCAGTTAACCTAACCTGTATGTCTTTGGACTGTGGGGGAAACCGGAGCACCCGGAGGAAACCCCCGTGGACACGGGGAGAACATGCAAACTCCGCACAGAAAGGCCCTCGCCGGCCACGGGGCTCGAACCCGTACCGTCTTGCTGTGAGGCGACAGTGCTAACCACTACACCACCGTGCCGCCATTATTATCATCATTTATTATTATTATTATTATTATTATTCACAGCATAACTTGGAGATCTACTTAAGGTGAATGAGGGTCCATCCATCCATTATCCATAACCACTTATCCTGTGCAGGGTCACAGGCGACCTGGAGCCTATCCCAGCTGACTATGGGCAAAAGTCGGGGTACACCCTGGACAAGTTGCCAGGTCATCACAGGGCTGACACAAACACAAACAACCATTCACACTCACATTCACACCTATGCTCAATTTAGAGCCACCAATTAACCTAACCTGCATGTCTTTGGACTGTGGGGGAAACCAGAGCACCCAGAGGAAACCCACACAGACATGGGGAGAACATGCAAACTCCACACAAAGGCCCCCGTCGGCCTCTGGGCCCAAACCCAGGACTTTCTTGCTGTGAGGCAACAGTGCTAACCAATACACCACCATGCCGCCCAAACAAGTGTCTACAAAGCCAAAATATCGCAATTTCAGACACACTATTAATAAGGCCCCCATGTTGCTGTTGATCACTAGATCATGAATATGGATGACAACTGTGGAAAAAATGTACAGATTGGTTTGCAAGAAATGATGGAAAATACTGGAAGTAATGTAGCATTTGTTGTGAGCAAATCCATCCATCCATCCATCCATCCATCCAATGCAAAAATACTGAATGCTTTCTGCCTTCTGGAGTATTGACACGTCTTATTTTGCTGCTGACTTGCATTAAAAATCAACATATTGTGTACTGTCTCATATTTTGGTACACCAGTAAAGGTGGTGAAAGTTCTAGTGATAAGTATAACAAAAGTCTAAAATGCAAGGACTGCATAACCCTTAACTTGTATTGATGCAATTAATTTTCATTAGTTACATTGCCATCCACACTGAAATAACATTTAATCTCCTAATAGTGCTTTGGTCCATTTTAGTGAGTCAGCAAGCACTGCACCTTGCTTATCTTGTAAAATGACCTGCTTTTCGTTTAAAGATGGCATGGTAAGAGGTCAGACTCATGGTTGGGATAATGCCATTTCCCCTGAGTTTTTTATTGGTTTTGCAACATTTCTTTTTTAGTCATGATCCTGGTAATTGCAACTGCTACTTGAACGTCGATCTACAGGATCTACCCATATCATCCATTTTCTACCGCTTATCCGGATCTGGGTTGCAGGGGTAGCAGCCTAAGCAGAGCAGTCCAGACTTCCCTCTCCCCGGCCACCTCCACCAGCTCTTCCGGGGGAATACCAAGGCATTCACAGGCCATCTGAGAGATGTAATCTCTTCAGCATGTCCTGGGTTTGCCCCGGGGTCTCCTCCTGGTGGGGCATGCCCAGAGAACCTCCCTTGGGAGGCATCCAGGGGGCATCCTAACAAGGTGCCCGAACCACCTCAACTGACTCCTTTTGATGTGGAGGAGCAGCGGTTCTACTCTGAGTCTCTCCTGAATGACCAAGCTTCTCACTCTGTCTCTAGGGAGAGCCCAGCCACCCTATGGAGAAAACTCATTTCTACGACTTGTATTCGCGATCTTTCAGTCACTACTCACAGCTCGTGACCATGGGTGAGAGTGGAAACGTAGATGGACCAGTAAATTGAGAGCTTAGTCTTTTGGCTCAGCTCTCTCTTTACCACGACAGACTGGTTTAGTGTCCGCATCACTGCTGATGCTGCCCCGATCTGTCTGTCCAACTCCTGCTACCCCCTACCCTCACTTGTGAACAAAACCCTAAGATACTTAAACTCCTCCACTTTAGGTAGCAACTCCCCCTGACCCGAAGTAGGCACTCCACCCATTTCCAGCTGAGCGCCATGGCCACGGATTTGGAGGTGCTGATCCTCATCCCAGCCACTTCGCACTCGGCTGCAAATCATCCCCCACACATGCTGTTAGTCACAGATTGATGAAGCCAACAGGACCACATAACCTGCAAAAAGCAGAGACATGATCCTGATGCCACCAAACCGGACACCCTCTGCCCCTTGGCTGCACCTAGAAATTCTGTCTATAAAAGTTATGAACAGAACCAGTGACAAAGGGCAGCCCTGGTGGAGTCCCACATGCACCGGGAATGAGTCCAACTTACTGCCGGCAATGTGAACCAAATTCCTGCTCTGGTCATACAGGGTCCGAATGGCCTGCAGTAGTGGGCCCTGAACTCCATACTCCCGAAGCACCCTGCACAGGGCACCACAAGGGACACAGTTGTAAGCCTTCTCCAGGTCCACAAAACACATGTAGATCGGTTGGGCAAACTCCCATGCACCCTCCAGTACCCTTGCAAGGGTAAAGAGCTGGTCCAGTGTTCCACGCCCAGGACAAAAACCGCATTGTCCCTCCTGAATCCGAGGTTTGACTAATCGACCGGACTCTCCTCTCCAGCACCCCAGCATAGGCTTTCCCAGGGAGGCTGAGAAGTGTGATCCCCCTATAGTTGGAACACTCTCTCCAGTCTCCCTTTTTAAAAAGGGGGCCCACCACCCCAGTCTGCTAATCCAGAGGCACTGTCCCCGACCTCCACACAATGTTGAAGAGGCATGTCAGCCAAGACAGCCCAACAACATCCAGTGCCTTCAGGAACTCAGGATGAATCTCATCCATCCCCGGAGCCTGGCCACCGAGGAGCTTTTTAACCACCTTGGTAACCTCAGCCCCTGTGATGGGCGAGTCCTCCCAAGCACCGTCAGACTCTGCATTCCCCTCAGACAACAGGAAGGTGGGATTGAGATCCTCATAATATTCCTTTCACTGCCAGACAATGTCCCCAGTTGAGGTCAACAGCACTCCATCCGCACTGTAAACAGTAGGGACAGAGCACTGCTTCCCCTTCCTGAGCTGCCAGACAGTTTGCCAGAATCTCTTCGAGGCCAACCAAAAAAGTCACTTTCCATGACCTCACCGAAAACCTCCTACACCCGAGTTTTTGCTTCAGTGACCACCAGAGCCACGTTCTGCTTAGCCTGGCAATATCTGTCAGCTGCCTCCGGAGACCCACAGGATAACCAAGCCTGATAGGACTCCTTCAGCTTGATGGCTCCCCTCACCGCATGTCTCCAACACTGGGTTCAGGGATTACTGCCATGACAGGCACCAATAACCTTGCAGCCGCAGCTCTGCATGGCTGCCTCAGCAATGGAGGTGCAGAACATGGTCCACTCGGACTCAATGTCCCCATCCTCCCCTGGTATGCAGTTGAAGCTCTGCCGGAGGTGGCAGTTGAAGGTCCGACGGACAGGAGCCTCCACCAGATGTTCCCAGCATACCCTCACTACACGTTTGGGCCTACCAGGTCTGTCTGGCCTCCTTCCCCGCCATCTGATCCAGCTTGCCACCAGGTAGTGATCAGTTGACAGCTCTGCTCCTCTCTTCACCCAAGTGTCCAAGACATACGGTCACAGGTCAGATGAAATGACTACAAAGTCAATCATCGAGGAGACTTCCGGTCAGATCACCGTCAAGATGGCCGCATAGCGAGAGAGCTCCCGGTTGAACCAGAGTAATTAGAGAAATTCCCATATACAAACCAAGTAAATCATCCCACAAAAAGCGTAGAGAAAGGGGATAAGAGCCATATCATCACTTTGAGCAGTAAACGTCGTCTGAAGTCAGGTGGGTGAGAAAGACGGGGCGCAGCAACAATTAGCAGCTAACAGGTTTAAGCTAGCAAACAACGAGGCACAGTGTCGAGAAATGGTCAACTTGGAACTGATTCTGCGAGAATTAAGAGGGTTTCGCCAAGAAAATAAAGAACAATGAGAGACAATAAAAGAAGAAATTGTGAAGGTGAATACCAGACTGGACAAGGCGGAAGGGAGAATTGAGAAAGCAGAAGAGAGGATCCAAAACACAGAGGAAGTCATCACAGCTATGCTAAAGCTGCATACCAAGCTGGAGGACAAGTTGCTGGATCTGGAGAGCCACTCCAGACGTGAAAACATAAGGATTTATGGGGTGCCGGAGGGATCTGAGAAGGAATCAACAACGATGGTCTCATTTGTGGAAAATTTACTCCGTGAGGGTCTTGAGTTAACTGATGATATGCCCAACCTTCAGATTGAAAGAGCTCATTGGTTGGTGGGACCACAGCCGCTGGTGGATGCACCGCCACGTTCCATCATAATTAAGTTTTTAAGTTTCAAAACCAAAGAGACATTACTCCACAAGGCATGGCAGGGGAAAGGATTTACCCGGCAAGAAAATCACAAACCTGGATCATGACTATCCACCTCTAATACTCAAAAAACAAAGAGAATATACAGAAATCTGCAAAGTGCTGAAGGAAAATGAAGTTCAATTCCAGACCCTCTTCCCCGCCAGGCTGCGTGTGAGACATGGTGATGGAACCAAAACCTACCATACTATAGAGGAGGCATCAGAGGACCTGCTGAGAAGAGGCTACACCGTGACAACCATCAGACCTCCGGAGATGCTCATGGAACAGGTACAGCAGCTGTCCTGGAGGAAAGTGGACAGACGAGCGATGAAGGGCGCATTTAAAGCCGGCCGGGATTCAAGCTACAAGGAGAAGCTCCGAGCCTTCAGGAGACCATCAGCGGCCCCCTCCGGGACCTAAAGGATCTAACCCACAGCTCAAAGACAGCGGAGTTAATTGTGAAATCTCTTGAATTGTACTATGACCGTAACTGGTGGTGGAGATCCACTATTGAATAGACTGGTTCGTTCAGGACCAACTTTTCACTTTGGATTTTTTTCTCTCTCTATTTTCTTTTTTCCGCCACGCGACTGTTGCAGGTAAGGGCCTCTCCCTCCGGACCGAGGAGGGGGACTTTTCCCTTCAAGCCCCCTTGGTAGGCTCAACAGGGTCAGGTTAATAAACCCCTACATAGGGAGTCACACAGACAAATTGTGCTCAGTTTGATGTGTATTAATATGTTAGTTGTTCATTCCCTGCTGGTTCTCACAGGGAGGGGTAAGTGCACCAGGTTTTTGAGTGGGATGGAGGGGGGAATCACATAGATGCAAAACAAGTCTTTAAAAATAGCATCATTTAATATAAATGGGGTACTCAGTCCAGTTAAGAGGGGGAAAATCTTATCAAAATTAAAGAAGGATAAAATCCAAGTAGCTTTCTTGCAGGAGTCACACCTCAATGACTCCGAACATGCTAAATTGAATAAATCAGGATTTAAACATGTTTACTTTTCTTCCCATGGATCGGGGAGGCAGAGAGGAGTGGTGGTCCTGATATCCAGGGCTGTAAATTACGAACACATCAGAATATAAGGATAACGAAGGCAGATTTGTTATGGTTACAGGCAAAATAGAAGGAATTGTGATAAGTCTCCTTAACGTGCATGTTCCTCCGGGCAGTGGCTGGTCCTTCTACAAACATAGTTGATCTAATGACAACAAAAAGTCAAGGGATTTTAATATGTGGCGGAGATTTTAACATCCGATTAAATCTGAAAATTGACTCATCAAATGGGAAATCTGACGCAAAAAACACTAGCAGAAGATTAAATATTTTGATGCGTGAAGCGGGGATTGTGGACGTGTGGAGAGAGATAAACCCGACGAGCCGAGACTACTCACATTACTCACCCGCTCACAATGTCTACTTGCGCATAGATTACTTTTTTATGCTTAAAGGAGATCTTTTTAGGGTAGATAGCTGTGAAATAGGACCCAGTACTATTTCAGATCATGGTCCCATTTATGTCAGTCCATCTGAATAATAAGAGGAAGTCCATTCTCTGGAGACTGAACTCAAACATTCTGAATAACCTAGTTAAAGATAAATTGAAAAGTGAAATTAAATTGTATTTGGAAAATAACGATAATGAAGTGACTTCACCTATACTCTGGGATGCATTAAAAGCGGCGATTAGGGGGAAAATAATAACCATATCCTCATATTACAACCCCAATTCCAAAAAAGTTGGGACAAAGTACAAATTGTAAATAAAAATGGAATGCAATAATTTACAAATCTCAAAAACTGATATTGTAGTCACAATAGAACATAGACAACATATCAAAATGTCGAAAGTGAGACATTTTGAAAATTTCATGCCAAATATTGGCTCATTTGAAATTTCATGACAGCAACACATCTCAAAAAAGTTGGGACAGGGCAATAAGAGGCTGGAAAAGTTAAAGGTACAAAAAAGGAACAGCTGGAGGGCCAAATTGCAACTCATTAGGTCAATTGGCAATAGGTCATTAACATGACTGGGTATAAAAAGAGCATCTTGGAGTGGCAGCGGCTCTCAGAAGTAAAGATGGGAAGAGGATCACCAATCCCCCTAATTCTGCGCCGACAAATAGTGGAGCAATATCAGAAAGGAGTTCGACAGTGTAAAATTGCAAAGAGTTTGAACATATCATCATCTACAGTGCATATCATCATCAAAAGATTCAGAGAATCTGGAAGAATCTCTGTGCGTAAGGGTCAAGGCCGGAAAACCATACTGGGTGCCCGTGATCTTCGGGCCCTTAGACGGCACTGCATCACATACAGGCATGCTTCTGTATTGGAAATCACAAAATGGGCTCAGGAATATTTCCAGAGAACATTATCTGTGAACACAATTCACCGTGCCATCCGCCGTTGCCAGCTAAAACTCTATAGTTCAAAGAAGAAGCTGTATCTAAACGTGATCCAGAAGCGCAGACATCTTCTCTGGGCCAATGCTCATTTAAAATGGACTGTGGCAAAGTGGAAAACTGATCTGTGGTCAGACGAATCAAAATTTGAAGCTCTTTATGGAAATCAGGGACACCGTGTCATTCGGACTAAAGAGGAGAAGGATGACCCAAGTTGTTATCAGCGCTCAGTTCAGAAGCCTGCATCTCTGATGGTATGGGGTTGCATTAGTGCATGTGGCATGGGCAGCTTACACATCTGGAAAGACACCATCAATGCTGAATGGTATATCCAGGTTCTAGAGCAACATGTGCTCCCATCCAGACGACGTCTCTTTCAAGGAAGACCTTGCATTTTCCAACATGACAATGCCAAACCACATACTGCATCAATTACAGCATCATGGCTGCGTAGAAGAAGGGTCCAGGTACTGAACTGGCCAGCCTGCAGTCCAGATTTTTCACCCATAGAAAACATTTGGCGCATCATAAAACGGAAGATAAAACAACAACAAAAAAAAAATCTAAGACAGTTGAGCAACTAGAATCCTACATTAGACAAGAATGGGTTAACATTCCTGTCCCTAAACTTGAGCAACTTGTCTCCTCAGTCCCCAGACATTTACAGACTGTTGTAAAGAGAAAAGGGGATGTCTCACAGTAGTAAACATGGCTTTGTCCCAACTTTGAGATGTGTTGTCATGAAATTTAAAAATCACCTAATTTTTCTCTTTAAATGATACATTTTCTCAGTTTAAACATTTGATATGTCATTTCTGTTCTATTCTGAATAAAATATGGAATTTTGAAACTTCCACATCATTGCATTCCATTTTTATTTACAATTTGTACTTTGTCCCAACTTTTTTGGAATCGGGGTTGTAGAAGAAAATTAGAGAACAAAAACTCAAAAAATTAGAAGAGGATTTGAAGAGACTACAGAGAGAACACACAAAGTCTTTCAAAGATGACAACAAACGTAAGATTATAAAACTAAAAAAAGAAATAGATGAAATAAATACTCAGGAAATTCAAAAAAAGCTCCTTTTTACAAAGCAACAATACTATGAGGTAGGTGGAAAAATCGCTGAAACTTCTATCATATAGGTTAAGAAAACAACAAGCAGATAGAACTATACATAAAATAAGAAACTCCGCAACTAATGAAATAGAAACTAATCCGGAGAAAATCCAGAAATGTTTTCAAAGATACTATAAAACATTATATTCCCAACCACAGACAAGCAGCAACAACCAGATCGATGCCTTTCTGGTTTTTTTCGATAAATCTTCCAAAGATCACTGATGAACAAAATGGAAAATTAATATCTAAAACAAAAGAAGAAATTAAATCAGCAGTCAGGAGAATGAAAGGGGGGGGGGGGGGGGGAGTCTCCAGGGACAGATGGTTTTCCCACAGAATGGTACAAAATAATGCAAGATCAATTAATTCCAACATTATTAAAAACGTTCAACTGGGTTTTGGAAAACAAAAACATTCCGCCCTCATGGAGGGAGGCAATGATTTCGGTCATACCTAAGGAAGGGAAAGACAAATTGGAGTGTGGGAATTATCGTCCTGTAAGTCTTCTAAATAATGATTATAAACTATTCACCTCCATATTATCTAAAAAGAATAGAACTGATATTACCAGTTTTAATACATAAGGACCAGACTGGCTTTGTCAGACAAAGACAGACTCAAGACAACATCAGAAAAACACTGCATGTTATGATACAAGTCACACAACAAAGACTGGAGACACTGATACTAAGTTTGGATGCAGAGAAAGCATTCGATTCAGTGAGGTGGTCATTTTTATATAAAGTGCTTTCAAAATTTGGCTTCCATGCAACTATAATAGACACATTTGCAGCACTATACAATAAACCAATGGCTAGAATTAAAAATCACTGTTCTGGAAAGAGGAACGAGACAAGGGTGTTATGCATCGCCGCTCCGCTTTGCTCTGTTTATAGAACCCATGAGTCAATTGATTAGCCAGATTTCAGATATAAAAGGGGTAACAATGACATCCGGGGAGCAAAAACTGGCCCTATTTGCTGACGATTTATTGATAAGTATAACACAACCTACACAGACACTCCCAAAACTGATGAAATTACTAGAGGAATTTGGTTTGAGTCAAGTCAAGTCAACTTTATTGTCAAATATGCTATACATGCTCGACATACAGCACAGATGAAATTTCAGTCCTCTCTGACCCACGGTGCAAACAGGCAATGCAATAAATAAAAATAAGAATAGAATCATTGAAAAAAACAAACAATATAGACAGTATAAACACTCTAGATAGGAACTAGACATAGACTAAACACTCAGACAAACAATATAAACAGTATAAACACTCTAGATATGAACTAGACGTAGACTAAACACTCATATATACATACATATATACACGCACACACAAATTGGTTCAAATAACCAAACAGTCAAGGGCACTTGAGGTATAGCAGGTAAACATGAAATAAGCAGTATAAACAAACTAGCAGCTGTTAAGATGAGGTAGTGCGGAATAGTGCAAATGAGCGAGGTAAAGTGAGATGTGCTGTCCCTGAGTTCAGTGCGTTAATGAACGATGAGATGTATGCATGTATGTGTGTGTGTGTGTTGGGGGGGAAACTGTGAGGATGACATGTCAGATGCTGAAGGGGGGGCAGGGGGGTGTGCGAGCAGAATCTGTGGCAGGGGGCAGAGGGGGGAGAAGGGGCAGAACAGGGAGGGAGTTGAGCCTCCTGACCGCCTGGTGAAAGAAACTGTTCTTGAGCCTGCTGGTTTTGGCCCGGAGACTCCGCAGTCTCCTCCCCGACGGCAGCAGGCTGAAGAGGCTGTGAGATGGGTGGGTGGGGTCACCTGCAATCCTGATGGCTTTGCGGGTGAGGCGGGAGTTATAAATATCCATTAGAGATTTAATTTCTGGTTACAAAATTACTATCAACAAAACTCAAGTATTAACATTTAACTATGACCCTCCATCTTCAATTAAGATCATGTACAATTGGAATTGGGATGCTGAGTCTATTAAATATTTGGGTGTCTCACTACCTAGGGACCTCGAGACTGTATATCAATTATGGCCCACTAAATTCAAAGATAAAGTCTGATATACATAGATGGAATGTTATTCCCTTTTTAAGTTTAAGCTCCCGGATAGAGTCAATCAGGATGAATATTCTTCCACGGATGCTGTACTTTTTTCAGTGTCTGCCAGTCAAAATACCATCTAAGTAGTTCTTAGAATGGGACAGATTAATAGCGAGGTATTTGTGGCAAGGGAAAAGGGCCAGAATTAAATTTAAAATGCTGCAATTAAGAAAAGAAAAGGGTGGAATGGGCCTTCCCTACTTACAGGAATACTACCATGCAGCCCAACTGAGACCTTTAGTCTGCCTATGTTCACCAACATACACTGCAGCATGGAAAGAAATAGAAGGCACGATGATAAAGGGAATCCCAATAACAGCCCTACTAAGTGATAACAAATTACAAGGAGAACAGGAGATCCCAGAAGACTCTATAACAGGCAGCTTTCTGAAGTCCTGGCAGGAAATAGTCAAAATTTGCAGATTAAGAGACGCATCTAAAATTATGAGGTGGTGTGCCTATGATTCAGACTTTTCACCAAATAGAATCGATGACAGATTTAAGATGTGGATCTCAAAAGGTTTAACTACCTATTATTCATTCGTCCACAAAGGGACATTTCAGAGTTTTGAAACCTTACAGAAGGATCATGGACTGGGAAGAGATTTTTTTTTTTTTTTTTTTTTTTTTAGGTACCTGCAAGTGAGACATTATTTTAACAAAAATCTTAAAGAGGTGTTGGGAAAAGGTGAGTCAGGGTTCATGGAGGTATTTTTATCATTAACTAAGCCCAGATCAGACAACAAAATTATCTCCAAATTATATAATGCCATACAATTATCTAAACAAGAGAATACAGAATACATGAAGAAATGGGAAAAGGAAGTAAAGGTAATGATCATACAAGAGAGCTGGGAGGAAAATATGCCAGCTGCAATGGGTCTCAACCGGGTCAAATACATGGCGGGAGTTCTGCTGGAAAAACATTACAAGATTTTTTGTTACACTCATTCAGAAACGACATCAAGGCAACAGGGACGCTTGTTGGAGACTTTGTGGGTTTAATGGAGCCAACCACTTCCATATTTTTTGGGACTGCCTGGCAATAAGACCTTACTGGGAAGAGATCCACAAACATATAAAAAAAATGTATTTAATGTAAACATTCCGTTTAAATGTGAAGCTTTGTATTTGGGCAATCTATTGTTTGAAACATGGACCAACAAAGACAAAAAACTGCTAGCTATACTATTGGCAGCCAGTAAGAAATCAGTCACAAGGAAATGGTTAAAAGTAGAACCACCCACCATTGATGAATGGATTGAAATTGTCTATGAGATTTATGTTATGGAGAAGATATCTTTTTCCCTCCAAGTTGAAAAAGAAAAATTTTATAAGATCTGGACCAAATGGACTGAGTATATAAAACCAATCAGATCTGATTTCATTTGACTGTACTTGTGAATCATATGAACCTGCCCTGTTTTTTATGTGATGTTTTTATTGTCTGAGGTAGTGCGCTCCCTGGTTTTGTTCAATTTTGTTATTGTTCCCAACTGGAATAAGTAGTGGTCCATAAAAGAAAACCCCAGAAGGGCAGTATGGACAAAATCACTTGAACTTTCTGCTTCTATCCTTATCTACGTCCTTGAATGGCTAAAGCTGTAATTAATGTATGTGATGGAAATCTGCCTTTCCAAATAAATAAAATAATTTAAAAAAAAGTCAATCATCGATCTATGGCCTAGGGTGTCCTCGTGCCATGTGCACTTATGGACACCCTTATGCTCGAACATGGTGTTCGCTATGGCCAAATTGTGTATGGCACAGAAGTCCAACAACAGAACACCGCTTGGGTTCAGATCAGGCAGGCCATTCCTCCCAATCACACCCCTCCAGGTCTCACCATCATTGCCCACATGAGCGTTGAAGCCCCCCAGTAAAACAATGGAGTCCCCTTGTGGTGCATTTTCTAGCACCCCACTCAAGGACTCCAAGAAGGCTGGTTACTCTGAACTACCATTTGGCGCATAAGTGCAAATAACAGTCAGAGACCGTTCCCTGACCTGAAGGTGCAAAGAAATGACCCTCTCATTCACTGGGGAAAACTCCAATGTTAGCGCGCCGAATTGGGGGGCTACCAATAGCCCCACCCCTGCCTGGTGCTGCTCACCCTTTGCAACTCCAGCATAGAAGAGAGTCCAATGCCTCTCCAGGAAATTGGTTCCAGAGCCCAAGCTATGTGTTGAGGTGAGCCCAACTATATCTAGCCGGTACCGCTCAACCTCATGCACAAGCTCAGGCTCCTTTCCCACCAGAGAGGTGACATTCCATGTCCCAAAAGCCAGTTTTGTCAGTCAGGGATCAGTACGCCAGGACCTCCGCCTTTAGCTGCTACCCAATCCACAGTGCACTGGACCCTTATGGCATCTCCTGCAGGTGGTGGGTCCACAAGAGTGTGGTTCCGTGTTACTCATTCGGGCTGCGCCCGGCCGGGCCCCATGGACACAGACCCAGCCACCAGGCACTCGCCAACGAGCCCCTCCCCCAGGTCTGGCTCCAGGGTGGGGCCCCGGTATCCCTGGTCCGGGCGAGGGCACTCAGATACCTGCTTTTCCTCTCATTAGGGTCATTCTGAACTGCTCTTTGTCTGACCTCTCATCTAGGACCTGTTTGCCTTGGGAGACCCTACCAGGGGCAAATGCCCCAGACAACATAGCTCCTAGAATCCCTGAGGCACTCAAACCCCTCCACTACATTAAGGTGGCAATTCAAGGAGGGAGATCTACAGGCTCGGGTGGCAAATTGAAGGACTGAATAACACTTATTATTCTATCCACATTCACTGGATATGAGCAATCGCACGCTCTGATTGGCTACTCTACTACTACTACTACATCATCAACTCATATACCATGAGTAGAGAAAAACAAAATGGTGGCACGCATCAAGTCAGATATATCACTTTGTTATCAAGTATTTAAAAGAAACAGAAATAGCTAAAAGAATCTAGTCGTGCCCCCCCGATATCTCCTGTTCCACACTCCAGCCCAGTTGGTGGTGGCAATGCACCTTTAAGTTGGTTTGCCAACCGCCAAAAAAAACCCTAAAAAAGGAAAACAAAATGGCAGGATGTGTTACTGAACCAACCGAGGATGAAATAAAAACTCTACTCGAAAACAAAACCCCCAAAAATACAAAAAAAAAAAAAGCAACAAAAATGGAATAAAAGTATTTGATGGTAAGAACGTATCTTTTTTCCCCAAATAATTATTATATCATTTTTCACAAATTGCTACTGTCATTTCGCCGGTTTGTTTACATTCTAAGCAGAAATGATTTTGTTGGATGTTTTGTATAAAAAGTTTTTATTTATCAAATTTGCAAAAAATAAAAAATGTTCTGTTTCTCAATCCAGTGACTGTGGATGGAATAAACCAGTTATTCCACTCAATCTCGTTGTACATGGCTTATAGCCATGATAGCTTTTAGAGTGGGGGAAAATCCAACAAAGTGAAATACAGGTTTAGTCTAGAGCCAGTGATCTAAACCAAGTAGCCTGTTCAAATGTTGATGCTATTGATCAAGGTACACAACACCAAGCTGGGCCAGGCATCAGAAATGTACTCAGAGTGCTGACCACATTTGAAAACTTGATTAAAAAATAGCTTTATAAGAACTGTGTGACCCTGATCATCCCCAGAGGAACAGCAGGTCTGTGTGTGCATGCTGGCAGGGAGCAGACAAACCCACATGCCAAACATAGAGCTACAAGCTGATGGCATATTCAAAGCTGCAGGGAAATCCTAAAAATAAATGAGGAAAATAAAAAGTAAAAGAATGACCTCTGATTCCATGAATCCTGGCAGTTACACACCTTTCTGATGCACTCTTGATGCCAGGATGGATTTGTTTGCTTGTTCATGAAACAACAGGGGGCACCTAAGTGGTATAACAGAAAAACATTCGTCATATCGTCAGGAGATCGTGAGCTCATATCCATCTGTGGCTGGTAGAAAAGGGAGCAAACTTGCCTTGTTCTCTTTGGATGGGGAGAGACAATCTGTCACTGTCAATCACAGCAACACTAGCTGGGTGATTCTCATGAAGACCTTCACATTAACATAAAGTTTTTCACCTCATTTCAGTATTTTTTCAAGTTGAGAGCCTAAAATAGAGTGTGAACTTTACTATGTTGATCTTTTTTTAATGGAAAAATATTTTAATAGAATTTTATTCTTATTTGAGGCTTACATGATCCAGAATAATTCATCACCGTTACAGTAAATGATGAAGCTAGATCATGAGTTAAAAACATTTTGACAATTTATTTCATATTTCCACAAAATATTCCATTAAATGAACAGCACAGTCCATGACAATTTTTTTTTACATTTATTTATTGCACAGTGCATGGTAATGAGAATATTGAGTAACAGTAATGAGATACTCTTGGCTAATTTCACAAATAACCTGAAATGCTAGCATGCTAGCAACCTATAACTTTGCCACATGTTAAAGCCTTATATCGTGATAATAATCATAAAATAATATTTTTATTTTTAAAAGTAATGAGTATTAAACCATAACGGTAATGATAATAGACAGTGTAACTGAGGACAGATTTAGCAACATTAACATAAATATCACAAAGTAAGAGAAGAGTGAGCAACTGACCTTGTCTCCATTTTGAATCTTGTATCTGAAGTGATGCATCATGGGATAGCTGATCAATTTAAAGGCACGGTGTACTTTTTATAGGGGGTGAAATCATGAAATGGTAATGAGAAACATTTGGTGCGGACACAGTTATTTTGTTTAAAATCAAGTACCTTTTTTTGTTCAACACAAAAAATATTAATATTATGCATAAATATAGATGTTTTAAAATAACTTTACACTGTATTATTTTTATATAATTGGGAATTTTTATATGATTTAAAGTAAACATTAAAAAAAGGGATGCGGACACATAACGGTAATGAGAACTTCCATAGATTTTTTTGTTTAAGTGATATAAAAAATTAGTTTATATGATGATGAAAACCATTTGTCCATACAGTGCTCCCTATTTTCTTTACACAAAATATCAGAGTTTATGTGAATTAAGTATTGATTTTGGAAAATGCGTCCTGGACATGTTCACTGCAGCTTCATGAGAATCACCCAGCTGCTTATGGGCATCTGTGAAGTTATGTATGAGGAAGAGGGCAAATAGTAACAGCACATAATGCTGACTTAGTTAAAGAATAAAGCAATGATGTTCCAAGATCTAACATCATCCAAAAAACAGATTTTTGGCTTATGCAAATATCAAAGTCAAAGTCCTTCCTGTGCCAGCACCTGGTCTTCCTATGCAGGCCGTTCAGGCACATTGAGCAGCACCACTCTCCGTTCCCAAAGCCCTCAGCTATTACATAGGGTTACAGGGTTGGTCCTCTGGTTACTGTGAGAATTTGACTCCCTACTCACATCTGTATTGCGGCCTCACCAGATGTCAGTAGGTACCATTTTTTATGATGGTCTTTGGTATGACAGAAGGATGGCACTTTCGACAAAAAAACAACAACACTAAAGTCAATTTGTGCAGCCATCGATAGGTTTTTAAGAAGTCCACCTAAGCGAAAATGATTTTGTTGGACGTTTTGTATAAAGTTTTTCTTTATCGAATTTGTAAAAATAAAAATAAAAATGCTCTTTTTTTCTCAAAATCCAGTGAATGTGGATAGAATAAACCAGTTATTCCACTCAATCTCATTGTACACGGCTTATAGACAACTCGGTGCTATGCACATCATCGGCCATCAGCTCATGTATGACTCGATTTCGTGGAATAACTGTTAAATATACATATACAGTACTGTGCAAGTTTTAGGCACCCTGTTTTTTTTCATACAAACTTTGTTATAGATTTCTATTTTATGACTTCTACATTATCGAGTCAGTACAAAAACATTTTAGAGTCTAAACGTTCGTTTTCCAGCACAAAATTAAATGTTACAGGGAAAAAAAAAGTTTGTATCTGAGCATTACATAAGAGAGCACTTTACAGATTAAAAAAGAAAACATAATGAAGGCTACTGGGTTTTGGTACAAAATTAAGGCCATGTACACATGTAGCCGGGTATTTTTAAAACCGAACATTTTCCCCCCCTCCGTTTATAAAAATGTTTTATCCACACCACCTTGTCTTCGAAAAAAATCCCTTCCACACATAACCGAACATCTGCATTTTCAATCACATTCATAAGCATTCCAAACCTGTAGATGGCATTATTTCCCCAAATCCTACCCCCTAATCACATCAGAATAGCCCTCTGTTGGCGTCACTTCCGCCTAAACATAAAACATGGCGCCAAGCTCGTTCGTCTGGGCAGACTCGGAGACAGAATTGCTTCTAAACACAATTTTGGAGTATAAACTTCAAAAGACGCAAGAAAACGTTGATTGGGAATCTTGTCAGTAGTTGGGCTTCTAAAATTAAACATGTAAAAAGCACCTGCACAATAATTAACGCTTTCAAGGCACTACTCCGATCCATTACTCTTTGTCCATGCTTAATCTGCAGTAAACAAAGGTCGCACGTTTGACGTCAGGGCAGATTTGTTGTCATTTTTTTGGCGCAGATTGTGACGTTCTAAAAGGCAAAACTCCGGTTATCTCTGTGTACACGAAAAGGCATACACGGAGTTTTCAAAAATCTTCACTTTGCCCGGAGTTTTTTTAAATATTCGTTTTTGATGTGTTTTCATGTGGATGACAGGCCAAAACGTATTAAAATATCTTCAATTTAGCAGATACCCGGCTACGTGTGGACGGGGTCTCAGTGTGACAGTCAAAGTGTCCAGAAAAACTGTGGCTGGTTCTGCAAGATGCTCAGTAAAACCTACAGCTCATTTCCGCATAAAACTGCACTCATTGTACCTCAGACTACCATTTTTTTTAAAGCAAAAGGTCATCTCACACCAAATATTGACTTTGTTTAATTTATTATGGCTTACTGCTGTTTATAGTATTTTTTAACGTTGAAACATTTAATTTCATTATTTTAAAGCCATTTTTGGTCTCCAGCATTTCTTTACGTGTGTCTAAGACTTTTGCACAATACTATATATAATTAAACAAAGTCCCATTTGTGCAAACACTGTAAAAGATTTCAACCTTGTTTAGTTATGTCCACTTACTTTTTCTCTTTAACTCAATGAGCTCTGAAAAGTGTTTTAATTTGAACTAATCTGTGCAAGTTTTCAAAGGTTAGACTTGAATTACTTAGTTGTCTTGACTAATTGAGACTTTTTCTGAGTTGAAACAAAGATAATCGTCAAATTGAGTTAACTTGCATTTTCAAGGCAGCAGGTGAACTTGCATGTCCAGGTTAAACCAATTTGAAATGTTTTACAGTGAAGAAATGCAAAGAGTGATCATCGGTTCATGAGCAGATATAAAGAAAAATAATAACTATGGAAGCAGGCATAATTTGTTAAATTTCCTACAGGAAGATGGGATTGGTCAGAATTTGCTCAGGGTTGTGTGTTTGGGAAAAACAGTCCCATGCATACCTTTAAATCAGAATTTATTCTCATTATGAAATGCATGGTTTCGAGATATGAAAGTAACTCTGGCTTAGCAGTCAGAGGCCCCAACAAATAATGAAGATGAAGTACTCTGTCTTCCCATTCCATTTCAACTGATAGACAGAAAAAAGAAATAAACTGACGGGTTGAAATAGGGAGCGAGAAAAATGCGTTTGAGGGGACGTAGTACCCGGCTTGCTTCATTATCGCCGGCTGTCTCGGCGTCCTTGAGAGCAGATAGATTTACTTTATTTTTGTCAAGGAGGGAGGAAGGGGTGTGAAATGCTTGTGTCAACTAACCAGATTTAGCTTAGGTATTAAGCTCATAAACCTCAGGAAGTGATGATGTTTGGCTGTGTCTTTCCTTGCACTTCCAGAGCGCATGAGCAGCTTGAGAGGTTTATGGGTAATAGAAGGTGGAAAACGGACCTGCTGGCCTTCCATCGGAAGCTAGATTAGACTGCATTTGTCAGGCTTACTGAGAATGATTGGTCCCCTGTCAGTCACCTAAATTTATTACACAGGTTTGAAGGGGACTCTATATTCTTTAAAAGGACAGTTGTCTCCGCTATGAGATACAGAACGGAAGAGTCTGCCAACCAGAGTGATAGGCAGTCTATAAAAAGGTGTTGGGACACAGCCTGGCATTATGCCCGAGTTACTTTTTATGCACATGATATACGGCTTCAGCTCAAAAAAGTGAACTACATTAAAGTTTGTTTTACTCTCTTACAGCAGTTTGACGAGATAGTCTCTGTATCGTTTGTCTTGTTCTTTTGTGCTTAGCAATGTTCCATTCCATTAACCTAGGACATGTCTTTAGGATTTATAGCAATACTACTGAAATGTTTTTTTTTGTTTGTTTGTTTTTTTAATATTCCCAATATATCTTATATTCATTTCAGTAATGGAAGGAATAAAACACTTGACGGAGTGTCGTTATAGGACAATAACCAGCATGTCCCAAATTGATTTATTCCTCTTATACTACAGCAATATTCCAGTGTTAACATTATTCATTAATGAAAGACACACTACTTATCTGTTTATAGTTATGGCTAATGCTGTGGAATGCCTGAGGAAACAACTTCCTGTCATCACTTTGTATTATAACAGCTATAAACAGTCACTCCTTCACTTTCTGTTGAAGTTAATAAGACAGGAAAATTGCAGTTTGTTACTGGAAAACTGCAAAGCACTCCATTAAAAAGGTACATCATCAATACAGTACATATTGTGCATCACCATTGGGAAAAAAATCCAAGAGGGTCTCATAAGTTCAGCAACAACAACAACAACAACAACAACAAAAAAAAAAATGCAGAAAAAAATGTGTGATTTACAGAATCTGCTCAATCTGTTCTCATTGGCTTCGATTTCCTGTGAGTAGAATTATTTGGATTTGTTCTTCCATGATCAGATACATCATCCATCCATTATCCATAACTGCTTATCCTGTGCAGGGTCGCAGGCAAGCTGGAGCCTATCCCAGCTGACTATGGGCGAGAGGCGGGGTACACCCTGGACAAGTCACCAGATCATCGCAGGGCTGACACAGAGACAAACAGCCATTCACACTCACATTTACACCTACGGTCAATTTAGAGTCACCAATTAACCTTACAGGCATGTCTTTGGACTGTGGAGGAAACCGGAGCACCCGGAGGAAACCCACGCAGACACGGGGAGAACATGCAAACGCCATACAGAAAGGCCCTCGTTGGCCACTGGGCTCAAACCTAGAACCTTCTTGCTGTGAGGCGACAGTGCTAACCACTATACCGTGCCGCCCCAGGTACATCACAGTCAATTAAAAAAAAAATAATTATATATATATATATATATATATATATATATATATACACACACACATACACACACCTGAGAAGCTTTTGGTCTGCTTCCAACGTCCCCTTAACCTACATAATTTGCTGGTACGGGCGAAGCTGCCCAATTCAGACACTAACTCAGCTACACAAGGTTCTTGTGGGCCATGTGGAAAGTCACATTTTCAGATTTGTAGTATTCTTCCTACACAAACTTCAATTACTAGTACAACTACTTTGGCCACTTTTGCCCTTGTCAGTAGTGGGGCCAACTGTGCTTCTACTAACTGTATCAACATTATTACTTGCACTCTTTGTAAGGCCCAGTACGTCGGCCAGGCAAAAACGTTCAGACTCCTTGTTAATAATCATAAAAGTGCAATTAGAAACACTAGGGTAAACTCAGGTAATGATTGTATGCAGTTGTACGAACATTTTACTATGAACGGACATTCCCAATGTAATCTGTCCCTCACCATTGTACAGGTGTGTTCGAAAACTCAGGATTTACTTGATGCAGAAAGAGATTGGATCGGGAAACTAAAAACAGTGCACCCTTCAGGTCTGAATGTTAATAACGGTTTCTGTAGTCAGCTTAGAGGCCCACGTGCCACTCGTTCTTAATCCTTTTCTGATTGGCCTTTGGCTTGCTCTCCCTTAATGGTCGGTTTCCCATTGTTAACTTTTAGCCATTTCTGATTGGATGAACTCGACCTTTATAATTACTTGCTTAATTCATGTCACTCATGCCACTTCATTCATGTTTTGACATTAATTGCTTTCCGGTTTGTATATATACCCCTCATTTTCTTTCTTTTTTCATTTGCTCCGTGTACTGCTGTTCGTACGTTTAAATACAGTGCCCGTAGAAGATCCCCATGTGGGATCAAAAATTTGCTATTGGAAACCGACTTTTTGTTACTCTATATTCAGTGCCGTTCCTGATGCCATTTCGCTGTTATATAGTGTGCATCCACTGTATTTTCGCTTGTACAGCATGCCACGTTTTTCCTTGCTGTGGAGACGTCTCTCCAAGGTCTGCTTCACCATGAACGCTTCCTCCGTTCCTGTAAGTATGAGGGTTTCTTTGCTCATGGACTGACTTTATGCTGCGCTCCCAACGTGGATCCAGACCTTCAGTCACCCAACTTCATATACCGTACAACTGGAATCATGTTCTCTCAGATTCATCTAGTGCTCTACAGGACTTGCTTATCGTCAATGCTTCTTTTGCCCAATGTAAAGTGCATGAACGCATTGAGCATATCACCAACACAATTATTGATGCCGTGGGGCTCCATGAGTATCTCAGGATTCGATTGGACGTGAGCTGCGTTCTCGCCAAATTCACCACCTCGCTTGCCAGAATGGAAAAGAAGAAACTCCGTGATCTCAAGGTGCAACGATCACTGTCACCACCAAAGCAACCTCCCATGGACTACTGGAACTTTGATAATTCCGTTGTCAAACCGTTACCTCCTGTCGTGGACTGGACAGACATCTCCTCTAATAAGGAACTTAAAGCCACGTTGCCCCACTCGTCCTCACCCATTAGCCCACATGGTACCTTCCAGCTGGATACCCGCTTTGTGACATTTAGATAGCGCTCCACGAATTTCACGACAGAAGACATCGAGTCCGTTGCACGTGACCTTACGGACACTGCATCGGACTCTGACGCTATGACATCTTTGTCACAATCACCATCTGCACATCATTCGGCGCCACCACGAATGTCATCACCTACCATGGAGGATAGAGACACGGAGCACCTGCAACAACCTGGCTTTCTTGCACTGACAATGGAGAATGTTCAGCTACGCACAGACCAGTACGCCTCAGTTATTAATCTGTCCTCGACTCCCCTTTCCGACAAGGAACTCGCTCTTCTCGCTAAAGGACTGTCATTTTGTCCGGTCTCAAAGCAGATAAACGAACTTATGGTCAAGTCAGACCTCCTCGCTTTCTTCCGTTGCCTCTGCTTATGAGGATTTTTCCATCATACTCCGCTTTCTACACCTCTGGCTGACGTAACACAAGAGGATACGGTTTTCAAACCGAAATCTACATTTACACCACCAGTCAACCAGGATAAATACTTGGAGTCCTTCGTCAGCATTGTTGAAAACGAGGTCTTGGAACAGGTGAGGCCGGTCACAAAGTTCCATCGTAACCTGTCCAGGTCAGAATCGGTAGCTTTATGTGAACTGATACCTAATTCCGAGATCACTATGAAGGACGCAGATAAAGATTTGGGTATAGTAGTCATGGATACGGCTCGCTATATTGCTGAAGGACTCCGTCAACTGTCGGACACCTCTATATACTGCCCACTAGACTCCGACCCAACGCAAGAACTCGTAATACAACTCACGTTCCTACTCCGCAGACTTCATGAAAATGACACCATTACGGAAGACGTACACGCTCGCCCTCCCGGAAGATCCGTGCCCAGCTCGCTTCTATCTCCTGCCAAAAGTCGACAAACCCAGAGTTCCAGGTCGCCCAGTGATTTCTGGCTGTGACTTGCTTACGGAGAAAGCTTGCCAGCTTGTGGACTGGTTTTTGAAACCCTTTATGTCCTGTGTCACTTACCTGAAAGACTCCTTTGACTTCTTGAATAAGCTTCAAGATTTAGGTTCTGTACCACCCGGCTCACTTCTCGTCACTCTAGATGTTATAGCGCTGTATCCCAACATCCCACATGAGGATGGCCTACAAGCTCTGTCTGACTTTTTAAATACGCACATTTTTTCTGACACCAGACGTGCTGACATTGTAGAACTTGCTCGCTTTGTTTTTTTAGTTTAACAACCAGTTATTTTTACAGACTTCAGGTACTGCTATTGGTATGAAGATGGCACCTTCCTATGCTATTATCTTTATGCATGCAGTTGAGACACTTATTCTCCAGAACCCTGTTTCCCCATTTATTTGGTGGCGTTTTATTGACGACATCTTTTGTGTTTGGACTCATGGTGAGGAGGCCCTTTTAGCCTTCCTTGACTTTGTAAACCAGGTCCACCTATCTATCAGGTTTACTGCAGATTACTCTCCTGTTGAAGTCAATTTTCTGGATATTCATGTTAAACTTGACAGTGAAGATACTTTTCATACTGATCTGTTTATCAAATCTACTGACACCCAACAATTTCTGCTGGCATCATCTTATCACCCTGGTCATGTCAAGCATAGTCTACCGTACAGCCAGGCTCTTCTCATTTTATGCATATGCTCTAATGTCGATGCTGCGTTAGATCGTCTCTGCGAACTTGAGCAGTCTTTTTGTCGACGTGGTTGTAGCAAACACAAAGTTAAAACTCAGATTAAATGTGCTATAGTAACATTTTTCTCAGATGACTCTCCTAAACTGAAGAAAAGTGATAACCGTGTACCGTGCATTTATGACTATCACCCCGGCCTTCCAGATGTTAATGGCATTTTGTCACGCTACCTCCCTATTCTCCACTGCTCCAGCAGAATAAAAGAGTGTGTACCTAAGAAGCCTTTGGTCTGCTTCCAATGTCCCCTTAATCGACGTAATTTGCTGGTACGGGCGAAGCTGCCTAATCCAGACACTAACTCAGCTACACAAGGTTCTTGTGGGCCATGTGGAAAGTCGCATTGTCAGATTTGTAGTATTCTTCATCCACAAACTTCAATTACTAGTACAACTACTTTGGCCACTTTTGCCCTTGTCAGTAGTGGGGTCAACTGTGCTTCTACTAACTGTATCTACATTATTACTTGCACTCTTTGTAAGGCCCAGTACGTTGGCCAGGCAAAAACGTTCAGACTCCTTGTTAATAATCATAAAAGTGCAATTAGAAACACTAGGGTAAACTCAGGTAATGATTGTATGCAGTTGTACGAACATTTTACTACGAATAGACATTCCCAATCTAATCTGTCCTTCACCATTGTACAGGTGTGTTCAAAAACTCAGGATTTACTTGATGCAGAAAGAGATTGGATCGGGAAACTAAAAACAGTGCACCCTTCAGGTCTGAATGTTAATAATGGTTTCTATAGTCAGCTTAGAGGCCCACGTGCCACTCATTCTTAATCCTTTTCTGATTGGCCTTTGGCTTGCTGTCCCTTAATGGTCGGTTTCCCATTGTTAACTTTTAGGCATTTCTGATTGGATGAACTCGACCTTTATAATTACTTGCTTAATTCATGTCACTCATGCCACTTCGTTCATGTTTTGACACTAATTGCTTTCCGGTTTGTATATATACCCCTCATTTTCTTTCTTTTTTTCATTTGCTCCATGTACTGCTGTTCATACGTTTAAATACAGTGCCCAAATAAGATCCCCATGTGGGATTGAAAATTTGCTATTGGAAACTGGCTTTTTGTTAGTCTACATATCCATCCATTATCTATAGCCGCTTATCCTGTCCTACAGGGTCGCAGGTAAGCTGAAGCCTATCCCAGCTGACTATGGGTGAGAGGCAGGGTACACCCTGGACAAGAGGGTGGCATGGTGGTGTAGTGATTAGCACTGTTGCCTCACAGCAAGAAGGTCCTGGGTTCGAGCTCAGTGGCTGACGAGGGCCTTTCTGTGTGGAGTTTGCATCCTCTCCCCTCCTTGTGGGTTTCCTCTGGCTGCTCTGGTTTCCCCCACAGTCCAAAGGCATGCAGGTTAGGCTAATTGGTGGCTCCAAATTGACTGTAGGTGTGAGTGTGAATGGTTGTCTGTGTCTGTGTCAGCCCTGTGATGACCTGGCGATTTGTCCAGGGTGTGCCCCGCCTCTCGCCCATAGTCAGCTGGGATAGGCTCCAGCTTGCCTGCGACCCTGTAGAACAGGATAAAGCGGCTAGAGATAATGAGATGAGATTTTATATATATATATATATATATATATATATATATATATATATATATATATATATATATATATTTTTTTTTTTTAAATATCCAATATACTATGGCCAAAATTTTGTAGACCTGACCATCACATCCAAATGTTCTTCGCTGAACATTCCATTCCAGATTTTGTCCCCCCATTTGCTGTCATAATAATCTCCATTTTTCTGGGAAGGCTTTCCACTAGATTTTGGACTGTGTGGCTGTTGGAACTTGTGACAATTTGGTGACAACAGTATTAGTGACGTCAAGCACTGATGTTGCATGAGGAGGCCTGAGGTGCATTCAGCATTCCAGCTCATCCCAATGGTATTCAGTGGGGGTGAGGTCAGGGTTCTGTGCAGGCCACTCAAGTTCTTCCACTACAACCTTGGCAAGCCATGTGTTCATGGATCTCACTTTGTGTCAAATGCTGGAATATGTTGCCTATTAGTTCCAGTGAAGGGAAACTGTAATGTGACAGAATGTCTACAAAGACATTCTACATAATCGTTTGCTTTTAGATTTTTTGACAACCGTTTGGAGAAGGTCCACATATTGGTATGCAGGTCAGGTGTCCACAAACATTGGCCTATGATGCTGGACTTATGGGACATCCGATATTGTGTAGCCCTTTCCAGTCCTCATACTTCAAGTCAAGTCAAAGTTCCTCCCATGCCAGGATCTGGTCTTCCCAGGCAGTCTCCTGTCCCAGTACTACCCAGTTCTTGAGGCACATGAGTGCATCGCCGACCTCCGTTCTCTGGGCAGCACGGTGGTGTAGTGGTTAGTACCATCACCTCATAGCAAGAAGGTTCTGAGTTTGAGCCCAGTGGCCAATGGGGGCCTTTCTGTGTTGAGTTTGCATGTTCTCCCCATGTCTGCATGAGTTTCCTCCAGGTACTCCGGTTTCCCCCACAGTTCAAAGACTTGCAGTTAGGTTAACATGGGGTGGCCTTGGGCTGAAATGCTCTTGAGCAAGGTACCGAACCCCCAACTGCTCCCTGGGCACTGTAGCATAGCTGCCCACTGCTCTGGGTATGTGTGTGCTCATTGCTCACTTGTATGTGTTCACTGCTTCAGATGGGCTAAGTGCAGAGTTTAAATTTCACTGTGCTTGAGTGTGCATTTGACAAAAGGCTTCTTCTTCTTCAGCCCTCAGCCTTTCGCCTATTTTATATAGCTAGGGTTACAGTGGGGGTTGGTCCTCTGGTAACCATGAGAGTTTGACTCTCTACTCGCATCTGTATTGCAGCATGCCTTGCCAGATGGCAGTAGGTACCATTTTTATGATGGTCTTTGGTATGACCCGACTGCAAGTAGAACTCGTGATCTCCCGGTCAAGAGGTGGACATGCTAACCACTAGGCCAGCTCACAGTTGTCCTCATACTTGAACTGATAATATTCAGATCCACCGAGTTCACATATGTCCAAGAATGGGGAACCTCAAACTCATCCTTTGGTAGATCATCACTTGAGCCACCTTCCAAATCAAGACCAATAGAATTCCATAAGCCATGATCACCTGACCATCATCAACCCAATATATTCACAACTGGTGCTTTTATCCAGTGACTTACAGCTGAGGTAGACTCTAAATTAAGCTCAGGGTTGAGCAAATGACAGTTATCACACAGTGATCAGAAGCAAGCGTCTCTCCACTAGTCCTTTGATTCAATTTTCACAACTACTGTATTATTGTTATTAGCATAGAACGTTTCCTGACTGATCAACTTTTAGAAGATTTCTATACAATCTAGAGACTAGTGGCATTTTAATGAGGTCATGCTGTAAGGTCACACATCTTAAAAAAATACAAAAATAAAAGAAAAAGACATCCATGTTAGACACCAATATGACACTCAGGTTTGAGCCAAAATGAGGCTGTTGGATGACTTTGTTGCGGCCATTAAATTTTATATGGACATATTTTAAGGGCCAGATGAAGGAGGAGCACAACCCACATAAAATGGACCAATAACAACTACTTTTTATGGACCAATTTAAGTCGCAAAAATGAACAGCCATGGACATCTCAGGTCAGTATATACTCACTGGTAATGAACTGATTTTTGCTGCATCACAGTGAATCTAGGAGTACTACATTCCAGTAAACATGCTCACATTGTTCATGCAACAAAGTGCAAAAGAAGGTTCTGTGGTGAACAAATGTATGTCTTAAAAATACACCATGCATTTGATGCAAATCTGGAGTGAAAAGGGTGTGATGTGTTTCATCACACAGGGCCAGCACTATCACCCTTTTTGCGCGAGAGAGAGCATCTCTCTTTTTTTTGGCAGAGCACTTCAGGCACAAATTTGTCATGGTGCTAGCTTGTGTGTCACCTTTGAAGTTTGTCTCAGTGAGATTGAACACAATGGATGAGTCACTCTGTCACAGGGTGAGGAAGTTTCATCTAAATTCACTTTTTCTAGGATGGATCGTGGCCAACTTTTGAGAATATGTTGCCACATGATCTAATAGTGCATAATAATAATAATAATAATAATAATAATAATAATAATAATAATAAACACAATTGACATTTTGTGTAGTTTCTAAAACTATAAGCTTTCCTGAGCTGAAATACATTCCTCTTTTACATGTACCGTAAAGTTCAAAGATTTTATAAAATCTGCTTCTGGCAGTCATTCACTGTGTGAGGAAATCACTCTTAGCCAGCATGGTTTTATACATCTTTGTGTAAAGACTGTTTGTACTGGTGCTTTTTCCCCTTAACTGGCTTCTTGCACAACATGACCTTCGCAGGAACATAGTGTAAACAAGATTAGAAAGTAAATAAAAACATTCCTATTTTGTTTTGGTCAGTGTTGTAGTCAAGACCACCTAAACTGAGACCAAGGCATGACCAAGACTAGAGTGTATCAAGACCAAGACAAGACCAAGACACTGAGGGGTCGTTCCATTGTGTGTAGTTATCAATGTTGATTTTAAAAGTAACTCAGTAAATTACACAGAAAAATAAATACTTAAGTCTGAGTGAAAAATACTGTAGCGAGTGCGTGGAAGAAGAGTCTGGAGACAGAAATCTTAGTTTCTCAGTTGTTAGCCTGTGCTACTTGCTCCCAATAGCACTGGCTTTACCGCTTTATTAGCATTCACTAACACTACTGATGAATGTTGCACCGACTGGAAGGTTCTGTCACTGCTCCACTGATTGCGCCGACTCGCGGTTAAGCTCATGTTGGCTTTCAAGTCGGCCTAGGGTGATACATTTTTGGTCCCTCCCACTATAAATCAAAATCTGATTGGTTAATTCATCTGTCCCTTCCTACATAAACATACACTGCCATGGCCTTCTGTCCCGGCAATGAAGTCCTAACCAATGAGTGAGCCCGCTCGAAACTCTTCTCAGCCTCGAGACAACAAACAAAATATCTCATTGGATAACTCGATTTTAATGTTTTCAGGACAATAACCTTTTTCATTTCTGAAGCAACTTTGATAGAAAATGAGGCTGAATTAGAAGAGAATAATTATCATGAAAATATGAAAGAATGAAAGCAATTAAAGAATGAAAGAAATTAAATATAACATTTGAAATGCTGGGCAGCACGGTGGTGTAGTGGTTAGCACTATTGCCTCACAGCAAGAAGGTCCTGGGTTTGAGCCCAGTGGCTGATGGGGACCTTTCTGTGTGGAGTTTGCATGTTCTCCCGTGTCTGTGTGGGTTTCCTCCGGGTGCTCTGGTTTCCCCCACAGTCCAAAGACATGCAGGTTAGGTTAATTGGTGGCTCTAAATTGACCATAGGTGTGAAAGTGAGTGTGAATGGTTGTTTGTCTCGATGTGTCAGCCCTGCGATGATCTGGCGATTTGTCCAGGGTGTACCCCACCTCTTGCCCATAGTCAACTGGGATAGGCTCCAGCTTGCCTGCAACCCTGTACAGGATAAGCAGCTACAGATAATGGATGGATTTGAAATGCTGATGTGTTTGGCCTTTCTCTGAACGCCCTGACGGTTCCCCTCTGTAATAATGTTAACAAATAAATCAGACAATGCACAGGCAATTTAGTGAAATCCTAACAGTTCTGGTCTTGAAATAAAATCCAGAATCCTCTGAGACTGGGACAAGACTGAATAAAAGTGCAGTCGATTCTGAGACAAGAACGACACCTTCAAAAAGTGGTTTTGACACCAGTTTTGGTAAATATATATTGATAGTTTCTTAAGTTGAGTTGTCAAAGTGCAGGTATGTCACAGCCAGAAAAGCCCAATTTTGCAATCACTGGGCACTGAGGCCATTGACGTGCTCTTTATAGAATTACTGTACATTGGCGAAATGTAATTAATTAGCCAAGATATGTTTGGTGTCCACTAACAAACACCAGAAATCTACTTAAGAAAAAAAACTTATGTAAATATCAGTCTCAAACCACATTCCCTTCTTTAGTGATGTCAAACACAAACAGACACACTGTGGTTTACATGAATAGAGTCAATGAAAATACTTGATTTGTTGAAAAATCTCTCTAATTACACTATATGGCCAATAATTTGTGGACACGTGATCATCGTATGAGTATCTGTATGTGTTTTTAAATATCTCATTCCAGATCTAGTCCCTGCTTTGCACTCGTGAGGTCAGGCACTGCTGTTAGGTGAGTCAGTCAGTCTTCCAGTTCATCCCAAATGTGTTCAGTGGGTTGAGGTCAGAGTTTTGTGCAGGACAAAAAAAAATTCTTCCACTCCAATCTTGGCAAACCATCTTGTCATGGAGCTAGCTTTGTGCACGGTGGCATTGTCATGCTGGAATATGTTTGGTCCTCTTAGTTCCATCGAAGGGAAATTGTAAAGCTACAGCATACAAAGAGACACTATAGAAATTCAATTGTTTGATTCCAACTTTGCGGCAACAGTTTGGTGAAAAACCACATGACAGTCAGGTGTCCATATACTTTGGCCATATACAGTGGTGCTTGAAAGTTTGTGAACCCTTTAGAATTTTCTATATTTCTGCATAAATATGACCTAAAACATCATCAGATTTTCACACAAGTCCTAAAAGTAGATAAAGAGAACCCAGTTAAGCAAATGAGACAAAAATATTATACTTGGTCATTTATTTATTGAGGAAAATGATCCAACATTACATATCTGTGAGTGGCAAAAGTATGTGAACCTCTAAAATTAGCAGTTAATTTGAAGGTGAAATTAGAATCAGGTGTTTTCAACCAATGGGATGACAATCAGGTGTCAGTGGGCACCCTGTTTTATTTAAAGAACAGGGATCTATCAAAGTCTGATCTTCACAACACATGTTCGTGGAAGTGTATCATGGCACGAACAAAGGAGATTTCTGAGGACCTCAGAAAAAGCATTGCTGATGCTCATCAGGCTGGAAAAGGTTACAAAACCATCTCTAAAGAGTTTGGACTCCACCAATCCACAGTCAAACAGATTGTGTACAAATGGAGGAAATTCAAGACCATTGTTACCCTCCCCAGGAGTGGTAGACCAACAAAAATCACTCCAAGAGCAAGGCGTGTAATAGTCGGCGAGGTCACAAAGGACCCCAGGGTAACTTCTAAGCAACTGAAGGCCTCTCTCACATTGGCTAATGTTAATGCTCATGAGTCCACCATCAGAAAAACACTGAACAACAATGGTGTGCATGGCAGGGTTGCAAGGAGAAAGCCACTGCTTTCCAAAAAGAACATTGTTGCTCATCTGCAGTTTACTAAAGATCACGTGGACAAGCCAGAAGGCTATTGGAAAAATGTTTTGTGGATGAATGAGACCAAAATAGAACTTTTTGGTTTAAATGAGAAGCATTATGTTTGGAGAAAGGAAAGCACTGCATTCCAGCATATGAACCTTATCCCATCTGTGAAACATGGTGGTGGTAGTATCATGGTTTGGGCCTTTTTTTGCTGCATCTGGGCTAGGACGGCTTGCCATCATTGTTGGAACAATGAATTCTGAATTATACCAGTAAATTCTAAAGGAAAATGTCAGGACATCTGTCCATGAACTGAATCTCAAGAGAAGGTGGGTCATGCAGCAAGACAACGACCCTAAGCACACAAGTCATTCTACCAAAGAATGGTTAAAGAAGAATAATGTTAATGTTTTGGAATGGCCAAGTCAAAGTCCTGACCTTAATCCAATCAAAATGTTGTGGAAGGACTTGAAGTGAGCAGTTCATGTGAGGAAACCCACCAACATCCCAGAGTTGAAGCTGTTCTGTACGGAGGAACGGGCTAAAATTCCTCCAAGCCAGTGTGCAGGACTGATCAACAGTTACTGGAAACATTTAATTGCAGTTATTGCTGCACAAGGAGGTCACGCCAGATACTGAAAGCAAAGGTTCACATACTTTTGCCACTCACAGATATGTAATATTGGATCATTTTCCTCAATAAATAAATGACCAAGTATAATATTTTTGTCTCATTTATTTAACTGGGTTCTCTTTATCTACTTTTAGGACTTGTGTGAAAATCTGATGTTGTTTTAGGTCATATTTACGCAGTAATATCGGAAATTCTAAAGGGTTCACAAACTTTCAAGCACCACTGTAGTGTATATCACCATGAACTGCAGTCATGTGATATATAACGGGAATGCAAATTAAGGAGGAAGGACAGGAGTGGAAGGTTTTCGTAATAGATAGGCAACTCATTGTTTAATAAATACAACAACGATGTACATCCTTTCACCTGAAATATATAAAGCATGTATGCTGCTGACAATCAAAATTCACTTTGAAGATGGAGAGGAAGGAACAGTGTGCATGAGGTGAGAACACTGAATAACTGTTCAGCCAGTCTGAACTCAAAGATCTCATCTGTGGGTGTTTTTGTGGCTGACTGTCATTACCCTAGCACCTGCTGCAGTGCTTTGGTTGAGCAAAAACACACACACACACACACACACCCCTCATGTGCAGTCGTGACAGCTTGTTGAATGGGCAATGAGAGAGAGAGAAAGAGGTTATCGATGGAGCACTTATCTTCTCACCTTTCTTCTCGACTATCAGCTTTAGGAAATGTGTTGGTGATCTCCGTTATATATTGCAATATATTTTAGAGAATCCTGTAATTCTGTTCACCAAACAATAGTTCTCTTGAAATTTGAAATCTTTGGAGGACTATCTTCACAGCAGTCATTTTAGTAATGGTTTCTAAATATTATCTACTGAGTGACTGTTGTATATGGTTTTTTTTTTGTCAGTCAAATAGCTACACAACAGAGTAGACTGCAATAAGATGGGGTGCTCTTACTGTGGTAGAGCATGCAGAGTATAAGTGAAGCATGCTCAAGATTTAAGACTCCATCTATTATACGTAACTGCTTATCCTGTACAGGGTTGAGGGCAAGCTGGAGTCTATCCCAGCTGACTATGGGCGAGAGGCGGGGTACACCCTGGACAAGTCGCCAGGTCATCACAGGGCTGGCACACAGAGACAAACAACCATTCACACTCACATTCACACCTACGGTCAATTTAGAGCCACTAATTAGCCTAACCTGCATGTCTTTGGACTGTGGGGGAAACTGGAGCACCTGGAGGAAACCCACACAGACACGGGGAGAACATGCAAACTTCACACAGAAAGGCCTTCATTGGCCACTGGGCTCAAACCCAGAACCTTCTTGCTGTGAGGCAACAGTTCTAACCACTACACCACTGTGCCACCTGATTTAAGATTCAATAATAATAAGAGGAAGTACAGAGATGCCTTAAAAAAAAAGATGGGTGGTGGGGGGTGGAGCTAAAGTTCAATTCATCCTTCTGAGCGTAGTCTGCCAAATGTGGTTTTATTCCAAGTTTTCAAGTTATATTCTTATAGAAAGTAAACAAATGTTAAGCAACAGGCTGTGAGGTAGATTAAACTGCGAAACACACACACACACACACACTCAAGGAGATGAGTAGAGAATCCATCTGGTGTCCAAGCTGTAGTGCTAATTACAGAAACTGTGATGTCGACTGCATATAAATGACTGTCCTTCTTACAGCGTAATAAAATGCACAGTCATCTAAACCTTTCACATGCCTAGCAGGGAAACACACTAAAAGAAGACAGTAATAGAGAAAATATTACATACTCAAAAATATGTTACGCATTCTATTATTTACATTTTGGAATATATTACTATATACTATATGGGTAATATATTCCAAAATGTAAAGAATAGAATGCGTAACATATTTTTGAGTATGCAATATTTTCTCTATTACTGTCTTCTTTTAGTGTGTTTCCCTGCTAGGGGAAAGAGCCTGAGCTTGTGCGGGAGGTTGTGAGGTACCGGCTAGAGATAGTCGGGCTCACCTCCATGCACAGCTTGGGCTCTGGAACCCAGCTCCTCGAGAGGGGCTGGACTTTCCACTTCTCTGGAGTCGCCCGTGGTGAGCGGCGGCGGGCTGGTGTGGGCTTGCTTATAGCTCCCCAGCTCAGCCGCCATGTGTTGGAGTTTACCCCAGTGAATGAGAGGGTCGCCTCTCTGCGCCTTCGGATTGGGGAGAGGGCTCTTGCTGTTGTTTGTGCCTACGGGCCAAATAGCAGTATAGAGTATCCGGCCTTCTTGGAGTCCCTGGGAGAGGTACTGAGGGGTGCTCAGACTGGGGACTCCATTGTGCTACTGGGGGACTTCAATGCTCATGTGGGCGACGACAGTGGCACCTGGAGGGGCGTGGTTGGGAGGAATGGCCTCCCCGATCTGAACCCGAGTGGTGTTTTGTTATTGGACTTCTGTGCTAGTCACGGTTTGTCCATAACGAACACCATGTTCGAGCATAGGGGCGTCCATAAGTGCACGTGGCACCAGGACACCTTAGGTCGGAGGTCGATGATCGACTTTGTAGTCGTTTCATCTGATCTCCGACCCTATGTCTTGGACACTCGGGTGAAGAGAGGGGCTGAGCTGTCAACTGATCACCACCTGGTGGTGAGTTGGATCCGCTGGCGGAGGAGGAAGCTGGACAGACCTGGCAGGCCCAAACGTATGGTGAGGGTTTGCTGGGAACGTCTGGCCGAGCACTCTGTTGGGGAGGTCTTTAACTCCCACCTCCGGGAGAGCTTTTCCCAGCTTCCGAGGGAGGCGGGGGACATTGAGTCTGAGTGGACCATGTTCTCTACCTCCATTGTGGACGCAGCTGTTCGGAGCTGTGGCCGCAAGGTCTCCGGTGCCTGTCATGGCGGCAATCCCTGAACCCGGTGGTGGACACCGGAAGTAAAGGATGCCATCAAGCTGAAGAAGGAGTCCTATCGGGCCATGTTGACCTCCGGGACTCCTGAGGCAGCCGACGGGTATTGGCAGGCCAGGCGTGCTGCAGCTCGGGCAGTTGCGGAGGCAAAAACTCGGAACTGGGAGGAGTTCGGGGAGGCCATGGAGAAGGACTATCGGTCGGCCTCGAAAAAATTCTGGCAAACCGTCCGGCGCCTCAGGAGGGGGAAGCAGTACTCTGCCAACACTGTTTACAGTGCGGGTGGGGAGCTGTTGACCTCGACTGGGGACATTGTCGGGCGGTGGAAGGAATACTTTGAGGATCCAGGGGTGATAGCGTTCCGGCGCCGCGCCGGATTTCCGGCGTACCGTGGCTGGGGAAAAAAAAAAATCTAGTTCGCCCATTGTCCTGTGTCATTCTGAGATGCGCAGATAGACAGTAAAGGGAATTCCGAATTCCCTTTACTGTCTATCTGCGCATCTCAGAATGACACAGGACAATGGGCGAACTAGATTTTTTTTTTTCCCCAGCCACGGTATGCCGGAAATCGGGCGCGGCGCCGGAACGCTATCACCCCTGAGGATCTCCTCAATCCCACCATCATGTCTTCCACTGAGGAGACTGAGGCTGATGACTCAGAGGTGGACTCATCCATTACCCAAGCCGAAGTCACTGAGGTGGTTTGCAAGCTCCTCGGTGGCAAGGCACTGGGGGTGGATGAGATCCGCCCTGAGTATCTCAAGTCTCTGGATGTTGTGGGGCTGTCTTGGTTGACATGCCTCTGCAACATCGCGTGGCGGTCGGGGACAGTGCCTCTGGAGTGGCAGACTGGGGTGGTGGTCCCTCTTTTTAAGTAAGGGGACCGGAGAGTGTGCTCCAATTATAGGGGAATCACACTTCTCAGCCTCCCAGGGAAAGTTTACTCCAGGGTACTGGAGAGGAGAATTCGACCAATAGTCGAACCTCGGATCCAGGAGGAACAATGCGGTTTTCGTCCTGGTCGCGGAACACTGGACCAGCTCTATACCCTTCATAGGGTGCTCAAGGGTTCATGGGAGTTTGCCCAACCAGTCCACATGTGCTTTGTGGATCTGGAGAAGGCATTCGACCATGTCCCCCGTGGTATTCTGTGGGGGGTGCTTCGGGAGTATGGGGTTCGGGGCTCTTTGCTAAGGGCTGTCTGGTCCCTGTACGAACGGAGCAGGAGTCTGGTTCGCATTGCCGGCAGTAAGTCAGACCTGTTCCCAGTGCATGTTGGACTCCGGCAGGGCTGCCCTTTGTCACCGGTTCTGTTCATAATTTTTATGGACAGAATTTCTAGGCGCAGCCAGGGGCCGGAAGGAATCCTGTTTGGGAACCACAGGATTTCATCTCTGCTTTTTGCGGATGATGTTGTCCTGTTGGCTTCTTCAAACCAGGACCTTCAGCATGCACTGGGGCGGTTTGCAGTCGAGTGTGAAGCGGCTGGGATGAGAATCAGCACCTCCAAGTCCGAGGCCATGGTTCTCGACCGGAAAAGGGTGGCTTGCCCTCTCCAGGTTGGTGGAGAAGTCCTGCCTCAAGTGGAGGAGTTTAAGTATCTCGGGATCTTGTTCACGAGTGAGGGAAGGATGGAGCGTGAGATCAACAGGCGGATTGGTGCAACCTCCGCAGTGATGCGGTCGCTTTACCGGTCCGTCATGGTGAAGAAGGAGCTGAGCCAAAAGGCGAAGCTCTCAATTTACCGGTCGATCTACGTTCCGACTCTCACCTATGGTCATGAGCTTTGGGTAATGACAGAAAGAACAAGATCGCGGATACAAGCGGCTGAAATGAGTTTCCTTCGCAGGGTGGCTGGGCACTCCCTTAGAGATAGGGTGAGAAGCACAGTCACTCGGGAGGAGCTCGGAGTAGAGCCGCTGCTCCTCCACATCGAGAGGAACCAGCTGAGGTGGCTCGGGCATCTTTTTCGGATGCCTCCTGGACGCCTCCCTGGGGAGGTGTTCCAGGCATGTCCCCCCCGGGAGGAGGCCCCGGGGAAGGCCCAGGACACGCTGGAGGGACTATGTCTCTCGGCTGGCCTGGGAACGCCTCGGTGTTCTTCCCGAGGAGCTGGCCGAGGTGTCTGGGGAAAGGGAAGTTTGGGCTTCCATGCTTAGACTGCTGCCTCCGCAACCCGGTCCCGGATAAGCGGAAGAAGACGAGACGAGATGAGACGAGATACTATATGGGCATCTGACCATCACACCCATATGTGGTTCTTCCCCAAAATGTTGCTACAGAGTTTGAAGCACACAGTTGTATAGGATCCCTTTGCATGCTGTAGCATTATAATTCACTGGAATCATGTTCCAGCATGACAATGCCCCTGTGCACAAAGCACAAAGCGAGCTCCATGAAGACATGATTTGACATGCTTGGAGTGGAAGAACTTGAGTGGCCTGCACCAAACCCTGACTTCAACCTCACGGAACACGTTTGGGAAGAAATTGGACTCTGATTGCACCTCAGGCCTCCTGTCCCAACGTCACTGCCTGACCTCACTAATGCTCTTGTGGATAATTGAACACAAATCGCCACAGCCGCATTCCAAAATCTGGTGGAAAGCCTTCCCAGAAGAGTGGAGGTTATTATATCAGCCAAATCTGGCTTTGGATATTCAAAAAAAGAAAAACATATGGGTGTGATGGTCAGGTGTCCATAATTTCTTTTGTGCCATATTATTTGCATATTATTGTTGGCAAATTGTCATGGTATAATATGAATAAAGTATTTTGGGACATGCTTGCCACCTACACATTGTTGACTGTTTTCATGTAACAGTATATCACATCACGTTTTAATCCATGGTTAAAGGAAGTACTTAGCAAAAAAAAGACAATTTTTCCATTCCTCTAAATGTATTCAACCAGAGCCTTTAGTTTATCAAGTAAGGCTATGGTCACACGACAGCTTGTGATGGGTTTGTGAATATTTGGCAATGAAAAATTGGTTGCATCGCCACCAATCGTATAATGGACTGTGAATGTTCTCTGAGCTTCACGAATTGCTTTTTGGTGTGTCTCCACTTCATGAGTGGCTAAAAACATTGCAAAAAAATTCAGTGTATACATTGAAGTTTGGTGGCAATGTTTTCACTGGCAAACTTGGTGGCGAATACTCACACATGGGTTTGGGAATGGGAGGCATGGTGGTGTAGTGGTTAGCACTGTCGCCTCACAGCAAGAAGGTCCTGGGTTCGAGCCCAGCAGCCAATGGGGGCCTTTCTGTGTGGAGTTGGTATGTTCTCCCCATGTCTGTGTGGGTTTCCTCTGGGTGCTCTGGTTTCCTCCACAGTCCAAAGACATGCAGGTTAGGTTAATTGGTGGCTCTAAATTGACCGTAGGTGTGAGTGTGAATGGTTGTTTGTCTCTCTGTGTCAGCCCTGAGATGACCTGGCGACTTGTCCAGGGTGTACTCCACCTCTCACACATAGTGAGCTGGGATAGGCTTCAGCGTGCCTGTGACCCTGAATAGGATAAGTAGTTGCAGATAATTGATGGATAGTTTATTCATTATGTTTTGTGCCATACAACACTTGCATACACATCTGTCACTCATCCACATCCTACACCACTGACTTCTCTGATTACCTTCTTCAATGTTGTTTAAAATATAATTTGGCCTCTTGATTTTGCTTAATTTGAATTTATAAAATACTTTTGTTAAACATTTATGGTAGGGCGTCTCCCTTTGTTGTGGCCATTGAGCCAGGTCATAACAAATGGGGGCTCGTCTATTATGGTTAATTTGGTAAAAAAATTTGTTTTGTGCTTACGTAGCGCACCAGTTGTGATTATGTAGCTCCAGTAGTTAATTAGTAAAGTTGGTTTAAATGTGATTTTTTTTTTTGGTTTAAAATTGAATTTAAAAACCCCTCAAATATCAAAGTTTTACGCTCACATGAGGTGTTTTTTCAGACAACTCAATAAAGCAATCTTTCGCAAAATTGAAATGGACACATTTTTTGCATTTAAGTCACATGATATGACATGAAGAGCAAATAGAAACACTGCCTTTCTGAAAAGAGTGCTCTGTAATGGCCTCTGCATGCTCTT
Source organism: Neoarius graeffei (assembly GCF_027579695.1). Classification (NCBI taxonomy): domain Eukaryota; kingdom Metazoa; phylum Chordata; class Actinopteri; order Siluriformes; family Ariidae; genus Neoarius; species Neoarius graeffei. Next base: position 54,661,416 of record NC_083587.1, read on the forward strand.
GCGACAAGGCTTTCGCAGATAGCTTTTCGCAGACAGTTGTAATTTATTGTTGAGCGGGAGTAATAGGCGTGCGCGATGTTATTCACCGGCACAACGCAAGGGGGCGCGAAGTCGCTAGGAGTAGTTGGTGGGTGTGGTTAGTGGAGTGTTTATCCTCCGGTTACTTATAATGACTAGAACTTTTTTTTTTATAATGACTCGAACTGGAGTTGTATAGATGTACGTACTTCCTCAATCAACCGCTCTTCGTGCTGCTCCATCTTCGCTCGTGTTTTTAAAAATGCCGGTCGTGAAAACAAAACAAACCGGGAAAGTAGGGAAGCGGAAGTGCATGTACAGCGGATGTAGAATGGACCAATCAGAGCCCTCTTGTCTGCGGCGCTGTCTGCGAGGCTTCTGCGGTGGTCACAATTTTTGGGAGGTGCGCGCAGAGCGTCTGCGAAGGTGGGGGGGCTACGCAGACACTGTCTGCGACGCTATCTGCGAGGACTGGGTTGTCAGCATAAATTGGCCGTAAGACCTATGGCGAGAGGAGAAAACCCAGCTTTAATCACATAACATCACTTAATGGAAACACAGAACGTTTGCAATTGTGTTATGTCGAAATTTTTAAAATATCGCTTCTATTTTGTGCAAAGCTGTAATGGAAACCCAACTACTTACTATCCACAAATAGGCTTCTTAGAATAAAGTTGGAGAACTGTTGCTCTAACAAATGTGAGATGTCTGGCTCACAGGGCTACATTATGATATACATTTAGCTCATAACAATTATCCATTTGAGCTCAAATGCCAAGCCAAACAGTCCTGCTCCTGTAATTTCTCTCATTATGTTGTTGATTTGCTGAAAGGTCAGCACAATTTTATGGATGGTCTGCCATCCCTGTTATAATGAACAGATCCAAAGAGTAACAGTCTACTGGCAAGCTATCGGTTATGAAAAGTAATGCACAGCTTTTCCCATATGACACTTATCTTACTTATTTCAACATTATTTAAAATCTAATTTTAGTTGTGTGAAAAATGCTTTTATAGAACTGAAAAGTTCGTATCATGTTTTGTGCATTTGTCAAATTATAATATGACACAAAATACTCCTAGGTCTTCTAGATTAATACACAATGAGTTCCTGTTTGGGCCACATCACCAGATTTCGGTGACCTCAACAAGCCAAAAAAATTGCAACGCTAATTAATTTAACCAAGAAATCAAGAGGAAAAGGAAAGAGAAGGGTGGCACGGTGGTTTAGTGGTTAGTACTGTCGCCTCACAGCAAGAAGGTTCTAGGTTTGAGCCCAGTGGCCAACGGGTGCCTTTCTGTGTGGAGTTTGCATGTTCTCCCTGTGGTCTGTGTGGGTTTCCTCCGGGTGGGTTTGAACCTCATGGCCTTCCTGTGTGGAGTTTGCATGTTAACTGTGCTCTGGTTTCCCCCACAGTCCAAAGACATGCAGATTAGGGAAAATACCCAGCCACTGGGGTTGTAGAAGACCGTGCATATTTAGTGCCAGTCCCAAGCCCGGATAGATTGGGGAGGGTTGCATCAAGAAGGGCGTCTGGTGTAAAACCGATGCCGAATCCAATATGCCAAACAGATCTGCTGTGGCGACCCCAAACATACAGGAGTAGCTGGAAGAAGAAATCAAGAGGAAAGTATTTTGACTCATGGTATGGGGGTAATGTATAGTGTCACTATCAGGTTGATGTGCATCTCCTCATTGGATCCAGTAGTGGGAGGGATGCTTCTCTCTTCCAACTCCCCCTTTTTTTGGCAAATTTGGTGTTCCTATGCCTTCTGAAAATTTTCAATTCAAGAAGAAGCAGCGCTCATTGCTTGGGCCACTAATAATTTACATGTAACGAATTAAGACATCTCTTTTCTTTCCATCTGATCTCAGTGCTGTGTAGACGTTTCAGAGATATTAAGTAGATCTTTCCTTTCGTCCTGGTAGCGATGATTTAATTCATCAAAGGCTCTAACTCACTTTATTAAAGGTAATAAAATATCAGAACAGCTCTTAAGATGGATGCTCCTCGAAGGGAGATCATAGCGATAAGTTAATGGTAACAGTATTGCAATGCAGATCATGTTGGTTTACATGGTCGGTTCTTGCACCAGGCTTCTCAAGCTGCCAGAGCATGCTCCATATGCGTTCATCTGAGAGTGTGAGGAACTCATGAAGTGGAACAGCATGTTATCACATTGTTCCAGTGCACCCTGGTGCACACCCTGTAAAGACCTCTATTTAAATGCAAATTAGTCATACAGATATGTTGTTAAAGTCAGTACGTATAGCTTACTCTACAACGGTGTTACCCCAGTGCTCATGACAAACTTACAATGCCAAATGCTTAATGAATGAAGCTGGCATTATGCCAGGAATGTGCAAAGGTCCGAGGCAAGCTGGCACTTTTCCTGAATCAAATCAGGTTTCAGCTGACCTCTTATGGTCCGAACTGAAGATGTTTGAAATTCAAATCAAGTTTGATTTTAACATTTGTCCTGTTATTGTGTAGCCCACAGAAGGAGGCGTGGCTTATGCATATTCAGGGTCAGATCCAGACTGATGCACATGTATCGGTCAGAAGTATATGTGCACCATTTGGCATCAGTCACGGGGCGTTTGTTTACTTTACTACTAGCCAGCTACATGGGTTATAGCCATGCTCAACCAACAGACCAATGGTTCAGGATCCAACCACCTGTGGTAAGCAGTGATGCTTACCTGACCTAATTACTTGTATTCTCACAGTGCTTTGTATAGCGTGACCTGAGACAAAGAATCGAGGTCAAACCAATAAAATGCTCCAGAAAGAGGTTGAAATTTGCCACGAATAATGGGCTGAGCCGCATCCATAGCAGGCTGTGCCTGGGCTGTTTTAAAAGGACTCAGGAAGAGGGAGGAGCCTGTAAAGTTTGGTGGAGCTACGACTTTTGGTGGCCCAGTTATGAATTTTTAAATCCGGATGTGAGCATGCGGATGTGAGCACGCGGCTGGAGCCAAGGTTCATATTAAAGTTTTCAGCGAGCCGCGCTCATGCAGGGCTGCAGGGGGTGAATGGCGGGCTGAGCTATGGTTATAGTGGGCCATGGCTGCCCTCTTCAGAAAGGGCTCGGTGTGCTCTACACCCCTGTGAAAATACATAGCGATCTGGCAATTGAAAATGTTTCTGCAAATGTGCATCTGTCAGATTCTTGGGCTGGATCCATCCCTGATATGAAGGAGATGTGACCTCTGTGTCCTGAGTCTCAGTAAAGGAGGTGTGGCCTCTGTTTCAGGCCGGGCATGGCTTCAGAACACGTCTTTACTTGGGGACTTCCGGGAACAGACACTCCCACTACAGGTGTCGCTTGGCTCAGTAAAAACATCTAAAAGTGTTGGCCAACCAAAACATAACACAGCAACTAACTGCCTTTTCAGTAATGACCCTCAATGTGACAGACTCAATTGCAAGTCACTTCAATCTAGTACACTTACATTTTGGATTTCGTAAAACAAACCATTGATTAAAAGATGAAACTAGTTTGTAGATTGGCCTCGACCGAAACTCGATTGTTTATGAATTTTTCAGGTTGTCCAGTGATGTCAATTCATAAGTCTGAGCTATGTTTGAAATGTCCTGAAATAAAATGCAAGTTATCATTGCAGAAATGCCTCCAGCAGCTCTGACTTGAATCAGATACCACACTTCGGCTTACATTACTGACCCTCGCAAAAATAAGACGATTATTGTCCTTTGCACTGCAAAAAACTGAAAACTGAATTTGAGGAGAAAATTCCTTAACACTGGTGAAATTATCTTGCTGCATGGATAGATAATTTTACTTGACAAGACATCTTGGAATAAGTTGGTTACAATCTAGAACTAGTTTGAATAATCTCAGAGTTGGTGTCTTGTATTCTTCTACACTGCAAAAATGATATCTTAACAAGTTAGAATATCTTGAATATAGTTGAAACGATCTAGCATTTCCTCTTAGAAGAATACAAGACACCAACTCTGAGATTATTAAAACTAGTTCCAACTTATTCCAAGATGTCTTGTCAAGTAAAATTATCTGTCCATACAGCAAGATAACTTCACTAGTGTTAAGGAATTTTCTCCTCAAATTCAGTTTTCAGTTTTTTGCAGTGTAGAAGTCTTATTCCAGTGTCATGAACCCAGCTACAAACAAAAAAGTTATAGGCTTCAAGACTTTTGAAAGCTTTAATTCGATTCTTCGTGTAAAACGATGTTTGGACTACCAGATAATTGGACATGTCCAGAAACTGTATGTTTGGAAAGTTGTTGAAATCGCTTGAAAAGTCTGTCTTTTTTAAGCTGTAAGGCTCCAATCTATGGCATAAATATATTTCTTCTTGATATCACAATTTTGCTTTTGGTTCTCAGCCATTACCATAGTCAGACGTAGAATGTTTTCCACAAGATGATGACGGATGTGTACTTGGCTTGGACGCCATCTTTGATCATTGCCTGTCACGTGGAAACGGGAAGTGAACCAGGAGGCAAAAAGTCACATGATTGCAAATAAAGAATTCAGTCTGTCTGTATAAGGGCGTCCTCAAAATGCTGTAAATTTACAACTAAATGTAAAGCAGGACCTCCAGAAGGAAGCAGCTCTGTGCCATAGTGCCATGAGTGTTAGTAAAGGAGGCGTGACCTTTGTGCTTGTCAGTCCTAATGAGTGATACATGGCATCCTGGTCCTCCATCTTTCTCACAATTTTCCGATTGTATAGCAGTGTAGCACATAAGAGAGAGATATACACCCCTACTGGTTCAGGAAACTCACAATTATTTATATATATATATATATATATATATATATATATATATATATATATATATATATACACACACACACATGTCTGACCTCTGGAGGATGCTGTTTTTTTTTTAAATCTATAAATGCATTGGAATTATGAATAGAATTGAATTTTAACAATGCTCATGGTGCTGTTATGGTTTTTGCCCATCCATTTTTTTTAAACATTGAACCCAATATCAAGGTCTTTCTTGTGATATGTTAGAATGATAAATTGTGACAAGATGACAATTCAGTATTATTGTGGAAACAAGCTGGGGCGAGTTTCCCAGAAGCATCGATGCACAAAGATCATCGTTAAATGGTAGAGTGCACTGCAAAAAAATGGCCTTTCAAAAATAAGAAATAAAAGATTAAAACAAAGCATATTTGCTTGAATCAGGTGAAAAAAATCTGCCAATGGAACTAGTCAAATTTGACTTGGTAAGATTTCTTAAAGTAAGATGAAAAATCTAACCTGTTTTTAGATGAAATAATTCCAAAATAAGATTGGGGAACTTATTATGCAAGATCTGATTAACTCAAAATAATCAAAATAGTTCTTATAACAAGATCGTACTTCTTACATTTAGCCATTCAAGTCATTTTTTTAAATTTCATTTTAAGGGTATTTCACTTAAATTCATGACAAAGTCTTAGCAGTAAAAACTGAATTTAAGATAAATATACTAATATTAGGATTGTTAAATTCTACAACTAAGCATTGCTAGCTTAAAAGATTCTCCTTTTGTGACCTGTAATTAGTAAAATACTCTAGATATGAGACCAGAGACTATCTTGAATCAAGTTGACGACACGTGTAGCATTGCAACAAGTTTTTTTTTTTTTTCCCATTTCAACATTCAAACATTAAAACATCTCTTAAGATTCCACTTCCCCAGGACCTCAGGCACCAAAAAATAAAAATAATAATAATAAAAAAAAGTCTACGCATTTTGACTTACAGTGCTTACACAACGCCAAAGCAACAGTGCATTTTGGGGGCACTGACTATTCATGTGTACGAGGGGTTTACAAGATCAGGCAAATGAACAAACAAACAAACAAACAAACAAACAAACAAACAACAACAACAACAAAAAACACTGAACTTAACTCACAGCATTCCAAAAAGACCTCACTAAAACGCCCTCCACTCACTCATAGCCTTTTTGAAGGCACTTGTCTGGGCTAGAGTATGTACAGCATCTAGAAGGAGCTCACTCTGAATGACTGAGAAAACAGTCGCAGTAAACTTAGGATATGTAAAGTGGAGTTGAATATAATGAAAGATTCAAAGATTTCAGTAAAGTTCATTTATTCCCAAAACAAGCATACTTGGTTTTTTTCTTGAAACAAGATGAACCGCATTTGACAAATGTGCAAAATGTACTTACATGTTTAAAAAAAAAAAATTGTTTTATTTTCAAAGGTGCTCCAAATAAGACTTTTTCAAGACATTTTGTCTATACAAGATTTTCAAGATGGACTGTCTAAAAACTAGCCTTTCTAGCTAAATGAGGTTTTGCTTGTTGGGCAATTGGTATGTCTTATAATAAGGGTGGCTAGATGTTTTGACTTGAAAATAGACAAATAAACTTCCTAAGATTTTTATTTTTTGCAGTGTGAGCATCACAATGAACACTTTCTCTCCTAGTTAAGATGCTCTTAGCGTTAAGAGACTTTTGGGAAACCCACCCTTGAACAGTAAACATGAGCCAAGGTTGCCTGCAAATTCTGGGTGTCATCCTTTATCATCTGTGTCAGTATTGGCGAAAGCTTCCAGTTAATTTTTCATTTCATCATCATCATCATCATGATTGCATGGTGTACTGCCATCCCAGGAGTGCATTTCTGAAGCTGTATAACATTCAACCTAATTAATTAGTGCTGTGCATTGCCACTTGTAATGGCTGTCACTGATTAAGTAGTGCGCTTAGAGTTTTATAGTATGGCTGCCTCAGGGGCCACAGATGGATCATTGGTTTTAGTCATGCTCTAAAGAACAGATTTTATTGATGTAGGATTGTTATTGATAGAATTATGGTATGCAACAACAACAAAACTGTCAAGTAGAATTTTTGGCTATTGCAACAGAATCACTTCAATTTCAAAGCCCTATCCCATGCCAGGACCTGGTGTCTTCCCAGGCAGTCTCCTGTCCCAGTACTAACCAGATCCTTAAGGTGCATTGGGTGGCGCCGATCTCAGTTTCTATAGCCCTCGGCCTCTCACGTATTGCACAGCTAGGGTTACAGTAGGGGGCTGGTCCTCTGGTAACCATGAGAGTTTGACTCCCTACTCACATCTGTATTGCAGCCTCAACAGATGGCAGTAGGTACCATTTTGATAATGGTTTTTGGTATGACCCGACTGCAAGCAGAACTCGTGATCTCCCAGTTGAGCGGCAGACACACTAACCACTAGGCCAGTTCGTGGTCAACACCTCAAGTACACCCTTGAAAAATATGACCTCAGTGACCTTAAAGGGATCCTCCAGTGGATTTACTCTTAAACTTATGTTAAGTAAAAGTATTTGTAGATTTCAACAGTCAAACATTCATTTTCAGAGATCAAATAGTGTTCTAGAAAATTTTATTTTTATTAAAATACCAGCTGGGCCTCCCGCAGAAGGGACGTATGTAATGACGTGGCGTAGTGGAAGCTTGGAGCAACTCGGCTGTTTATATCCTCTGCTTTTGCTAGTAGAGTTCGAACGAATCATCCAATGAGATACTTTCATCTCCCAACAAAGAACACTGGATAAGCTTGTCTCTGTCTGGATTTCAACACTGACTGGTTGATCTGTTTGCACGGCAATATTCCTTTTTCCGGTCAATTAAATTACACTGAAAAGCCGACCACACATTGGCATACCAATTACAATTCACCAGGTAAGACACCGATAACATACTACAAAGAATCATGGTAGAACAAAATTGAAACTAACCTCCCGGTGTTGTTGTCTCTGTTGCCACTCAGCACTGCATCGGTGGACTTTTTGAGCTGAATGATGCACTGCAAAAAATAAAAATCTTAGGAAGTTTATTTGTCTATTTTCAAGTCAAAACATCTAGCCACCCTTATTATAAGACATAATTGCCCAACAAGCAAAACCTCATTTAGCTAGAAAGGCTAGTTTTTAGACAGTCCATCTTGAAAATCTTGTATAGACAAAATGTCTTGAAAAAGTCTTATTTGGAGCACCTTTGAAAATAAAATAAGTTTTTTTTAAAAAAAAACAAGTAAGTACATTTTGGACATTTGTCAAATGCGGTTCATCTTGTTTCAAGAAAAAAAAAACCAAGTATGCTTGTTTTGGGAATAAATGAACTTTACTGAAATCTTTGAATCTTTCATTATAATTCAACTCCACCTTACAGATCCTAAGTTTACTGCGACTGTTTTCTCAGTCATTCAGAGTGAGCTCCTTCTAGATGCTGTACAGACTCTAGACCAGACAAGTGCCTTCAAAAAGGCTATGAGTGAGTGGAGGGCGTTTTAGTGAGGGCTTTTTGGAATGCTGTGAGTTAAATTCAGTGTTTTTTGTTTGTTTGTTTGTTTTTGTGCCTGATCTTGTAAACCCCTCGTACACATGAATAGTCAGTGCCCCCAAAATGCACTGTTGCTTTGGCGTTGTGTAAGCACTGTACGTAAGTCAAAATGCTTAGACTTTTATTTATTTATTTATTTATTTAATTTTTTTTTGGTGCCTGAGGTCCTGGGGAAGTGGAATCTTAAGAGATGTTTTAATGTTTGAATGTTGAAATGGGAAAAAAAATAAACTTGTTGCAATGCTACACATGTCGTCAACTTGATTCAAGATAGTCTCTGGTCTCATATCTAGAGTATTTTACTAATTACAGGTCACAAAAGGAGAATCTTTTAAGCTAGCAATGCTTAGTTGTAGAATTTAACAATCCTAATATTAGTATATTTATCTTAAATTCAGTTTTTACTGCTAAGACTTTGTCATGAATTTAAGTGAAATACCCTTAAAATGAAATAAATAAAAATGACTTGAATGGCTAAATGCAAGAAGTACGATCTTGTTATAAGAACTATTTTGATTATTTTGAGTTAATCAGATCTCGCATAATAAGTTCCCCAATCTTATTTTGGAATTATTTCATCTAAAACCAGGTTAGATTTTTCATCTTACTTTAAGAAATCTTACCAAGTCAAATTTGACTAGTTCCATTGGCAGATTTTTTTCACCTGATTCAAGCAAATATGCTTTGTTTTAATCTTTTATTTCTTATTTTTGAAAGGCCATTTTTTGCAGTGTGGGCAAATATTGTTGGCACAACATCATCTTTTTTCCCCCTTTTTATTCTGGAAGCCCCCATTAATCTTACCTGTAATTCCATCGATTCATCGAAACAGGATGATTCAAAACGTTCGGAGCATAAGTCGGGCACCGCAGGCAGATTGTTTTGAGGTCTTCTGATGGCATGAATCCATTTCTTGTGAATAGTTGGACAATTCTGGCCAGGTTAAACAGTGAAAAGATATCTTCTCGTCCTTCTTTTTAGCATCATTTTAGCATTTATATGCTGCGCAATGAGGCAGCATACTTTACTTATTTAAAAACATATAAATTCAGTAAAAATACTTGTAAAACTAGCAAAACCATGCTGTAAGCAGAGGATATAAACAGCCAAGTTGCTCCAAGCTTCCACTACGCCACGTCATCGCATACATCACTTCCGTGAGAGGCCTGTCTGGTATTTTAATAAAAATAAATTTTTCTAGAACACTATTTGTTCTCTGTCAGCCTTGTGATGACCTGGTGACTTGTCCAGGGTGTACCCCGCCTCTCGCACATAGTCAGCTGGGATAGGTTCCAGCTTGCCTGCGACCCTGTGAAACAGGATAAGCGGCTACAGATAATGGATGGATGGATGGATATTTGGTCTCTAAAAATGAATGTTTGACTGTTGAACTCTACGAATACTTTTACTTAACATAAGTTTAAGAGTAAATCCGCTGGAGGATCCCTTTAAAATAACTTCTCAGTCTATGAGGCCTAAAATCAAGCGGAAATACTTCAGTAGTACTACACACAGGAAACAAACCTGGATCATGAGGCTTTCATACCTGATCATGAGGAATTATTCTCCAGTGTGTAATGAACCATAAGAAATTGAAATAAATCTTGTCTACGAAGCCACTGTTTTATTATTGTCTCCTCTTAAATGCTTACAACATTATAGGTAATGAAACCTATAACTCATGAGCCCCTATTGGGGACTAATGAAGGTTTATGTTCAGGCCTGAGGGAGAGTGCTGTTAAGTAAATTAACTTGATAGAATTAAAGGTTAATCCCACATCTGCTTGGCGATTTGTTTTCACTCTCCATGTTCATTACTGTCCAGTGTATTCTTGCTGTTTACCCAGAATATTCTCACAGATCTGAATTATATCCAGGTGAAAACATTTTATTCCTGTATACACTGAAGTGGATATGCATTGCATAGAAAACTTTTTTTTCAATAAAAATCCCAATATCAAGGGTCTTTTTTTCTCTTTTCATTCATTTATTATTAATCATGATGAAAGAATGACAAAACTAACAGCATTGCTAGCAGAAAAAGAAACCTAGCTTGCATTAATTACAGTGGTGCTTGAAAGTTTGTGAACCCTTTAGAATTTTCTACATTTCTGCATAAATATGACCGAAAACATCATCAGATTTTCACACAAGTCCTAAAAGTAGATAAAGAGAACCCAGTTAAACAAATGAGACAAAATATTATACTTGGTCATTTATTATTGAGGAAAATTATCCAATATTACATATCTGTGAGTGGCAAAAGAACAGTAAGTGAACCTTTGCTTTCAGTATCTGGTGTGACCCCCTTGTGCAGCAATAACTGCAACTAAACATTTCCGGTAACTGTTGATCAGTCCTGCACACCGGCTTGGAGGAATTTTAGCCCGTTCCTCCATACAGAACAGCTTCAACTCTGGGATGTTGGTGGGTTTCCTCATATGAACTGCTCGCTTCAGGTCCTTCCACAAAATTTCAATTGGATTAAGGTCAGGACTTTGACTTGGTCATTCCAAAACATTAACTTTATTCTTCTTTAACCATTCTTTGGTAGAACAACTTGTATGCTTAGGGTCGTTGTCTTGCTGCATGACCCACCTTCTCTTGAGATTCAGTTCATGGACAGATGTCCTGACATTTTCCTTTAGAATTCGCTGGTATAATTCAGAATTCATTGTTCCATCAATGATGGCAAGCCGTCCTGGCCCAGATGCAGCAAACAGGCCCAAACCATGACACTACCACCACCATGTTTCACAGATGGGATAAGGTTCTTATGCTGGAATGCAGTGTTTTCCTTTCTCCAAACAAAATGCTTCTCATTTAAACCAAAAAGTTCTATTTTGGTCTCATCTGTCCACAAAACATTTTTCCAACAGCCTTCTGGCTTGTCCGTGTGATCTTTAGCAAACTGCAGATGAGCAACGATGTTCTTTGTGGAGAGCAGTGGCTTTCTCCGTGCAACCCTGCCATGCACACCATTGTTGTTCAGTGTTCCCCTGATGGTGGACTCAAGAACATTAACATTAGCCAATGTGAGAGAGGCCTTCAGTTGCTTAGAAGTTACCCTGGGGTCCTTTGTGACCTCGCCAAATATTACATGCCTTGCTTTTGAAGTGATTTTTGTTGGTCGACCACTCCTGGGGAGGGTAACAATGGTCTTGAATTTCATCCATTTGTACACAATCTGTCTGACTGTGGATTGGTGGAGTCCAAACTCTTTAGAGATGGTTTTGTAACCTTTTCCAGCCTGATGAGCATCAACAACACTTTTTCTGAGGTGCTCAGAAATCTCCTTTGTTCGTGCCATGATACACTTCCACAAACATGTGTTGTGAAGATCAGACTTTGATAGATCCCTGTTCTTTAAATAAAACAGGGTGCCCACTCACACCTGATTGTCATCCCATTGATTGAAAACACCTGACTCTAATTTCACCTTCAAATTAACTGCTAATTCTAGAGGTTCACATACTTTTGCCACTCACAGATATATAATATTGGATCATTTTCCTCAATAAATAAATGACCAAGTATAATATTTTTGTCTCATTTGTTTAACTGGGTTCTCTTTATCTACTTTTAGGACTTGTGTGAAAATCTGATGATGTTTTAGGTCATATTTATGCAGAAATATAGAAAATTCTAAAGGGTTCACAAACTTTCAAGCACCACTGTAGCAGGACCTCAACCGTGTGAGATAACTTTTGCGAGTGTTTTTTCATGATATGCAAGGTTAGCATTTATTTTCACAATGTAGGGTAGCTACCATGATTCCGATGTCAGGAGACCAGAGTCTTTCTGTCTTTTTCTCAAGAGCATACTGTTTGTTGACATGTTTTCATCTACTGCCACTAATCAGAGCACTGCTAAGAACCATTTGGCTAGCAAGATTTGATTGTCAAATTCTGCATCTGTGTGACCATCAGTGCCCAAGTACATTTCTTCACAGCAATATAATTCAGAATTGTGAAAATATATAATGTAAAGAATATGAGAATTAAAAAATAAAAATGTAATGGACAATGATGGAAATTAAGGATTAAAACTAGACCAGTTAGCATGGCCATAATTCAGTCTTGTTAGCAAAAAAAGCTGTTAGAACAGTGGCTACAATTATCGACACCTTAACCATCATTTGGCTGCTGCAAAAGTAGAAAAGACTTTCAATACGTAAATTGTGCATGAACAGTTACGCAAACTTCCACTGTAAAAAAATGAGTTGATTCCCGATTACTTAGTGTATCAGATCACGTGACACCGTTCCACAAGTATTGACACCTTTGTTCAAAGTTATCGACACCATTCCACAATTATCGACATACAGATGATTATATCTCATCTCATCTCATTATCTCTAGCCGCTTTATCCTGTTCTACAGGGTCGCAGGCAAGCTGGAGCCTATCCCAGCTGACTACGGGCAAAAGGCGGGGTACACCCTGGACAAGTCGCCAGGTCATCACAGGGCTGACACATAGACACAGACAACCATTCACACTCACACCTACGGTCAATTTAGAGTCACCAGTTAACCTAACCTGCATGTCTTTGGACTGTGGGGGAAACCGGAGCACCCGGAGGAAACCCACGCGGACACGGGGAGAACATGCAAACTCCGCACAGAAAGGCCCTCGCCGGCCACGGGGCTCGAACCCGGACCTTCTTGCTGTGAGGCGACAGCGCTAACCACTACACCACCATGCCGCCCAGATCTCATCTCATTATCTCTAGCCGCTTTATCCTTCTACAGGGTCGCAGGCAAGCTGGAGCCTATCCCAGCTGACTACGGGCGAAAGGCGGGGTACACCCTGGACAAGTCGCCAGGTCATCACAGGGCTGACACATAGACACAGACAACCATTCACACTCACATTCACACCTACGCTCAATTTAGAGTCATCAGTTAACCTAACCTGCATGTCTTTGGACTGTGGGGGAAACCGGAGCACCCGGAGGAAACCCACGCGGACACGGGGAGAACATGCAAACTCCGCACAGAAAGGCCCTCGCCGGCCACGGGGCTCGAACCCAGGACCTTCTTGCTGTGAGGCGACAGCGCTAACCACTACACCACCGTGCCGCCGCCGCCCAGATGATTATATATAAAGAAAAAATAATAATAATCAGTATGTGGTATTAAGTTAACAAAACACAGTTTTTATTTAAAATTTGTTTTACATAGACTTATATATAGTCCAAAATATCTTTTATATAAATATATGGATGTTGGTGCTTATGTAAATGAGGAAGTAATTCTAATGTTTGTAAACGAATGAACTGATAATGTTTAACCTGCGTCAGAAAATCTTTTTTCCCCTTTCTACCCACTTTCTAAATATTTTCATGGATCACATTTTGTTAATCATTCGTTGTTGTTTATATTAATTTCTAGTTTTGTAGTTTACCAATAAATGTCAACAGGCAATTGACATTGTAACCACATGAAAATCCAGGTCAAAGGTTGCACGTCATTCCTCGAACCAAAATATAAAATGTCTACTGATATTGTAATATGTGGTCGATATTTACAACAAACTGGAAAAAAAAATTCTGAATGGAATAGAAAAATCTGAATATTTCAAGCATGTAATTTTTTTTTTTATATGCGAGGAATTTAATTCTGGTCTAATTCTATTTACTGCAATCGGATTCCAAATACTCTATAAACATTCCACTCTGTTATGGATCAGAAAAAAGATATAAATCACAGCACTTTTATTTTTTTAAAGTACTTCATCTACTTCAACAATGTTACCCAAAGATCGATCCATAACAGTTGTAAATGTCACTTAATTCCACAGGGTGTCGATAATGGTGGGCACCGGTGAAAGTGATCACTATCATCGACACCTCACACACGTGACTTCTCAAACACGCGTTTAGATATAAAATACCAACGGTCAAATGAAAGAGTAAGAAACAAAGTAGGTTTCGACAAGGAGATCATGAAATATCGGTGAATTTGACCAGTAAAAACATGTCCATGATCTTTCCACCATGCTTACCTGTGATGATAACATCTGGGTTTTCCTCAAATTGCTGATCGTGCTGAAAAAAATTCCATCTCAGGTAACGAGCTGCGTCATCAGATGACAAGATCAAAGGGTGAGGGGGTGGATCTTCCGGTTGATTTATTAACCAATAATAACTGTTGTAACTGAAACTCACCTTTGTAAAATTTTTTTTTTTTGTAAATCTGAAAAGGTGTCGATAATTATGGACTGTCGATAATTGTAGCCGCTGCCCTAGTGGTGCTAGGAACAAGATCTGAAAATGTCACCAAACCTCATGCTCTGGATACTTTGAATGTTTCATCTTCATTTTTATTTTTGTAATTTTTGCATCATGTTTAATAATAATAATAATAATAATAATAATAATCTCATCTCATTATCTCTAGCCGCTTTATCCTTCTACAGGGTCGCAGGCAAGCTGGAGCCTATCCCAGCTGACTACGGGCGAAAGGCGGGGTACACCCTGGACAAGTCGCCAGGTCATCACAGGGCTGACACATAGACACAGACAACCATTCACACTCACATTCACACCTACGGTCAATTTAGAGTCACCAGTTAACCTAACCTGCATGTCTTTGGACTGTGGGGGAAACCGGAGCACCCGGAGGAAACCCACGCGGACACGGGGAGAACATGCAAACTCCGCACAGAAAGGCCCTCGCCGGCCCCGGGGCTCGAACCCAGGACCTTCTTGCTGTGAGGCGACAGCGCTAACCACTACACCACCGTGCCACCCTAATAATAATAATAATAATAATAATAATAAATGACTGAAAAGTATAGAAAGAAATATTTGTTTGGTGCCTTTTACACAAATACTGATTTTGATGACTAAAACATATTATTTGCTTGTAATTTCAGTATTTTCAGCCTTGAGTCTGGGCAGATTTTGGACACAATGCCAAGAGCTTTTTTTTTTTGAAACGATATGATTAACAATACAAAAGTCTGGATTTTAAAACAATGCTTGATAATTTTTTTTGCTCACTGCAATTACCTGGCAGTGATGGAGTTGATATCAAAATGAAATACAGCATTAAGTGTGGCAGTGCTGGCAGTTAAGTGTGATGCCGGGACTTTTCAGTTCACTGATGTTCAGGTTTATCAATTCAGTTTATTTCTCAAATCAGATTGAACCGTCAGGCAAAAGCAGGCTCCAGTCACAACTCTGCCATTCTAATATATCACAAGAATGACCTGTTATTGGTTTCAGGCTTCAGTGCTGAAAAACAAAGTTAGACCTTAAGTGTTGCATAGTCTAGGTTTTATTTTTAATCATTCTGTCACAGGAAGATGACAGACTGGTGCTCGGTATGGCTGAGGGGCCAGAGGCTGTACAGTCTGGGTAAATGGGCATCTTTTTGGGCATGTGGGGAGGCATTTCAGCTCAGCACATCATGATTTTACAGAAACACAGACTAGTTCTGATCCATTTTCCAGAAACATGGAGCTAGTCCATCATTTTCCAGAAACATGGAGCTAGTCCTGATGTATTTTCCAGAAATGCTGCACTAGTTCTAATTTATTCTCCAGAAAGAAGGAGCTAGTCTCCATAATCATTTTCCAGAAATATGGAACTAGTGCTGATCCATTTTCTGGACACATGGAGCTATCATCATCATCATCATCATCATCTTTATAGTTCTTTATTAGGCCATGCAAGCAAGCTAGTGCACATTATTATTTTCCAGAAACAGAGAGCTAGTCTTGACCCGTTTTCCTGAAATTTGGATCTAGTCCTGACGCATTTTCCCAAAATTTGGATCTAGTCCTGACCCATTTCCCTGAAATTGGGATCTATTCCTGACCCATTTTCTGTGAAATTTGGATCTAGTCCTGACCCATTTCCCCCAAATTTGGATTTAGTCCTGACCCATTTTCCAGAATCATGGAGCCACTCAATATAATCATTTTCCAGAAACATATTGTTAATGCACATAATTTCACTTGAAAAGATGGTACTAGTCCATATAACAGATTTTCAGAAACATTGAGCTAGCCCATATAATCATTTTGCAGAAACACAGAGGTAGTCCTGACCCATTTAACAAAAAATAAATAAATAAAATCTAGACCTAGTACTGGTTCAATTTTTACAAACATGGAGCTAGTCCACATAATAATTTCAAGAAACATAGAGCTAGTCCTGATCCTTTTTCCAGAATCATGGAGCTACTCCATATAATAATTTTCCAGAAATGTGTTGTTACTTAACAAAATCATTTTTTAGGAACATGGTGTTAGTGCAGATCAACTCTCCAGAACATGGCACTCGACTATACAGTTATTTTCCAGAAACATAGAGCGAGTCCTGATCTGAGGACCCAGATAATTCCAGCTTTTAATGCCCAGACTTCAAAAACACTGACAGTTTTTTTGGCTTATGCACGGACACACTCTCCAGGTTTCCCTTTAACAGACATCATGATACAAAAGTTTTAGACAATCTGGTTGATAAGAAATTGATTCATGTTTTCCCCAAAACCAAGTTCAATATAAAGTTACTCTGATGGTGGAAAGTGCTCCAACGGAAAGTTCAACCTTATAATCCTTAAAAAAAATCTGAATGAAAAAGAAAGAAAGAATAAAAGAGCATACCATGCATAGTAAGCATTGGCACTAAGTGGTAAAGCAATGTGAGCCAAATCTCTGGAAAAGCCCAAACAGGGCAAAAGGCAGCATGCCGAAGTGGCAGCAGACAGAAAGAGGATTTAAGAATGTGGGATTCATTCCCAACAGACGGATTCTCCTTCCTTCTGCTGGATAGCTGCTGCCAGCTCACTCTAGTTTTCTCATTCTTCTCTTTAGTGTATTACTAATCTCCGGCACAAAGCCCAAATCAGGAGGTCTGGCTGGGCGTCTGTCCATGAACATCACACTGTTACTGAAATTCAAATGGATCATTCCTTCTGTCTAAAGCAGAGGTGGACAGTAACAAAGTACATTTACTTGAGTACTGTACTTAAGTACACTTTGAGTATCTGTACTTTACTTGAGTTTTTTTTTTTTTGTGGAAACTTATGACTTTAACTTCACTACATTTGAAAGGCAAATATCGTATTTTTCACTCCACTACATTTCTATCAAGGTCTTCATTACTCGTTACTATGAAGCGGTTTTGAAAGTGGATGTGTTTTCTTTTCTTTTCTAAAACATGATTACTTTTTTGACAGGTGACACTTAGACAGCCGATCAGTAATCACTAGGGTCAGGTCACGTCCATAGACTGTATAAAACCAAGTTCAGTGATTTCTCAGCAGCATTAGTTGAACACGATCAGTTGATGGCAAAATGGAAGGATGCGGTTCTTCTGGAGAATGCATGCACCCATGGCTTTACCTAGAACCCATGTTTCAGTTTTCTGAAAGGATTAAAGATTCATTTCGTTTTAAATGTTTGCTTTGTTTACCTAAAACGAACCGCATCACAGTCTACAAAAACTCGCTATCCAACCTGCGGAAGCATATTGAGGTACATAAACGTTTTATTCCAAGAGAAAGCTTGCAACGAAGTTGTCTGTGCTTTTAGAGCTAGCGATAACGTCGCAATAGCTATGCAGTCTGGTTAGTCAAATGACTTTCTATGGATTTGCCCACCAAGTTGCCATCGCCTTGTCCACGGCTAACGTTAACACTAGCTAGTTAATTTGGACACTGTTAGTTAGCATGTAAAAATGGAGTTACGCCAACATGAATCAAGTTAACTTATCTGAAGTCCTTTCAGAAATATGTTTTAGCATAATCTTGCCAAATAAACAGAATGTAGAACGATTTTTTTTCTAGTAGCATTAGCTACCCAATATGATTTAGTTTGAAAAGAGTTTGCTAGCATATTAGGTGGAGTTTCACTGACTAGATAGCTTAACGTTAAACCACCATGATGGCACAACATGCGTTCATTTTGTGAATTCACATTTCTACCTTTGGTAATGACATTAGGTTTTGTAAGCGTTGTGGCAATAATACAATGACGCGTTGACAGAAAATGTACTTTTAATACTTAAGTATTTTTAAAACCAAGTACTTTAGTACAGTAACTGAAGTAAAAATTTGGCTGGACAACTTTCACTTGTATCGGAGTAACATTTGACCAGTGGGATCTGTACTTTGACTTAAGTAATGAAGTTGGGTACTTTGTCCACCTCTGATCTAAAGAGGAGTGGACAGTAAAAGTGAGCTTTACTTCAAATAAAGATTAACATTTTGTGAATATAATATGACTTTGGGCACTTATAAGATCTAATAAGAGGAATCATTATTACATGGAGCAGAGAATTGAGGAAGCAGGGTTTGGGATTAGGAGCTGTTTGTTGGAACATAACCTTTAGAAATCTGGTCTGGAAATAAATCATTAGAGCCATAGTTCATGTGACTAACATCCTGCAACCACAGAAGCAGCATTTCACATTTATAACACCACAATTACATTTCAGAGAGATAGGAGACATGACGCCACCTCACAGCTCCAGGATCCTCTACTCAATTTATTGCATGGTTTCGATGTTCTCTGGGTTCTTCCCACATCCCAAAAACATATTAGGTGGGCTGGCTATGCTAAACTGCTCTGAGTGATGCCCATTGTTCTTGGGATAGAAATCCACCAGATGAACCATATGAGTAAATGAACTTTAAAATATTACCTTAAAGCAAGACGGCCTTTCGATTTCATAAAATCAGTGAAATTTAGTTCCCTTTGAAATTTGGTCATTGTGATATATGTTTATTTCTGTAATATCTCACAAAATATCAGGCCATTCTGTGGCTGGGAAGTTATTTAATTTGAGGGGATTCCTGAGCAAATAATGTGCATGAAATCGCTCACTTCGCACAGTCAAGCAGACAGATGAAGTCCAGTGTGTGCATGCGCAGGTTTATCTTCTTCTTCTTCTTTTGCGTTTTACGGCATCCACAGTGTTGCATTACTGCCATCTACAGGTTTACCTTTGACCATGCACTGACAGTTCCATCATTCTGTCGCTAAACAAACAGCTGATCACACCGAGGTGCTCACTGACTGCCGATATTTATTAGTTTGGCCCTGCGTTTCCTTTCCTTCGTATATAACATAACATCTTTTCTTCTCACTTTCCGTTACTGTAGTCAGTCTTTCACGTTTCATTCGCACACTCACACCCTCCATGTTTCTCTCCTGTTGCAAATTTGTGTCCCACAATGTCTTGTGTGAACGGGGAAACCCCACCACATGACGCATGACATAGTATCTTGAATTAGGTCATGGTGAAGCAGGAAAAAATAGCAGAGAATTTAGGGCCACATAGCCTTAAATTCATTAATTGTTCTATTAAAAAAAACTAATAAAATTGGAAGTCTGTGATTTGAATTCAGTAGCTTTTGGTCTACTAAACAAAAATAATTGGGTGTCAGGGAAAATTCTTTTTACAACCTACACTTGAAAAAGCTGAAAGGTGGTCTACCTTTAAGAATGGCATTTGTTCAGCAAAGTTTGCCTTCAGAGTTTTTGAAGACAATCGAACCCATGGTCATTTTGCAGACAGATCTGCTTTTCTTTTGGTTTTTTTTTGTTTCCTAATCCAGATTTATCCAATCTTATCCACAAAAAGTCCTGATGGCTACAGGTGTCTGCTCCAACCAAGCAAGAACCATTTATGGATTGCTTCAAAAATTAGTCCAGTTTTGGTGGCTTGTTTCAAACAGTCTATACTCTGACCATGTACCAATATATTCACTCTGAAATAGTGAGTGACAGTGACTGCCCACTGAAATAAACACTTTCACGGTATTCTCTTTTCATATTTTAATCTTACAGACTTGATTTTGTCACTGACCTATAAAATGAGCACAAGATGATACAACCAATAACATTATAATCTCTAGCAACATATAGAAAGATAGGTCTAGACTATGCTAAAAATTTAATCAACCTTCAAGTGTTTCCTGGCTTTTGCTTGTCCAGATTATTCACATGCAGTGCTCTCATCCAAAAACAGTACACACACCTATATATTTTGACCACCATAGACTTCTAGTGTGCATTATGAAAAAATGCCTTGGAAAAAAATCATAATTTTTCAAGCTTCAGAGCTTTGTGAAGCTTCATCTCATCATAACTGGGCAGGACCCAGGGACTTTGCAGTGGTTGACCCTTTCCCAGATTAGTAGGACTGATTTCTGTGACTTGTCCCATGCTAGACAGGCTTTATAAACCAGGTCCAAGCTAATGCTTTAGTGAACTATAACAGTCTGAAAAAAAAAGTTAATTTGAGGATTACCTCTATATTATGTTTACCCTTTGGCCTTTCCTTTAAATTTTTATTTGCCAACTTCCTCAGCTATCTTCTGTTCATATTTGCTTCTCAAGAGGTGAATACCAAACTTACTTTATGTTGTGATGAGTTTTGGTTGAATAAATTTGTACAGCGATGCCCTCAACAGAATGTTTTGGGATGGACAGCATGACCATATTGTCCTATGCTACAAAGTAGGAATACGCCAATCTGATATGACCTGAAATTATCCACCCATCCATTACCGCTTATCCTGTGCAGGATGGTAGGCAAGCTGGAGCCTATCCCAGCTGACTATGGGCAAGAGGCGGGGTACACCCTGGACAAGTCACCAGGTCATCGCAGGGCTGACACATAGAGAGAAACAACCATTCACACTCATGGTCAACTTAGAGCCACCAATTAGCCTAACCTGCATGTCTTTGGACTGTGGGGGAAACCAGAGCACCCAGAGGAAACCCACGCAGACACGGGGAGAACATGCAAACTCCACACAGAAAAGCCCCCATTAGCCATTGAGCTTGAACCCAGAACCTTCTTGCTGTGAGGTGACAGTGCTAACCTCTACACCACCATGCCACCTGATCTGAAATGATACCAGATTGAAGTCAAATCATTTTTGAAACACTGGCTGTTTAATTGTATCCTATATCTGTAAATGATACAGTGCCTTGAAAAAGTATTCATACCCCTTGAACTTTTTCACATTTTTCCACCTTACAACCATGAACTTAATTTTTTTTATTGAGATTTTATGTGATAGACCAACACAGAGTAGCACATAATTGTGAAGTGAAACTAAAATGATACGGTAAATGCTCTTCAAAATTTTAAACAAATAAAAATCTGAAAAATGTGGTGTGCATTAGTATTCAGCCCCCCTGTGTCAATGAGCCACCTTTTGCTGCAATTACAGCTGCAAGTCTTTTGTGGTATGTCTCTACCAGCTTTGCACATCTAGACACTGAAATTTTTGCCCATTCTTCTTTGCAAAATAGCTCAAGCTCAGCCAGATTGGATGGAGAGCGTCTGTGAACAGCAATTTTCAAGTCTTGCCACAGATGCTCAATGCGATTTAGGACTGGACTTTGGGCCATTCTAACACATGAATATTCTTTGATCTAAACCATTCCATTGTAGCTCTGGCTGTATGTTTAGGGTCATTGTCTTGCTGGAAGGTGAATCTCCTTCCCAGTCTCAAGTCTTTTTCAGCCTCCAACAGGTTTTCTTCCAGGATTGCCCTGTATTTAGCTCCATCCATCTTCCCATCAACTCTGACCAGCTTCCCTGTCCCTGCTGAAGAAGAGCATCCCCATAGCATGATGCTGCCACCACCATGTTTCACAGTGGGGATGGTGTGTGCAGGGTGATGAGCAGTGTTAGTTTTCCCCCACACATAGCGCTTTGCATTTAGGCCAAAAAGTTCAACTTTGGTCTCATCTGACCAAAGCACCTTGTTCCACATGTTTGCTGTGTCCCCTACATGGCTTCTGGCAAACTGCAAACGGGACTTCTTATGCCTGTCTTTCAACAATGGCTTTCTTCTTGCCACTCTTCCAAAAAGGCCAGATTTGTGGAGTGTACGACTTATAGTTGTCCTGTGCACAGATTCTCCCACCTGAGCTGCGGATTTCTGCAGCTCCTCCAGAGTGATCATGGGCCTCTTGGCTGCTTCTCTGACCAGTGCTCTCCTTGCTTGCTCTGTCAGTTTAGGTGGACGGCCATGTCTTGGTAGGTTTGCAGTTGTGCCATACTTTTTCCATTTTTGAATGATGGATTGAACAGTGCTTCTTGAGATGTTCAGAGCTTGGGATATTTTTTTATAACCTAACCCTGCTTTAAACTTCTCTAGAACTTTATCCCTGACCTGTCTGGTGAGTTCTTTGGTCTTCATGATGCTGTTTGTTCTTCAGTGTTCTCTAACAAACCACTGAGGCCTTCACAGAACAAGTGTATTTATGCTGAGAGTAAATTACACACAGTAGGACTCTATTAACTAATTAGATGACTTCTGAAGGCAATTGATTGCACTGAATTGTATTTAGAGGTATCAGAGTACAGGGGGCTGAATAATAATGCACACCACATTTTTCAGATTTTTCATCTCATCTCATCTCATCTCATCTCATCTCATCTCATTATCTCTAGCCGCTTTATCCTTCTACAGGGTCGCAGGCAAGCTGGAGCCTATCCCAGCTGACTATGGGCGAAAGGCGGGGTACACCCTGGACAAGTCGCCAGGTCATCACAGGGCATTTTTCAAATTTTTATTTGTTTAAAATTTTGAAGACCATTTATCATTTTCATTTCACTTCACAATTATGTGCTACTCTGTGTTGGTCTATCACATAAAATCTCAATAAAAAAACTTTTAAGTTCGTGGTTGTAAGGTGGAAAAATGTGAAAAAAGTTCAAGTGGTATGAATACTTTTTCAAGGCACTGTCAAGAAAGAGACACCATTTCCTTTTTGTTTAACAGACTCTTTAGAAGCATACAATTAAATATAATCAACCAAGACACGGTTTGGCATCTTGTCTTTCACTGAGATTAGCACCAGTTTTCTCGACAGGCAATAAATGTGGATTGGTGGTGTCTGAAATTGCTCTTCCTTTCTCTTTCCTCTCATACACACAGCAACCCTGTGGGAAAATAACTACGTTCAACAAAGCATGAAACCAGGGAGATGGAATAGAGACAGGAGGGATGAGTACAACGCACAGTCTACACTTTAGCCAAGAGAGGATGAGTTCAACATTATGCATTCTGTCCCTGTTTCCCTGTTTATTGAGTGAGAGAGGAAGAAGTGTATGCAGTGTGTGTGAAGAAAAGAAAACGCTTCTACTCTAAGACATGATATGGATCAATTAGGACAACAGAATATATTGTTAATTGTCTTTGGAACATTAGCCTTTGTAATACTGATATCGCAAACGCCTGCAAGATCAGAATAATCCTCCTGCAAAACAAAATGTGTTTCATTGGGTTCTCTAAGGCAGTGTTTCTCAATCATTGGGCTACAAAGCGCCATCTAGTGGGCCACAATTTTTTTTCCAAGTTGAAGCTAATTTTTACTCACAGTAGGGTACAATTGCTGGGTTACAACCGACGTCACAGCCGCCTCATTAAGCTACAGTCACACTACAGCTCACGATGCATTGCGATGGGTTATCGATGAAAATGAGGCAATGCATGGCAATGTACACATGAGCTAAAAGTTGTGGTCACACAGCAGGTAAACACCTGACTGTCGTGCATTTGCATGCTTGAGTCTGGCGCAGCTCGAGCGGCCGTGCACACTCATGGAACGCGTTGTGCACAAGCTTGGGACCCAGTCATTATGGGAAATGCCTGATACTGATTTGAGCACAATCAGCACACACAGATACGGATGCTGTTTTCACAGAGACTTTGCGAAGTATTATCACTGTCACGTTTGTTTCTAGCCATGCTTATAATGCTGTATAAATACTTTGCTTTAGGATTCTGCTTTGCTTTTATTTGTGTTTTGTTTTTGAAAATATCATGCCTGCTAATAAACACTCTTCCTGCACCTAGATCTGTTTACTGTCATCTATCTTGTAGTATCCTGATCCCCAAATCTTTAACCCAGCCACATATAAAAAGTTGTACTCCTCCATGCTCTTCCAGGTTTTTAGCTGTGTGTCTGTGTAGAATGATGTCTGCAGCACCAGGTAGTTTGAGATCTCAGGGAACTCAATGGATGGATAATTTTCCAACTCGTAGGAAAAAGCCTTCTTTGTTAGCGTGTAAGGATCTAATCCCATTGAGTGGTTTCTACTGTATATCCACTTCTTTTGAGTGTACTTCTTGGTTTTAATAACTTGCTTGTTTGCTGAACACAAACATGGCAATAAGTTCTTGTGTTAATGGACCAGACTCCACTTTTGGATCATTAATCCCTTTTGACTGAGAATGCCCTGCATGCATGGTTTTATGTTGGTTTCTAGCACATCCATACAGTTTTACCTCCATACAATACCTACAGTTAAAAACAGTTTGTTTTCATTGTATTTATTTAATTCCTGGGCTCCCGTTATAAGTATGAATAGGTGGGCCTTAAAGCAGAAAAGGTTGAGAACCCCTGCTCTAAGGCAAGCATCTTTTTTCAGTACAAACTTTGTTTTAAATTTGTATTTTATGCTTTCTACATCATTGAGTCAGTACAAAAACATTTTAGATTTTTTCCCAATATTAGTTTCCAGCACAAAATTAAACGTTACAGAAAAATGTTTTTATGTCAGTAAAGAAAGCAGCATATTATGTAAGAGACACATTTTTCAGACAAAAAAAACAAAACAAAACATAATGAAGGCTACTGGGTTTTGCTGCAAAATTAAGAAGCAAGTGTGACAGTCAAAGTGTCCAGAAGAACTGTGGCTGCTTCTGCAAAATATATTACTGAGTAAAACTTACAGCTCATTTCCTTATGAAACTACACTAACTGTAATACATATAGTGTCCTCCAATTAGTAGCACCCCTTGTAAAGATTAGTAAAAAGGTAGCCTAGTAAACTAGACCCACCCACTTAGCGGCCAAAAATATTTTTGCCTACGAGTGGGTCTAGCCTCAGACCATATCAACAACACACCCCAGGCATCAAATCGTGCCCGCCAATCACAATGCAAGGTTTTTGTTTGGATTCTTTGGGCGGGCTTTTGCAGGAGTGACGACAAGGCTGCGCGACGCTGGAGAAAGCACAACAGGAAAGATGGCTACGGCTATTGAACAGCGCTCGTTTGACTCTGCTTTGGAATCAGTTTTAGAAGAATTAGACTTGGAGTTTTCGTTGAAACATGAGCAGGAAGAGGCTCTCCGCTCATTCCTTTTCAAGAAGGACGTTTTCGCTGTTTTGCCGACCGGCTATGGCAAAAGTCTGATCTACCAGCTGGCTCCCCCACTGCTTTCTGTCGCTCTGACTACGTCACAGTCACTGTTGCACTGATTGGTTAGAGCGTTGGCCTATATGCACAGAGACAGTTTGAAAGACAACGGGTTGTTCCTACCCACACCCTTCGGAAATGTCTACGACCGAGACCAGACTAAATATTCACATTTAGTCTGGCTTGCCAGGCTAGTAAAAAGGTTGAGAAAAAATCCACCTCTTAGTGAAGTTGCTTCATCTCACACTGAAAAAATGAGAAAAATCTAGCCTTTAACTGAAATAAATATATTCAGAGAAAAACAAATCCCTCATCAAGAATTTTTTTTTCAACAAAAACACATTTTTTGGCATCCCTGGAAATTATAGTGAACACAATGTAACTGAAGCATGTTTCCCATTTAAATGATCCATTTCCATTTCCATGACTTCCTGATCAACTGGGGAACAAATATGAGGTGACACAGAGGCCAAATTCCCTTAGTCATCCATCAACATGGGGAAGATAAAAGAACACCCAAGAAACACGGTTGGTGGAGAAATATATATCCATCCATCCATTATCTGTAGCTGCTTATCTTGTCCTACAGGGTCGCAGGCAAGCTGGATCCTATCCCAGCTGACTATGGGCGAGAGGCGGGGTACACCCTGGACAAGTCGCCAGGTCATAGATATATAGAGGGGGTATTGCACAGTTATGTGAAGAGGTGAAAGCATATATCACAAGTGACTGAAGTGAACCCCCCCTTCAATCAGGCACCACCCAAACTGATGATCATATCATCATCATCATCTTTTCTTTGCCTAGTCAGACACAAGATACACCACCACTCTTGCCAGAGCAGTTGGGGGTTAGGTGCCTTGCTCAAGGGCACTTCAGTCAGTCCTGATAGTCCAGGGAATCAAACCAGCAACCTTTTGGTCCCAAAGCTGTTTCACTAACCATTTGGCCATGGCTTCCCCAAATGAATAAGTGAAGTGGATGAGTGAAATATTTTTCAACATGAGAAGATAAATTTTCTTTTTATTATGGCGACACATTCACAAACAAAAAGTACCCAAATTTATCAAAACAATTTATCAATCTCCTCACGAGTAACAGACTGAAAAATAGTTCGTATGAAAAATGCAAGTGCCGTATTTCCCAATAAAACACTCATGTCCATATCTATCTATCTATCTATCTATCTATCTATCTATCTATCTATCTATCTGCACATACACACACAGTGGTGCTTGAAAGTTTGTGAACCCTTTAGAATTTCCTATGTTTCTGCATAACTATGACCTAAAACAACATCAGATTTTCACAAAAGTCCTAAAAGTAGATAAAGGTAACCCAGTTAAACAAATGAGACAAAAATATTATACTTGGTCATTTATTTATTGAGGAAAATGATCCAATATTACATATCTGTGAATGGCAAAAGTATGTGAACCTTTGCTTTCAGCATCTGGTGTGACCCCCTTTTGCAGCAATAACTGCAACTAAACGTTTCCGGTAACTGTTGATCAGTCCTGCACACCGGCTTGGAGGAATTTTAGCCCATTCCTCCATACAGAACAGCTTCAACTCTGGGATGTTGGTGGGTTTCCTCACATGAACTGCTCACTTCAGGTCCTTCCAGAACATTTCAATTGGATTAAGGTCAGGACTTTGACTTGGCCATTCCAAAACATTAGCGTTATTTTTCTTTAATCATTTTTGGTAGAATGACTTGTGTGCTTAGGGTCGTTGTCTTGCTGCATGACCCACCTTCTCTTGAGATTCAGTTCATGGATAGATGTCCTGACATTTTCCTTTAGAATTCGCTGGTATAATTCAGAATTCATTGTTCCATCAATGATGGCAAGCCATCCTGGCCCAGATGCAGCAAAACAGGCCCAAACCATGATACTACCACCACCATGTTTCACAGATTGGATAATATTCTTATGCTGGAATGCAGTGTTTTCCTTTCTCCAAACATAACACTTCTCATTTAAACCAAAAAGTTCTATTTTGGTCTCATCCATCCACAAAACATTTTTCCAACAGCCTTCTGGCTTATCTGCATGATCTTTAGCAAACTGCAGATGAGCAACAATGTTCTTTGTGGAGAGCAGTGGCTTTCTCCTTGAGTAACTTTTATATTTTATACTTAACTCAGTTAAGTCCTTTTAGGACTTGTGTGAAAATCTGATGTTGTTTTAGGTCATATTTATGCAGAAATATAGAAAATTCTAAAGGGTTCACAAACTTTCAAGCACCACTGTAAACATGGATATGCTGAAATCAGTGGCTAGTAAAATGAAGTCAGTCAGAAGTAACCCTTGCCAGTTTTTTTTTCCTGCCCCAAAAGTTTCTAAAATTGTCTGCCCATATACAACAACAACAGATTTAATTTATATTGCGCCTTTCACCAACCCAAATACGTTTACAGCAAAACGGCACAATATATACAACCCCGATTCCAAAAAAGTTGGGACAAAGTACAAATTGTAAATAAAAACGGAATGCAATAATTTACAAATCTCAAAAACTGTTATTGTATTCACAATAGAACATAGACAACATATCAAATGTCGAAAGTGAGACATTTTGAAATTTCATGCCAAATATTGGCTCATTTGAAATTTCATGACAGCAACACATCTCAAAAAAGTTGGGACGGGGCAATAAGAAGCTGGAAAAGTTAAAGGTACAAAAAAGGAACAGCTGTAGGACCAAATTGCAACTCATTAGGTCAATTGGCAATAGGTCATTAACATGACTGGGTATAAAAAGAGCATCTTGGAGTGGCAGCGGCTCTCAGAAGTAAAGATGGGAAGAGGATCACCAATCCCCCTAATTCTGTGCTGACAAATAGTGGAGCAATATCAGAAACGAGTTCGACAGTGTAAAATTGCAAAGAGTTTGAACATATCATCATCTACAGTGCATAATATCATCAAAAGATTCAGAGAATCTGGAAGAATCTCTGTGCGTAAGGGTCAAGGCTGGAAAACCATACTGGGTGCCCATGATCTTCGGGCCCTTAGATGGCACTGCATCACATACAGGCATGCTTCTGTATTGGAAATCACAAAATGGGCTCAGGAATATTTCCAGAGAACATTATCTGTGAACACAATTCACCAGGCCATCCACCGTTGCCAGCTAAAACTCTATAGTTCAAAGAAGAAGCCGTATCTAAACATGATCCAGAAGCGCAGACGTCTTCTCTGGGCCAAGGTTCATTTAAAATGGACTGTGGCAAAGTGGAAAACTGTTCTGTGGTCAGACAAATCAAAATTTGAAGTTCTTTATGGAAATCAGGGACGCCGTGTCATTCGGACTAAAGAGGAGAAGGACGACCCAAGTTGTTATCAGCACTCAGTTCAGAAGCCTGCATCTCTGATGGTATGGGGTTGCATTAGTGCGTGTGGCATGGGCAGCTTACACATCTGGAAAGACACCATCAATGCTGAAAGTTATATCCAGGTTCTAGAGCAACATATGCTCCCATCCAGACGATGTCTCTTTCAGGGAAGACCTGAAACGCATCATAAAACAGAAGATATGACAAAAAAGACCTAAGGCAGTTGAGCAACTAGAATCCTACATTAGACAAGAATGGGTTAACATTCCTATCCCTAAACTTGAGCAACTTGTCTCCTCAGTCCCCAGACGTTTATAGACTGTTGTAAAGAGAAAAGGGGATGTCTCACAGTGGTAAACATGGCCTTTTCCCAACTTTTTTGAGATGTGTTGTTGTCATGAAATTTAAAATCACCTAATTT
Organism: Neoarius graeffei; assembly: GCF_027579695.1. NCBI lineage: Eukaryota > Metazoa > Chordata > Actinopteri > Siluriformes > Ariidae > Neoarius > Neoarius graeffei. Next base: position 54,690,719 of record NC_083587.1, read on the forward strand.
TTCTCTTTAAATGATACCTTTTCTCAGTTTAAACATTTGATATGTCATCTATGTTCTATTCTGAATAAAATATGGAATTTTGAAACTTCCACATCATTGCATTCCGTTTTTATTTACAATTTGTACTTTGTCCCAACTTTTTTGGAATCAGGGTTGTACAAATCTACCAAATTAACACCCATATAGACAACCTTTTCAAAAGAATTTATTGACCACAATGTGCTGTAAAGCTGTTTCTGTGCAGGAACACCTTAACATATTAGTATTAGAAAATTCTACCAAACTTGCTAACATTGAAGTTTATTAGTGACTCGAGAACAAGCTTACACAAAACATACTCTGTTTCACTAGATATCTCATTATATCTTTAATATTCAATCCCAACACAAAACTTCGTAATCAGCATTAACTAGTGAGATGATAAGCAAGTCAAATTTTGTGATCCCTTAATAAAACTTTATGAGAAGATTTTAATATACAGATAATATTGTTATGAGATATCTCATTCTCAAGTTACGCATCGGATGCCTTTCTGTCTAAGGCTATTGCTAACTCTGTGTATGATTTGACACATCTGAACATGTTTGAAAATGTATTCGGCCTAAAACAAGCTTAGACACTGGTGTATTTTGAATATTAAATAATCTAATTGCTCTCTTGCCTGCCCAGAAAATATTCTAATGGACTCAAGTGTTGCCTCAGGATGATTTGCTGAAGTCATTAGCCATATTTTATGAATATAATCCATGACAAAATAACATAATTACTCAGAAAACAAACAAGAGACATATGACCCTATGAATTCGCGCCGAACGGAATTACACTCCACTCTTCATAAATGCACAATTAATGCAAGTGATCTAACGCCTCAGGCTAGAGAACGGGTGTGATGAATCTGGAGCACCTTAAAAAGAGGTCACATGACTACAGTGGGCCATTCATTTTTCCGACCCTAATTACTGGGTGCAAAGTTATCTTCAAACTAGTTGCTCATCAATTAAATCTGGAATAAACTTTTCACATTATTTCTATATTTTATCGCCTACTAAGCAAGACACCATGATTCATCCGTGATGAAAACAAGTCGCAGTATTGTTTATATGGCATGGACTGAAGGTTCTGTCTGTCTCATCTCTGATTTGAGGCCATTTTAGAAACCTTAGATCCTAGAACATATGAGTATTTAACAGTTATTCCATGAAATCGAGTCGTACATGAGCTGATAGCCGCCGAGTTGCCTATAAGCCATGTATGGCAAGATTGAGTGGAATAACTGTTTTATTCTATGCACATTCACTGGATTTTGAGAAACAGAACATTTTTAATTTTTATTTTTTACAAATTTGATAAATAAAAACTTTATTCAAAACAACTGACAAAATCATTTCCGCTTAGAATGTAAACAAACCGGCGAAATGACAGTAGCAATTTGTGAAAAATGTTATAATAATAATTCTTGAAAAATAAAAAAAGTTCTTACCATCAAATATTTTAATTTCATATTTTGCTGCTTTTTTGTATTTTTTGTGGTTTCGTTTTTGAGTAGAGTTTTTATTTCGTCCTCGGCTGGTTCAGCAACATGCTCTGCCATTTTCTTTTTCTCTACTCATGGTCTATGAGCTGATATCCTAGTAGTAGATTAGCCAATCAGAGCGTGCGATTGCTCATATCCAGTGAATGTGGATAGAATAAACAATAGACTTCCTAATAAGTCTTCTTGTTCAAAGTTTCCTCAATTGAGATGGGTTGTACTATTTCTACTCCTGTACTATCAGCTAATGATACGTGAACTTATTAGTTAGCAGATATTTTTCTCGCTACTGAATAAGCTTACTCTTGTGATGTTTCAATTCTAACATCTCTTATTTGTAATGCAGAACCTATAAACACTTGTACATACACTTTCCACAAATGTTACTAGCTAGAATTAATGTAACACTATTGAATTCAGTGAAATGTTAATGTTTGGAGAAACGTGTCACCCATGTGAATTAATCCCATGCTCTGTAAGCCAGTGATAGATAGTTCCTTTAGAGTGCGCACTTCCGTAAAGGAAAAAAACAAACAAACGGCAGCACAGTATACATGCATGAGTGGAGCTGATCTCGCGCAGATATGAGCGAACATTACAGAAGCCAGCCTGTTAGTATCATACAGGAGTCAGTCAATTGATTCAGTCAATTTTTATTTCATAATTCACGATAACTCTGTGTAAGAGCAATGTGTAGAGTAACTTTTCCCACGTTTGCATTTGTTGAGCGAAATTCCGGTGAGTTGTTTCTTTTCTTGTGCTATGCTAACAAACTCGGTAGTCATGTTAGCATGGTATTAGTATATACAGTATAGTTAATTGAATGACAGACCTGGGACTAAATTCGTTGTGTACAAAGGAGTATGATTTTTTTTTTTTTTTTTGGGGGGGGGGGGACAATCGGAGTAGTGTTGTATGATTGTCGATCATATGATTGTATCAACTTGTGTAAGGCTGGTAATCTTTATGTGTGTGTGCTAGTGCATTGAGTGATTGGATGTATGCTACTGTAACAGACCCTTTTGAATGCGTAGTTCGATACCCTGCTCTCTTATTGTTACATTGTATTTGAATTTTTATTTTGTTATGAAAAAAATGCAGATTTTCTAAGTGTATGTTGCAAATGTGAAGTTATGTATTTCATAAATTAACCGTTAAGTTTTCCTGCATTTTGCTCTTTCTTGTTCAGTTAAAGAAATAGTGAGAGAGGTTTTGTAACTAGGTTGTAAGGTTGCAGAATTGACCATAATGAACGTACTCTGTGCCATGAAGATTTTTTTTAGGAGACTTTTACCACCACTAGATGGTATATTAGATGGCGAGCCAGACCCAGCAGTGAGCGCATGCCGAGATAATGTGAGGAGTTCCTGTCTTCAGGTGCCTTCCGTCAGCTAAGAGACTCAGACAGTGCACTGCTACTCATCTCATCTCATTATCTCTAGCCGCTTTATCCTGTTCTACAGGGTCGCAGGCAAGCTGGAGCCTATCCCAGCTGACTACGGGCGAAAGGCGGGGTACACCCTGGACAAGTCGCCAGGTCATCACAGGGCTGACACATAGACACAGACAACCATTCACACTCACATTCACACCAACGGTCAATCACCAGTTAACCTAACCTTCATGTCTTTGGACTGTGGGGGAAACCGGAGCACCCGGAGGAAACCCACGCAGACACAAGGAGAACATGCAAACTCCGCACAGAAAGGCCCTCGCCGGCCACGGGGCTCGAACCCGGACCTTCTTGCTGTGAGGCGGCAGCGCTAACCACTACACCACCGTGCCGCCCGCACTGCTACTCTATCTTTTTTTTCCCCACACACGATCACATATACATTTCCACATACACTTGGACTTGTGCCTACAGCAAAGAAGCCTACCCGGGAGGCAACTGTGGGACAGAAAAGAGTTATTCTTTTGGATTTATTTATTTATGTTCCCTGAGGCCTCATTGTCAGTATTGTAACCTGTTCAGAAGTGAATATATTTATTTTCCTTTAATACATACTTACCTGTTTTCTACCAAACCATATTCTTGTTGTGCTTTTCTGCCCGCTTGCTATCCTCCTTCCTGAACCTAGAGATGTGGTGTTAACTGTGCTGTGCCCATTAGTTATCAATTAGAGAAGAGACCACCATGTTACATAAGCAATTTGTGGCAAGCTGGCCAGGAGGATAAGGGCAGCTAAATTAATTTTGTACAACCCCGATTCCAAAAAAGTTGGGACAAAGTACAAATTATAAATAAAAACGGAATGCAATGATGTGGAAGTTTCAAAATTCCATATTTTATTCAGAATAGAACATAGATGACATATCAAATGTTTAAACTGAGAAAATGTATCATTTAAGGAAAAAATTAGGTGATTTTAAATTTCATGACAACAACACATCTCAAAAAAGTTGGGACAAGGCCATGTTTACCACTGTGAGACATCCCCTTTTCTCTTTACAACAGTCTGTAAACGTCTGGGGACTGAGGAGACAAGTTGCTCAAGTTTAGGGATAGGAATGTTAACCCATTCTTGTCTAATGTAGGAGTCTAGTTGCTCAACTGTCTTAGGTCTTTTTTGTCGTATCTTCCGTTTTATGATGCGCCAAATGTTTTCTATGGGTGAAAGATCTGGACTGCAGGCTGGCCAGTTCAGTACCCGGACCCTTCTTCTACACAGCCATGATGTTGTAATTGATGCAGTATGTGGTTTGGCATTGTCATGTTGGAAAATGCAAGGTCTTCCCTGAAAGAGATGTCATCTGGATGGGATCATATGTTGCTCTAGAACCTGGATATACCTTTCAGCATTGATGGTGTCTTTCCAGATGTGTAAGCTTCCCATGCCACACGCACTAATGCAACCCCATGCCATCAGAGATGCAGGCTTCTGAACTGAGCACTGATACCAACTTGGGTCGTCCTTCTCCTCTTTAGTCCGGATGACACGGCGTCCCTGATTTCCATAAAGAACTTCAAATTTTGATTCGTCTGACCACAGAACAGTTTTCCACTTTGCCACAGTCCATTTTAAATGAGCCTTGGCCCAGAGAAGATGTCTGCGCTTCTGGATCATGTTTAGATACGGCTTCTTCTTTGAACTATAGAGTTTTAGTTGGCAACGGCGGATGGCACGGTGAATTGTGTTCACAGATAATGTTCTCTGGAAATATTCCTGAGCCCATTTTGTGATTTCCAATACTGAAGCATGCCTGTATGTGATGCAGTGCCGTCTAAAGGCCAATTTATGCTGACAACGCAGTCCTCGCAGATGGCGTCGCAGATGGCGTCTGCGTAGCCCCCCCTTCACAGATGCTCTGCGCACACCTCCCAAAAATTCTGACCACCGCAGAAGCCTCGCATACAGCGTCGCAGACAAGAGGGCTCTGATTGGTCCACTCTACATCCGCTGTACACGCACTTCCGCTTCCCTACTTTCCCGGTTTGGTTTGTTTTCACTACCGCCATTTTTAAAAACACGAGCGAAGATGGAGCAGCACGAAGAGTGGTTGATCGAGGAAGTGAGGAAGTACGTACATCTATATGACTCCAGTTCTAGTCATTATAAGTAACCGGAGGATAAACACTCCACTAACCGCACCCACCAACTACTCCTAGCGATTTCGCGACTTCGCGCCCCCTTGCGTTGTGGCGGTGAATAACATTGCGCATGCCTATTACTCCCCGCTCAATGATAAATTACAACTGTCTGCAAAAAGCTATCTGTGAAAGCCTTGTCGCAAGAGCATGCAGAGGCCCTTAGGGCCCGAAGATCATGGGCACCCAGTATGGTTTTCCGGCCTTGACCCTTACACACAGAGATTCTTCCGGATTCTCTGAATCTTTTGATGATATTATGCACTGTAGATGATGATATGTTCAAACTCTTTGCAATTTTACACTGTCAAACTCCTTTCTGATATTGCTCCACTATTTGTCGGTGCAGAATTAGGGGGATTGGTGATCCTCTTCCCATCTTTACTTCTGAGAGCCGCTGCCACTCCAAGATGCTCTTTTTATACCCAGTCATGTTAATGACCTATTGCCAATTGACCTAATGAGTTGCAATTTGGTCCTCCGGCTGTTCCTTTTTTGTACCTTTAACTTTTCCAGCCTCTTATTGCCCCTATCCCAACTTTGAGATGCATTGCTGTCATGAAATTTCAAATGAGCCAATATTTGGCATGAAATTTCAAAATGTCTCACTTTCGACATTTGATATGTTGTCTATGTTCTATTGTGAATACAATATCAGTTTTTGAGATTTGTAAATTATTGCATTCCGTTTTTATTTACAATTTGTACTTTTTCTCAACTTTTTTGGAATCGGGGTTGTATCTTTTATTAAGTGTAAAGCAATATTTAATAATTTTTTTTGCAACAGTTTATTTTCTTTGAACATTGTTGAGAAACATGAGTGTTAAGGATATTGAGAAGCATTACAATGTTAGAGCACATAGGTCATTCTGTGTTTTAGGCATTACTCACTCAGGCCCTGTCCACACGGCAACGGATTCAGGTGAATCCGATACAACTGTTTATTGTTTCGGCCTGGCGTCCACACAGCACCGGCGTTTTGGGTGCCCCAAAACGCAATCTTTTGAGAACGGGTTCCAGAGTGGAAAGATCTGGCAATGTTGCCATTGCGAAGTCGTCTGGATGAGTAGAACGGATTTGTTTACGATGATGTCACAACCACATGACTGTGAGTGCTTCACGCCGGGTAGAAGTGTAACGAACTCAATACGAGTTGCCAACAAATCCTATAACTTGGTTCATGAAACACGCTTACAAAATATTTTCACTGTGAATATTTATTGTGTAATGGTGCAGAGAGAGAGAGAGAGAGAGAGAGTCAATCCCGCCAGCAAAAATAGGGAAAAAAAGGAGCGATCTCACCTCTTCAGATGTTGGTTTAAGTCCTACAATACATTCCTCAAAAAGGGCGTAGAAGAACAAATTAATCCATCAATGTGTAGCATTCAATTTATTCCGGACCATTAAAGACGCCGCCTTCCGCATAGAATCATGTGTCATCCTCGCCGCTATATTGGATGGGTCAAAGCTGAGAATAAAGATGCCTCATTCATGTGCTGCATTTAACTGTACCAACAGGTTTACCGTCCAAACGAGATCACATGGGATTACCTTTCACAGGTGAGACTGGAAAAATACTTTTCATTGTATTTGGTCATTATAATGTAATTTTACGAACAGATTTTTCTGACTTTGTGGCTAATATGAAGTCTCGCGCATAATAGTTTATGCGCATGCGTCTTTACTTCTTCTATTGTTCTGGTGTCTCCGAAGGGACCGTCTTACAGCGCTCCTAGAGGTGTGGCATGTGTATTGCATCATTTTCAGCAAGCGTTGCGTTGCTGTATGGACCTGATATTTTACTGATCGTTGCCCATGTGGACGCGATATTTTTTTAAATAACATCTCGTTGCCGTTGTCGTGTGGATGTAGCCTCAGACTCAGATGATGACATAATTGCTACTATTAAGAAGTATGGGGCCATTGTTAAAGTAGTGAGAGTAAGACCCACTGCAGAGCAGACAAGGCAGTCCACAGTGATCGTGGAGTTTGACACTAACAAATCAATTGCTCTTTTAGAACCTGATTTCCCCTTTGACATCCAGAGTGCTAGGGATGCAACAGTTAAGTGGTGTGTAGAGAATGTAAAAGTGCTGCTACAGCTCGCTGACCTGTCCCTAACTCCATACAGAGGTACCCCCCCCCAATTCAGATGACAGCAGTGACAGCACCCAATTCTGAAGATGCCCAGTCTGATCATAGCAGCACTCCCATCCTGCAACGATCTGTAAGAAAGAAGGAGTTCAGTAAGTCTGCACCACAACAGTTTCCCTCTCAGTCAGACAACAAGTCCAGCTCCTCAACGAGGCAACAAGCTTGTACTGACACATCTAATACACTTAGCAGTAATGACCTAAACCCACCTGAGCTACAGCACATCGTGGTTGAGCATGTCATCAAAAATGATACTTCCACAGCACATTCGAAATGGCTGTGCTCCTTCTCTGGTAAAGTGCCCAAGCCTCCAGGTGAAGCTGATTTCGATACATGGTGCCTTCATGTTGATCTTTTGTTTCAAGATTGTCTTCCCTTAGATGTGGAGCGGAGAAAAATCTTGGAGAGTCTGTTGCCCCCTGCCTCAGATGTGGTGAAACAGCTTGGGTCTGCAGCTCATCCCAGAGACTATGTAAAGCTACTTGAATCAGCTTATGGTTTGGTTGAAGATGGTGATGAAATCTTTGCCAGGTTCTTAAACACACACCAAAACCCAGGTGAGAAAGCCTCTGACTATTTACAGAGACTGCAGACGCTCCTTAGCACCGCTGTTAGGAGGAACGGAGTAGAACAGAAGTCTTCCAATCGCCAGCTATTGAAGCAGTTTCAACGTAGCTGCTGGGATCACTCCCTCATACTTACACTACAGCTTGACTCGAGGACAAGGACACCTCCTGATTTTGCAGAGCTGCTGTTGCAATTAAGGGCTGAGGAAGACAGGAGAGCAACACAACTTGAGTGAATGCATTGCCATTTAGGCAGTTCTAAATTGAAGGCCGCTGTTAATGTGGAGTCTATTGCTGATGTAGCCTCCTGTAGTGATCCAAGTGTCTTACAGGCTTACATCTCTGAGACCGAGGCACTGAGAAAGCAGGTTGCCGAACTCAAAATGCAACTCAACACAACTGAGTCAAAGAAAAAGAGGAGCCGTGAGTCCCCACCAGCCGAAGGGGCAGCTGCTATGCCACAAAAAGAAGAGACCCAGCCCCAGCAAGTGACATCAACCCCTCAGCCAAAAGCCTGGTTCTGTTTTAGGTGTGGAGAAGATGGTCACATTGCTAGGATATATGAGGGTTCCATCAACAAGGCCATTGTTGGCCAAAAATACAGAGAGCTGCGTGCAAAGCAAGAAGAATGGAGAGCACAAAATGGACTGGCGTTAAACAGGACAGGGTTTCAGTAAAGGGACCTACTGGAACCTATTTAAGGGAAAGAGTCCCACTACAAAATGGGAAGGTAGGAAAGCTAAGTGTGAAAGTCACTCCAGTTCTCATCTACCTGAAAATGAGTTGATTACTGGCTTGATAGGGCCCAGATGCACTGCAGAAATTGTCATTGAGGGAAATCAATGTACATCACTCCTTGATTCGGGCTCACAAGTCTCAACCATTTCTCAATCTTTCCATGACAAATACTTACCTTCGGTACCTATCCTTCCCCTCGATAATCTCATCAAAGTGGAAGGTACTGGGGGGCAGGTTGTGCCTTACTTAGGCTATGTTGAAGTGAATATACTCTTTCCAGAGAACATTGTTGGTAGAGCTGAGAATGTGAGCACTCTTGCTCTTGTAGTTCCTAATTGTAAATCCAATGTTCAAGTTCCTGTGCTTATCAGCACTAACACTCTCGACATTCTGTATAAGTCCTGTGCTGACCACAGCTGCGGTGATTGTCAGAGCCAAGAACACCATGCATATGCCCCATTGGTGAAGAGCCTGCTTAACAGATACACCATTGAGCAGAAAAATGGCAAAGTGGGTCAAATCAAGCTACGTAGCAGGAGGTGTGTCACTGTTCCGCCAGGACAGAAAATGGTCTTGAGTGGATACACAAGAAAAGTGTCCACAGCTGCTGATGCTCCCCTTGTAGTAGAGCCACCGACTCACTCTAGACTTCCTGGTGGTCTCTTTTTCTGTAGCTATGTCATGACCAGCCCAAGAAAGACATCCTTCAAAGTTCCTGTTCTCATCAGGAATGAGACAACCAACAACATTACACTCCCAGCCCACTGCCACTTAGCTGAACTCTACATTCCATCATACCTTACCTCCTTGAACTCCAGCTCTATTCAGGGTGACAGGAATGCAATGTCCCCCTCCACGACCCCTGTTGAGTGTCATGCTGTATACTCCACCAGTTCCGAGAATGTGATTTCTTTTGACTTTACTGATTCCCCTCTGTCTGAGGAATGGAAAGACAGGATCACAAGGAAGCTGAATTCCATTCCAGATGTCTTTGCAATTGGCAACCTTGACTACAGTATGGTCACACCACTGCAGTAAAACACAGAATCCACCTCTCAGATCCAACTCCATTTAAACAGAGGGTTAGGCCCATTCACCCCTTGGATTATGAAGCTGTTCAACACCACCTCAAAGAGCTCTGCGATGCAAACATTATCCGTGAATCCGAAAGTCCCATTAGTGCTTCACCAATAGTCGTTGTCAAAAAGAAGAATGGTTCCATCCGGCTGTGTGTTGACTATAGGAAGCTGAATAGTCAGACAATCAAAGATGCATACGCATTGCTGAACATTGAAGAAACATCCTCTGCATTAACAGGCTCCAAGTGGTTCTCTGTTATGGATTTAAAATCAGGTTATTATCAGGTGGAAGTCGAAGAGGAGGATAAGCATAAAACGGCATTTATAACACCCTTTGGATTCTGGGAGTTTAATAGGATGCCGCAGGGTGTCACCAACACGCCTAGCATGTTTCAGCGTGTTATGGAAAAGTGTATGGGCAGCATGCACCTTAAAGAAGTCCTCGTCTTTCTCGATGACCTCATCGTCTTTTCCAGCAGTCTTGAGAAGCACAAGAAGCGCCTTATGACAGTTTTGAGTAAGCTGAAGGAGTTTGGTCTGAAATTATCACCAGACAAGTGCCAGTTCTTCAGGAAATCAGTTAATACCTGGGGCACATTGTTTCGGAGAATGGCGTGGAAACTGACCCAGAGAAGATCTCTGCTCTGACTTCATGGCCTAAGCCAACTAATATCAGTGAGCTTAGAGAACACTACACTACAAAGTAGTTTACTACAACAGTCCCAGTTTATGGTTTTACTTTTAATGCATTAGATATACACTTCTTTCCATTAGGAATATTCAAAGAAATATTGGGTGTGTGTTTTCAGGTGAGTATCGATTCACAAAAGAAAATGCCAGGATCAATACCGCAAGGTTGATATATGTCTGTATTATAGATTTGCCCTTTCCTTCTTTGATTAGCATTAGCTTGAGATGATTATGTTGGTGAGATGAAAATACAGTGTCAGAAATTTAATCACCTTGAAGTTGAGGGGAACGATTCATCAAAAGAAATTGTTCGTTCTTATGATGAAGGAATATAGGACATGCTTCAAACTACATGCTTAAACTAGATCAGTGGTTCTCAAAATAAGGATTCATGGTCACCCAGAGGTCCTTAAAAATAGCCAGGGGGTCCCAAAAACAAAAAGTCCATGGGGTGGAGTCAGACCTGATCCTGTTCCTCCTACCAGGACAGAGTTGGGCCAAAAGTCCAGGGGGTGGAGATAACAGTAAGTGTGCTCAAATGTGGGGCTTTGTGTTGTACAGTGTTGTGTGGGCAGGCTTGTAGTACTTGAGTCTAGGACTCATACTCGAGTCTGACTCGTGCCCTAATTTTAAGGACTCATAACTCAACTCGAACTTGAGCACTGATGACTCAGACTCATTCATTAACTGCATTAGGACATGGAAAATGGAGACAAGGACTCAGATTTTTTCTTTCTTTTTTGTAACATGCCACAATAATTTGGCATAAGATATGTAGAGCTCTTTTCCAAAATGCTATAAATCCATTTTGATTGTTTTCAGAAAAATGACATTTATTTACCCAGACCCATAAATTTTGCAAATATTTAATTTATCCTGTTATAATAGATAGTTGGTTCAGTCTGAACATTTTCAACAATAATTGACAAATCTAACAACAATGTTATTGATTATAAATCCAAAGTTTATTATATATTTTTTCAAAATGCTATAAATCCATTCATTTTTTCTGTCTTTCTGTTTTTAAAACAAGAGAACATGCTGTAGATATATAATATCAGGAACTTTCATCATACAATTTATAAGAAAATCAAATAAGTTATATGAACACTTAACATTCATTCATTTATGTTTAATCTTACGTTTTAAGACTGTCCACCACAGAAAACAACTAACTAAATAACAAATGGGCAGTTAGTTCAATTTTTTAAATGCAATCCATTCAAAGTGCCACCTTAAATAGCATGACAAAACCACTAATTAAATAACAATAATCAGCCCACCACCAGAATAGCGAATTTTCTTCGTTTGCTCTCGTTCATGGTTATCTTTGTTTAAACAACGTCTTCTACCACCTGGTGTAGGTCTCACAGGTTCTTCAGAACTATCAAAAGTATTCACAACCACCATTTGCAAAAGTTATTTGTGCTCAAGAAGCGACACAAGCAAACAAAACTCCTCGCTTCAGGGCGCTGCCATGTGGGATAGTGTAGAACGCTGACCGTACTCTGATTGGTCTAGAGGAAATGTCGCACTCAGCCAAAAAACAGGTGTAGCACCTATCGCATTTTGGAGAGAAACTACAATTTGCAGCACATATAAACAAGGAAATATAGCAATTTGGCATGAAACATTCATGGAGCAGTGAATAGGCTCAGTACACAGCAGAATAGCATGATGAGCTCGTTTTTTTTTTTTAATTTGGCGTTTATCGCGTTTTGGAAAAGAGCTCTTCATATTTATATCTACATTAATTTTGTACTAATTTCATGTAAGAGTGTCACACCTGGACGCCTTGGCACGTGCATCAGATAGACTCTTGGGCACGCTCCGGACAGCACGCGTGCGCCAAGCGGACTTTCTCACATACCGTAAATGACTCGCACCTGCACAGTGCTCCTATATAAAAACTCTGAAAACACACTTACTTTGCGAAGTATTGAGTTGCGTTGCTGAAACATTACTGAGCCTTATTTCCTTGTTTGGTTTCCTGATCCCTGATTTCCTGTTTCTCATTTTTGATTCTGCTGAGTCTACCATAGCCTGTTTGTGCCTCGCTTGGCCTATTGCCTGTTTCACCATTTTACGATTTTGCCTGCCATTCTGGATTATTTATCTGTCTTCACTTGTATCAATAAGCACACCTTCTGCAGTTACAGCCATCTCCCAATCATCTCTGACAGAATACTTCACACTCCCTGACAAAGAGAAGCACATTCACCTGTTCATATGTCATGTTCAGGAACAAACTAATGTTAATGGCACTAAAACAGCCACCGTCAAATGTTACAGTTGGAGTCTTGGATTCTACTTGGATCAATAGTGGACTCAATTTGAATTTTTTTTTAATGACTTGGACTTGACTTGGACTTGAACACTGGGGACTTGAGGTTTAGTGACTCGACTACAACACCGTGTGTGGGTTCGGATTAGGTCCACCACTTGGAGTTTTGTTACAGTGGTGGAAATCACACATCACTATTATCATAGCTGTCATATTTATGATTGAGTTCTTATAATTATTAGCCTTTTTGACTGGTCCATTGAATCCAGACTTCACTAACACAAATATCCTACAAACAATGAGAACCTGGACAGAATATTAGGATACAAATTGATGGTGTCTGTGGAATATATTTTCTAATTAAAGGGGTCCTTGGCTGCAAAAAGGTTGATATCCCTTGAGCTATGCAGTATAACTTTAAATGAATACTGGTATTAAATAAATCAGAAAAATTGCTTTTTTTAAATTGTAAAATATTACGTATCGAGGACTTTCACATGATGTCATCATAATTGCGGATTTATTTCCATGGCCATATTGCCGGGCAATATAAGCTTTGTGCTGGACAATGACTGGCTCAAATGTATGCAAGTAACCCAAATTCAGCACACATCTACAGATAAACCTGTAGAAGTCCCATCTAAAAGAACAATGCCAGAGGCCCATAGTGCTTTTGGATGTAATAACAGATGTGGAGATGAGCCTAGTTTAACTTTTCACCACTTCTGACAAAGCCAGAAAGACAAGAAAAATGGCAAGCTGCAGTTAAACAGGAAGACTGGATGATAAAACATCCCTGTGTGTGTTGAGAACATTTCATATCAGGTTTGTGTGAAAGCTTTGTGCAACGTTAAAATGTAGATCTGGATGTGGGTTTTGGACGTGATATATTTTATTAGACCCAATGCTTGGCTTGACTAGCTGCATGTTTGTTATGTACTGATAATGTAGACTCAGCCAAACACCATAAAATATGCTAGATCTAGGCCCTGGCTTGTTTATGACTTTTAGAAGTCCATGTTGGAGCTTACCTTTTTCATAATAAGGTATTTTTCTTCATTGGGAATTTCCCATAACATTCCGGCATGAAACTTGCCTCGAAATATCGGTAGGCATCTGTACTTTTGTCTGCCTTTAGCATCTTTGGTGTATTTTATAAGTCCCAAAGACTAAATAGTTCAGGATGTCGTCGTGCCCCAAATCCGCCAGCACACTTGTCAAGTGGAATAAATACATTTGTGGGTGAATTAAGAAGAAGAAAAAGACAACTTTATTTTTGCATGAGAGAGAGAGAGAGAGTTGTGTGCAGAAAAAATAAATGCATTTGTGGGTAAATTATATGGATCTGTGATGCCTGCATGTTTCAGCTTTTGGATGTAATGCAATCTGCTGGCATAAAATACATTTTTAATCATTTCAGAGATTTGAGATCAGATATCATTTCTCGGTTTTCATTAACTGTCACGGCTGTTTCTTTGTTTACCCAGCAATACGGCAGACGCTGTGTGAAAAACAAAAATCCATGACGTCAGTGAAAGACCTCTATAGTCTGAATTCGAAGTGTGTACAGGATCCATCTCCCACCCACTCCTGAGCAAATATTAACCAATCCCACATTTATTTCAAGGCAGAAGTTATTTGCACCCAGGGTGTCAGTAGCCAACAATGCTGATTACACCCTATCCTTAACTGGTTGTAAATAGCCAAATAGCTACGATATGACTATTCTCACCCAGGTGCAAATAGACACTCCCTTATCTTCAATCAAATTAGTCATTTCAACCACAGTGTCCTTGACCAGGAAAGCATTTCCAGAAGATGAATGATTGTTGTAAATATGTTGAGTAGTGCCATATAAGCACCATATATTCACTCACTTACTCTGACCGTCCAGGGTCATGATGGATCCGGAGCCTATCCTGGAACACACCACACACTTTCACACCATCATTCACACCTTGGGGTAGTTTATCTTAGGGAGTTGAATTACCAACAGCTTATGGGGAGGTGGAAGGATATGAGAGCTCATGCACAGAAATGGCACAGACAGGACACTGGTGAGCATCATATTCTCTCCCATAGTCAGTGTGGCTTTTCTGTCACAAAAGCTTCATATCTGACCACTCGAATATAACTTTTTTTCTTCATCCATCAAGTGTTTGCTAGCAACAAACTCCTTATGCTAACTTGTCCAAGATAGGGGAATGACACAGGGATGCAGATCAGATAGTCAGCATGGTACTCATACTCTATACCTGTATCAACGACACCCACCTGTTCATTATGGTTGTGATGAGTCAAATTTCCCCAATAACGTCTACACTCAGTATGAACACTTGGGTTATGCATTTGTACATAGTGCAATCAATAAACTGATGTGAAGCCAAATATATATATATATATATATATATATATATATATATATATATATATATATGCGTGTGTGTGTGTGTATACAGTGTCCTGCAAAAGTATTCATCCCCTTTCGTGTTTGTCCTGTTTTCTTGTATTACAAGCTGGAATTAAAATAGATTCTTTATTTTTGGGGTGTATTACCACCACCGACTGGGCTGGAGTGTGAAACAGGAGATACTGAGGTGGGGGTGGGACAACTATATTCTTTTAGCAATTTCTGTTTCTTTCAAATACTTTATATTTTGGGGGGGTTTGTTTTCAAGTAGAGTTTTTATTTCGTCAGTTGGTCCAGCAACACGCTCCGCCATTTTGTTTTTCTCTACTCACGGTATACATGTATGAGCTGATAGCCTAGTAGTACAGTAGCAAATCAGAGCATGCAATTGCTCATATCCAGTGAAGGTGGATGGAAATATAATGTTACATATAAAGTCAAATTATGTTAACACTAATGGATTATTTTTCTCCCGTCAATGTCAGGTATTTTTCCTCATGTGTGTCCGGGCTTTAAATGGTACTGTTGCTCACTGGTTTCTGTGTGTTGAACACGATGGCGAACAGGTTGAGACCGACCTGTAAATCATCTTGCACATATGATGTATGTTTTGTGAATAAATGGTTTCTACCTTTTAAGTGTTAATATAATTTTGACTAATCATATATATATATATATATATATATATATATATATATATATATATATATATATATGTGTGTGTATGTGTGTATGTGTGTGTGTGTGTGTACACACATACTAGTGCATCTCAAAAAATAGAATATTGTGAAAAAGTTCAATATTTTCCATCAGTTATTTAAGAAAGTGAAAATGTTATATATTATAGACTCATTACACATAAACTAAAATGTTTCAAGCATTTTTCTATTTTAATTTTAATCAGTATGGCATACAGTACAAAAACATAAAAAAACCCATCTCAAAATATTAGAATATTTCATTTCGAGTTTGAGTAAAACAGTATGAACACAGTGTATCTCTCGGTCTAGTTCAGTACACACAACCACAATCATGGGGAAGACTGCTGACTTGACTGTTGTCCAGAAGATGATCACTGATGTCCTCCACAAGGAGGGTAAGCCACAAAAGGTCATTGCTGAAAAGGGTGGCTGGAAAAGGTGCACAAGCAACAGGGATGGCCGCAGTCTTGAGAGGATTATCAAGAAAAGTTGATTCAAGAACTTGGGAGAGCTTCACAAGGAGTGGACTGAGGCTGGTGTCAGTGTATCAAGACTCATCACGAACAGACATCTTCAAGAAAGGGGATACAACTTTTGCATTCCAAATATCAAGCTACTCCTGAGCCAGAGACAATGTCAGAAGTGTCTTATCTGGGCTAAGGAGAGAAAGAAATGGACTGTTGCTCAGTGGTCCAAAGTCCTCTTTTCAGATGAAAGTACATTTTGCATTTGATTTGGAAATCACGGTTCTAGAGTCTGGAGGAAGAGTGGAGAGGCACAGAATCCAAGGTGTTTGAAGCCCAGTGTGAAGTTTCCACAGTCTGTGATGATTTGGGGTGCCATGTCATCTGCTGGCGTTGGTCCACTGTATTTTATCAAGTCCAAAGTCAACACAGCCATCTACCAGGAGATTTTAGAGCACTTCATGCTTCCATCTGCTGACGAGCTTTTTGGAGATGCTGATTTCCTTTTCCAGCAGGACTTAGCACCTATCCACAGTGCCAAAACTACTACCAAATGGTTTGCTGACCATGATATTACTGTGTTTGATTGGCCAGCCAACTTGCCTGACCCGAACCCCATAGAGAATCTATGGGGTATTGTCAAGAGGAAGATGAGAAACACCCGACCCAAAAATACAGATACGCTGAAGGCCACTATCAAAGCAACCTGGGCTTCAATAACACCTCAGCAGTGCCACAGACTGATCACCTCCATGCCACACCGCATTGATACAGTAATTCATGGTAAAGGAGCCCCAACCAAGTATTGAGTGTATAAATGAATATACTTTTCAGAAGTTGGACATTTCTGTATTGTAAATCCTTTTTTGATTGATCTTAGGGAATATTCTAATAATTTGAGATACTGGATTTCTGATTTTTATGAGCTATAAGCCATAATCATCAAAATTAAAACAAAAAAGGCTTTAAATATTTCACTTTACATGTAATGAATATAGAATATATGAAAGTTTACCTTTTTGAATTAAATTATGAAAAAAAAACTTTATAATTTTATATATATATATATATATATATATATATATATATATACATACACACACACACACTTATGGTATATATATATATATATATATATATATATATATATATATATATATATATATATATATACACACACACAGACAAATAACAAGACACAGACTCACAAGGTTTGTGCAGTTATTTTAAATGTATAAAGTTGCACAGATATATTATCCGAAAATATACAACATTGAAAGATAAGTCAAATCAACCAGGATAATTCATACCACAAGTAAATAAGTAACAACAATCATCAAAATTTCTCCTTCTCCAGAAACACCTGAGGGAATCAAATGAAAGGAAAGAATACAATTGTACAGAAGAATCATCTAAAGGAATGGGGAGGTGAAGAAAATGAGAAGTATGAGAAGATAGAAAGAAAAAAAATAGAGAAAAGGCAATAAACCAGAGCAGATTAACAGATTAACAATACAGTTCACTCACAGTCACACTCATTTGGTTATGTACAGCACATTCCTGCAGTGTGGTGGACGGTGTTGGGACGGAAAAAAGAAAAAAAAAACCCTCAACACACTCAGTGCAGCTGCTCAGGCAGAGATGAGGGGAGCTCGAGGAGATTCATGGACTTGGCTTGTGTATTGTGTCACTTTTTGCTCTTTGTGTGTTCGCTCTCTATATATGTGCGTGTGCATGTGTGTGTGTGTGTGTGTGTGCATGTATATTCCCTTATGTAACTTTTGAACTTGCCAATGCTGGTCTTTGAAGCATGATACAATGCTCTGTGAGTTCTCTACTCTCATATACACTCTGCTTCTGATACTGTTCAAAGAAAATATAGGACAAAACAATATTTCAAAACCACCTTTGAATTTGTGTTCAAAAATTCAGCTTTCAGACATCTAGGCTTGACTGAAAAACAAAAACACACAAAAAAGAAAAAAAAAACTCAGAATAATGTCTGAAAAATTTTGGCCAAAGATTCTGTAAGTCATCATGATGTACATTTAGTTATACTTTTGTGATTTAATTCTTGTGAATAAACCATTTTAGTGACTCAATATTTTAATTTTTTTTTTGTTGTTTCTTTCTTGGGTGAATGTGTGAAAGTATGTGAAAGCTAGTGAAAATCTTCAAGATTTAGTCATGATATAAGGGGGGGGGTACAGATTGAGTAATGACATGAGCAACTCGGATTTGGACACGGGAATGTTAATCAGATAACGACACAAGTAATGCAGATCGGGTTACAATCCAGGTGAAACAGATACGGTAAAGTCACCATGGACAATGACTGGATAGTGATACGGGGACAGAGTGATTAAAGACACAAGAAAGGCTGATTCAGTAACAAATGTTGGGAAACACAGGGTGTGTGGGTTAGTTGGGTAGCAACACGGGTGTTGCAGATTGGGTAGTGATATGATAGACAGATTGGGTAGGGGCAGATATAGTAAAGCTGTCATCGACACAAACCGGCCAATGGGACATAGATTGAGTAATGATACAAGGAATGATCCAACAGTAGAATATATATGGAGTTACGACACAACTGATGCAGAATGGGTTATGGCAGGGGGAGACACTGATTGGGTAATGACACAAATAACACAGATTGGATTACAATACAGGTGAAACATATATGGTAAAGTCACCATGGACAATGACTGGATAGTGATCCAGGGGACAAAGTGATTAAAGACACAAGGAAGGCTGATTAAGTAACAATGTTGGGAAACACAGATTGTGTGGGATTGTGTGTTGCAGATTAGGAAGTGACACGTTAGACACAGATTGGGTAGTGAAACAGGATGCAGACTGGGTAGGGGCAGATATGGTAAAGCTGTCATCAACACAAACTGGCTAATGGCACATGGGACATAGATTGAGTAATGATACAAGGAATGTTCCAACAGTAGAATATATATGGAGTTACAACATAACTGATGCAGAATGGGTTATGGCAGGGGGAGACACTAACCGGGTAATGACACAAATAATGCAGATTGGGTTAAAATGCAGGGGAACAATGCCAAACCATAGATGATGTTATAACAGGGACATAGGTATAGATTGGTAGGGATCCAATCAAGTTACGACTGCAGATCAGGGATGGGTAAGACAATCAGGTAAGACAATGGGAAGGCAAACTGTGTAATGGCAGCAGGGTTATGTACTGATTCTTGAAAAAAGTAACTCGTATGTTTACGCTTCGATGAAGTTTTGTTGCTTTCTACATGTTTGAGCTTGCAAATCACTTGAAAGAGTCATTAATAAAAACAAATTGTCCACAAATTGCCTGGCACTAGCTTGTAAAAAAGAGTAAAAAGATGGACAGAAATAACAGAGTGCTGAAGAAGAGTGAAGCGAATTTCTCTTTCTCTCAAAGTAGCCCGCGACGAGGCGGTGCCCACCCTGCCGATCTGGGCCTGAAGAATATTCCGTTTTCCTCACAGAGGAAAGAAAGAAGGGAACAAAGTGCTCTCGTCACAAAAGTAATTTTCGTTTTGATTGTCCACAGAGAGTGTCCCGGCTCAGAGATTACAATCACAGCGTGCAGCGTGAGATCCTTTACAGGAAAAGGAGCCGAGAGGCTGCGGCAGGGTCAGCGAGAACGAGGCCCTGCCTCACTGCGTGTGTATGTGTGTGTGGTGTGTGTGTGGTGTGTGTGTGTATCAGGGTGTGTCATTGCAGGTTACACTGGTTGTGTGTGTTGAGTGTCTCGTGTGGTGCCACCGTGCTCCTCGAAGCAGCTTTTGTGGATGATGGGTAAAGGATGAGCCTCGGTATTGAACACCCAGTCATCCAGTGGCAGCAAGTCGTCATCGGAGAAAAGCAGGTAGAGATATCTGAATCAATCAATCAATCAATCAATCAATCAATCAATCAATCAGACAGACAGGAAATATTTTCTTGTTTTGCTAACACCAACTATGAAGCCAAAGAACACATTCCTACATTCCTAGTATTCCATATATTCCTCATTAGTGTACAATGTATATTATTATGAATATTTTCATAAAAACATTTTCTACCCATGTTTTTTATTTATTTTAAAAGCATGGGGCATTCTCAACTTTACTGTACTTTAAGCAATACATTAGACTAAAACCGAAATGCCAGCTTTGTTAAAATATACAGAGTAGTAAGCTATCAATATTAAGGCCTGGTCTCATAATAACAATAACTATAAATAAATTGGTCCCCTGTAGTTTATATGGTTGGTGGTCACACCAGACCGATAACGATCCCTATAGCCCAGGCCTGGGTTTATCCGTATCGGTGAGATTGTTTCTGGAGTGATTTTTCCGATAAAACATCTGGCCAGTCAGGTAATTGTTTACATGTGACATTGTCTGAGCACATGTTATTTTTCCCCGGGCATCTTTGTACATCCTTCTTGCATCATGAAGTCACGGAATACGGACTCACGGAAAATAAAAAAATATAATACAAAGCACGGATTCACAGATACAGTGGGGCAAAAAAGTATTTAGTCAGCCACCAATTGTGCAAGTTCTCCCACTTAAAAAGATGAGAGAGGCCTGTAATTTTCATCATAGGTACACTTCAACTATGAGAGACAGAATGGGGGGAAAGAATCCAGGTAATCACATTGTAGGATTTTTAATGAATTAATTGGTAAATTCCTCAGTAAAATAAGTATTTGGTCACCTACAAACAAGCAAGATTTCTGGCTCTCACAGACCTGTAACTTCTTCTTTAAGAGGCTCCTCTGTCCTCCACTCGTTACCTGTATTAATGGCACCTGTTTGAACTCGTTATCAGTATAAAAGACACCTGTCCACAACCTCAAACAGTCACACTCCAAACTCCACTATGGCCAAGACCAAAGAGCTGTCAAAGGACACCAGAAACAAAATTGTAGACCTGCACCAGGCTGGGAAGACTGAATCTGCAATAGCTAAGCAGCTTGGTGTGAAGAAACCACCTGTGGGAGCAATTATTAGAAAATGGAAGACATACAAGACCACTGATAATCTCCCTCGATCTGGGGCACCACGCAAGATCTCACCCCGTGGGGTCAAAACGATCACAAGAACGGTGAGCAAAAATCCCAGAACCACATGGGGGGACCTAGTGAATGACCTGCAGAGAGCTGGGACCAAAGTAACAAAGGCTACCATCAGTAACACACTACGCCGCCAGGGACTCAAATCCTGCAGTGCCAGACGTGTCCCCCTGCTTAAGCCAGTACATGTCCAGGCCCATCTGAAGTTTGCTAGAGAGCATCTGGATGATCCAGAAGAGGATTGGGAGAATGTCATATGGTCAGATGAAACCAAAATAGAACTTTTTGGTAAAAACTCAACTTGTCGTGTTTGGAGGAGAAAGAATGCTGAGTTGCATCCAAAGAACACCATACCTACTGTGAAGCATGGGGGTGGAAACATCATGCTTTGGGGCTGTTTTTCTGCAAAGGGACCAGGACAACTGAGCCATGTAAAGGAAAGAATGAATGGGGTCATGTATCGTGAGATTTTGAGTGAAAACCTCCTTCCATCAGCAAGGGCATTGAAGATGAAATGTGGCTGGGTCTTTCAGCATGACAATAATCCCAAACACACCGCCCGGGCAATGAAGGAGTGGCTTCGTAAGAAGCATTTCAAGGTCCTGGAGTGGCCTAGCCAGTCTCCAGATCTCAACCCCATAGAAAACCTTTGGAGGGAGTTGAAAGTCCGTGTTGCCCAGCGACAGCCCCAAAACATCACTGCTCTAGAGGAGATCTGCATGGAGGAATGGGCCAAAATACCAGCAACAGTGTGTGAAAACCTTGTGAAGACTTACAGAAAACGTTTGATTTCTGTCATTGCCAACAAAGGGTATATAACAAAGTATTGAGATGAACTTTTGTTATTGACCAAATACTTATTTTCCACCATAATTTGCAAATAAATTCTTTAAAAATCAGACAATGTGATTTTCTGAATTTTTTTTTCATTTTGTCTCTCATAGTTGAAGTGTACCTATGATGAAAATTACAGGCCTCTCTCATCTTTTTAAGAGGGAGAACTTGCACAATTGGTGACTGACTAAATACTTTTTTGCCCCACTGTATGTGATTTTCCATGAAATATCAATAGTAAATTAATACACATATAAACGCAGGTAAGATATTTTAATTATGAACTTCAGCAATCCAAACGCTTAATTGTTTTAGACTACTTAATTTTTTTTATCCGTGATGCATCATCCGTATGAAATCGCTAACCAATCTGTAATATACTGAAACCCGTAAATTATTAGCATCCGTATTAAAATCTGTAACCACTCTGTATTTTGTATCCTTTTTTCTTATATTTCCGTAGCCCATGACCTATCTGTATTATATCAACTACTGGAGTGTGTACATGGGTTGTTTTGAAGTCCAGGCTGTACACTATGACCCGGAATAATGTGCTACTACTTGGAAAAATCTTCCATGACTATTCATAAGTTGCATGCATTTATTTACCTGAGTGGCAGGACTAAGCAATATTATTGTCGGGATTATAGTTGTGGTGTTTCTGCTCCAGACTGGAACTAAATTCAGGTACAGGTATAGTCAGAGTTGTAGTTATAGGTGTTGCATACATGTCAAGTTATACGGTTTCCCCATATTTTGTACAGGAAAATGCAATTTTTTAGCTAATACGGCGTACACTGATTTTCATACGGGAAAATTATGCTTTGTATCAGAGATTTTTTTCAGTTACTCCAAGAAAATTTTCTTAGCATCCACCATTTATTTTTTCAAACACGCATGCCCAATGAAACAGAACTATTTTCGATTTATGTGGTTTTATAGCTGCACGTGGTTTTCTCGGTCATTTAAGTACATCGGCTCAGACTGCCCAGACTTCTGTGACGGCTGCAGAAGTTATGTTCTGCCAATTTCTCGTGGAACACAGCATCCCCCCGACTGAGGCAGGCCATTTTTCGCAGCTAGCGAAAAAAAAAAAAAGTTTCCCGATTCAAAGACTGCACAGGTAAGCATTTGTGTTTTTATTTATTTATTTATTATTATTTTTTAAGTTTTTACTGTTTGCATGTAGGAAAGCTTCCTCCATTATCATGATAATTTAGGGAGGCGATACTGGGAGTCGCCGTTTATACAACGGCAACTGTAGTTACCTGGCAATTTTTGGTTTCGCTTCCCTAAACATTTTAATTGCTGATAGACATTATATGTAGACACAGATGACCAACACTCGTTACTACCATCAGTCATCAGTAAACTGGAAAAGTATTGAATGAAGAGTAATGGTGGTAACGACTGTTGGTAACCTGTCTCTAAAATGTGTAGTAGGGGATGGAAGCAATTTAACACCATCTACATGTTTGCCGTGCTCTGATTTTCTTTAATTGACCAGGAACATAATAGATGTATTTTGGGGAAAGGTCTTCGATGTAAAAACTGCTCTGGGTGTTGCCAGGTTTCCAATGCTGAAACAACTTTTTACTGCTTTGCTGTGCCTCCCACTGTTAGGACTAGGACTGTTTTGGCCTCTAGAGGCCGCTGTTATTTCCTTTTCATGTCGTGTTTATTTTGGCCTCTAGAGGCCGCCACTGTTCCTGTGTTTTGTGTTTGTGTTAATTGCCTAATTATCTTCACCTGTGTCCTTAATTAGTTTGTCTATTTATACCCCTGAGTTCAGTCCTCTTGTCACGGAGTCTTTGTGCTGTTATGTTTATCTCCAGTTTCCTTTGTACTGTGTTTTTTGATCTTCTTAGCTTTTGAATTTTTGCACTTTGCTTTTCTTTTGGATTATACTCTTTGTTTTTTTTTTTTTTTGTCTTTTGTTTTGCCCTGTATATAGTGTATATAGTTTAAATAAACCTTTTGATTCTTTTTCTACTTCCGCCTCACGCCTCTGCATTTGAGTCATCCCCCTGGTGGCCTAGTGGGGGTTTGCTGGATTATCACACCAACGAACCAGGTTCGAATCCCAGCAAAACCCTAACAGAAAGACTCCGTCATGACCGACTCAGCAGAGGCTGCTTCAACTGTCTACCCGGCCAACCTTCAGGGAATTATGGCAGCTTTGACACGCTTCGGAGCGACCATGGACGCTCATGGACGTACGCTCACCAGCCAACGTGAGGCCCTCGCTCGCCACGAGGAACTGCTTCAGCAAATTGGGAAAACCCTGGCACAGCTGACATCTCTGCCTGCATCTCCTGCTCCTGATCCAGCTCCCACTCCTGCTCCAGTGCCTCCTGCAATGCTGCCTTCTTCACCTCGCGAACCCAGCCTTCCTGCACCACAGAGGTATGACGGCAAGCACAGTGAGTGCCGAGAGTTCCTTACCCAGTGTCAACTCACCTTTGAGCTTCAGCCTACCACCTACACTACGGATCGCCGCAAGATTGCCTTTGTGATCACCTTATTAGCTGGTAAGGCGCGAGCCTGGGCTACTGCTATCTGGCAAAGACAGGGACCTGAGTGCTTTGATTTCCAGCTGTTTTCTGAAGAGATGCTTCGGGTCTTCGATCAGGCAGACATCAGTACCGACGCAGCCCGAAAGCTCATGTCCATCCGGCAAGGAGGAAGCGTCGCAGATTACGCCATCTCGTTCCGAACACTCGCAGCAGTAAGTGGATGGAACGAGACTGCCCTGGTGTCAGCCTTCCACCATGGTCTGTCTGACCCCATCAAGGACGGTCTGGCCTCTATTGGATGCCCAAGTGACCTCGAAACCCTCATCTCACATGCTATTCGTCTGGACAACAGGATGAGAGAACGCCACCAAGCCTTGAGCCCCCCCAGCCTCCCTACCTCTACCTGGAGACCGTCTACCTCCTTCAGTGACTGTCCAGAACCCATGCAAGTGGGTCGTACTCGCCTCTCCGCATCTGAGAGGGAGCGCAGAAGGAGGGACAAGTGCTGCATCTACTGTGGCAAGCCTGGTCACTTCCGAGCATCATGTCCCGAACTCTTGGGAAAAGGACCGCCCCGTCCAGCCGAGGGAGGGTTGTGACGGGGCCTACCCTCTCTCCCGGACTCCCTGGCCAAGGAATCTACATCCCGGTCTCCATCTCCTGGGGTGAGTCTGTCCACTCTTGTCAAGCTTTGATAGACTCAGGGGCGGCTGGGAACTTTATGGATATTCACTTCGCCCAAAGCATCAATATTCCGACTGCACCTCTTGAAGTCCCACTGTCTGTGTCTGCCCTCGATGGCCAAGCGTTAGGTGATGGAAGAGTCACCCAAGTTACTTCTCCAGTTTTCCTCCAGTCTCAAGGTCACAAGGAAGAAATATCCCTGCACCTGATTCCTTCACCTGAGTTCCCAGTTATTCTAGGCCTTCCTTGGCTTACTCGCCACAACCCTCGCATAGACTGGGTAACAAGCCAGGTTGTGGAATGGGGCCCTGCATGCCATGCCTCTTGTCTGCTCTCTAGCTCTCCTGTGTCTCCTGCCGAGCCCCCTGATCTCACCGAGTTATCTCAAGTTCCCACAGAGTACTGGGATCTCAAGGAGGTATTCAGCAAGAGCAGGGCCGCCGTTCTTCCTCCACACCGGGCCTACGACTGTGCCATCGACTTGCTCCCTGGGACTACCCCTCCTCGTGGCAGACTGTTTTCACTGTCTCAGCCAGAACGCAAGGCCATGGAGGAATACCTCAAAGATGCCCTGGTCTCTGGGTTTATTCGACCCTCCACTTCACCTGCTGGAGCCGGCTTCTTCTTTGTCGGCAAGAAGGATGGGGGGCTCCGACCATGTATTGATTACAGGGGCCTGAATAAGATCACTGTGCGCAACCGATATCCCCTTCCGCTGATGTCCACAGCTTTCGACCTGCTCCAAGGCGCCACCGTCTTCACCAAGTTGGACCTACGGAACGCATACCACCTCATCCGTATCCGACAGGGAGACGAGTGGAAGACTGCCTTTAACACCCCGTCTGGGCACTACGAATACCAGGTGATGCCCTTCGGACTCACCAACGCACCAGCTGTTTTTCAGGCCCTAATCAACGACGTCTTAAGGGACATGATTAACCTATACGTTTTTGTCTACCTCGACGACATCCTTATCTTTTCCAAGACCGTGCAGGAGCACCGCCACCATGTCCGCCAGGTTCTCCAGAGGCTGCTACAGAACAATCTGTTCGCCAAGGCCCAGAAATGCGAATTTCATGTTCCCGAGGTCTCCTTTCTGGGATTTATTGTACGGACAGGCCAACTCCAAATGGACCCTGCCAAGACCCTGGCCGTCCGGGATTGGCCTACTCCCAAGTCCGTTAAGGAGGTTCAGCGGTTCTTAGGATTCGCTAACTTCTACCGCAAGTTCATCAGGAACTTCAGTTCTGTGGCAGCACCCATGTCAGACCTCACCAAAGGGACAGGTGGATCTTATGGCTGGTCTCCTCAGGCAGAAAAGGCGTTCAAAGACCTCAAGGACCGCTTCTGCACGGCACCCATTCTGGTTCTCCCGGACACCTCCCAACCATTCATCGTGGAGGTGGACGCCTCGGACAGTGGTGTCGGCGCGGTGCTCTCTCAACGTTCGGAAGGAAAGCTGCACCCCTGCGCTTACTTCTCCCACCGCCTGAGTCCTGCTGAGTCCCGGTACGATGTGGGGGATCGAGAACTGCTAGCGGTCAAACTGGCCCTTGAGGAGTGGAGGCACTGGCTGGAGGGAGCACAACATCCATTCCTGGTTTGGACTGACCACAAGAACCTGGAGTACCTCCAGCAAGCCAAGAGACTGAACCCTCGACAGGCTAGGTGGGCCCTGTTTTTCAGTCGGTTTGACTTCACCCTCTCATACCGCCCCGGCTCCAAGAACACCAAACCTGACGCACTGTCCAGACTGTTCTCTGCCACTAACAGGGAGAATGAAGTCGGGCCTATTATCCCTGTGTCCCGGATTGTGGCCCCTGTCCGCTGGGGTATTGAGGAGGCTGTCCGACGAGCCCAACGCCAGGACCCCGGTCCTGGGACGGGGCCACCAGGCCTCTTGTACGTCCCACATCAAGCCCGGGCCAAGGTTCTCCAGTGGGGTCACTCTTCCCCTCTCACCGCCCACCCGGGAGCTCGGAGGACCCTGGACTTCCTGAAAAGACGCTTCTGGTGGCCTAACATGGAGAAGGAAGTAAGGTCATTTGTCCTGTCCTGTGAGGTTTGCACCAGAACCAAGAACCCACGACAGCGTCCCCAGGGTCTCCTGCATCCTCTGACCATTCCCCGGCGTCCCTGGTCCCACGTGGCAGTCGACTTTATCACGGGTCTCCCTGAGTCACAAGGTAACACGGTCATTTTGGTCTTAGTTGACAGATTCTCCAAGGCCTGCCGCTTCATACCACTGTGCAAACTCCCCTCTGCTCTTGAAACTGCGAAACTTTTGTTTAATCATGTCTTCCGAGTCTTTGGTCTTCCACAGGACATCGTCTCAGACCGAGGGCCCCAGTTCTCCTCCCGAGTGTGGCACGGGTTCTGCAAGGTCATCGGAGCCACTGCCAGCCTCTCCTCTGGGTTTCACCCACAGTCCAATGGTCAGACGGAGAGGCTCAACCAGGACCTGGAAACCACCCTGCGAGGCCTGGCTATGGATAACCCGACATCGTGGAGCACCTGGCTGCCATGGGCGGAGTACGCCCACAACACCCTGCAGTCATCGGCCACCAAGCTGTCGCCATTCCAGTGCCAATTCGGGTTCCAGCCACCTCTGTTCCCGGACCAGGAGGAGGACGCGGGGGTGCCCTCGGTCAACCAATATGTGAGACGGTGTCGCAAGACCTGGAGCAAGGTCAGGAAGACCCTCATACAGACCTCCAGAACCAACCAGACTCAGGCCAACCGCCATAGAAGACCTGCACACGCTTTCCGCCCTGGGCAGCGTGTTTGGCTGTCCACTAAGGACCTTCCACTGCGGGTGGAGAACCGCAAGCTTGCTCCTCGCTACATTGGCCCCTTCAAGGTGGTGCGCAGGGTGAACCCTGTCTCCTACCGGCTCCAGTTGCCCCGGACTCTGAGGATCAACCCCACTTTCCATGTTTCCCTGTTACGGCCCGTACTGACGTCTACGTATGCCCCTGCCCCTAGGAACCCCCCACCCCCCCGCATCTTCCAGGGGCAGACTGTGTTCACTGTGAATCGCCTGCTTGACTCCCGCCGGGTCCGCGGCGGGTTGCAATATCTGGTGGACTGGGAGGGCTATGGTCCTGAGGAGCGCTGCTGGGTTCCTGCTCGGGATGTCCTTGATAAAGAACTATGTCGGGACTTCCATTCGGCCCATCCGGATCGCCCTGGGAACGTCAGGAGACGCTCCTAGAGGGGGGGGTCCTGTTAGGACTAGGACTGTTTTGGCCTCTAGAGGCCGCTGTTATTTCCTTTTCATGTCGTGTTTATTTTGGCCTCTAGAGGCCGCCACTGTTCCTGTGTTTTGTGTTTGTGTTAATTGCCTAATTATCTTCACCTGTGTCCTTAATTAGTTTGTCTATTTATACCCCTGAGTTCAGTCCTCTTGTCACGGAGTCTTTGTGCTGTTATGTTTATCTCCAGTTTCCTTTGTACTGTGTTTTTTGATCTTCTTAGCTTTTGAATTTTTGCACTTTGCTTTTCTTTTGGATTATACTCTTTGGTTTTTTTTTTTTTTGTCTTTTGTTTTGCCCTGTATATAGTGTATATAGTTTAAATAAACCTTTTGATTCTTTTTCTACTTCCGCCTCACGCCTCTGCATTTGAGTCATCCCCCTGGTGGCCTAGTGGGGGTTTGCTGGATTATCACACCAACGAACCAGGTTCGAATCCCAGCAAAACCCTAACACCCACATAACAATGCAGATAGTGAGAGGGCTTTTTCATTGGTTAGGAAAATTCATACTGAGTCCAGAAAAAATATGGCTGCAGACACATTAACTGCATATCTGCAAATTAAAATGAACTGCGACGAGGAGCTACAACTGCGACCCAAGCAGTGATATTATAGCTAGTGCCAAATCTGCAACATCTTTGTACAACAAACACTCCAAAAAGGAATAAGATTTAAATTCTTGTTATAAATTACTGGGAAGATTTTCAATTTAACTTCATAATTTTATTATTTATTATTTTTTATTATTTATTAAAATATTTTCACTTATCCTTGTTTACATAATATACTTGATGTGGTTCAGCCATCTTTAGTTGGATCGAACACTGCTTGTGGTGTCAACACTTTTTTTCTCAAATGGAACTTTTACTAATCTTCATTTCCTGTTTGACATCTCATCTCATCTCATCTCATTATCTCTAGCCGCTTTATCCTGTTCTACAGGGTTGCAGGCAAGCTGGAGCCTATCCCAGCTGACTACGGGCGAAAGGCGGGGTACACCCTGGACAAGTCGCCAGATCCTGTTTGACATGATTACATATAATTTATTCCATGTAACCTACTATTTTATTCACATACCTACTTAGTACTGCTGTTATATTTCAAGTAATTTTCTTTGGTGGAATGTAATATTGTAGGTGATGTCAACACTTGTCAAGTAGAACTTTGTGTAATTTTTATGAACTATTTAATATTAATACATTTTATTTGCAAAATTTACTGTACATCAATAATTCTGGTATTACTGATACAATGTATATTAAATAATTAAGTTTATAGTTCAGTCATTCTCTTTAGTAGATAATTGTTTACTTGACTGGACATATAGTCCTTTTTAATTCAGTTGTTTTCTCTGGGATCTAAAATTTCTTTTTATTCAGTACGTGCTTATTTGATCCCTTTAACTTGATGCAGTGTGATAAATATGCCTATTACAATAGGAGTGTATAATCTGGAATAAAACAATCGGTGCTTTGGATTATATATTGGAATTTTTTCTCATGTATAAGGGTTCATGGGTGTACTGTATGTAAGGGAAAAGTACAGATTTTGTAAGGGCATGGGTAACTAAAGGTTGACATGTATGGTGTTGTGGGACCGGGCCCTTATCTCTCACTCCCTTTTAGCACCATTTGGTTACATTACAATCTATTTCTGTGTAATTCACTAAGACTTCACAAAGCACTCACTTGAGAGTTTCAGACAGGAAGAAGCTCTGCTGCATGTTATCATGGCTGACTGTGGTCGTGTAGACATCTCTGATCCCTGAATAACCTCCTTCAGTGCGGCAGTATTTCTCCAGCGCCTGTGAAAAACATCCAGTCATTCTTAAAACTGCTGACACGGCTAACAGTTAGCAAATAAACGAATACATTCCTGGTGTGACTATGTTAAAAGAAAGAAAGGCGGAAAAAAAAAACCCACAAGCAACTACATGAGAATGCTGTCCTATACATTTAGGCCAGATGAGGAACATGTTTGACAGGAGACTAAAAAAAAGAGCCGATGTGGTAAATTAAGATGCTATTAAATCATAACAAAGGTAGACATCTATACTGTGATTATAACTGGCCCTGGTGTTTCTGTGGGAAATGATCGTGACATATCTATTTCAGTCCTCTTCCGCCTCATAATTAACACGTCATCCTGTCAGAGAGACAGAGAGAGAGAGAGAGAGGGAGAGCGAGGATGCTCGAGCTGTATTAATACACTGACTTGAGCCAAGCATTCATTTGCGAAAGCTAAATGGGAATAAATGGCATGTTAGCTGCTCTGTCGTGATCTTTGTAATCTCGCTTTGGCCACCTGCCACCTGCTTTTAAAGCAGGTGGTAAAATCATCTGGCTTAAAGTCAGCACTGTTTAATGCACTATTTTTTGGTTTTTTTGCACCAAGTCTTTTTATTTATATTTGTGCATCAAAAGATAATGTACAAAGTACATACATCCAAGAACGTATATGATCAAAAATGACACAAATATAAACAATAACAACCCCACCCGCCCATCCCTGCAACAATAATACTGTACTGGTGTGCAACCACTTACATTATAAAAATGATACAGATAGAGTAAATAAAGAAAAAGAAAAAGAAATAAATAAATAATTAGAAAAATAATGTGTGGTGTAGTGGTTAGCGCTGTCGCCTCACAGCAAGAAGGTCCTGGGTTCGAGCCCCGGGGCCGGCGAGGGCCTTTCTATGTGGAGTTTGCATGTTCTTCCCGTGTCCGCGTGGGTTTCCTCCGGGTGCTCCGGTTTCCCCCACAGTCCAAAGACATGCAGGTTAGGTTAACTGGTGACTCTAAATTGACCGTAGGTGTGAATGTGAGTGTGAATGGTTGTCTATGTGTCAGCCCTGTGATGACCTGGCGACTTGTCCAGGGTGTACCCCGCCTTTCACCCGTAGTTGGCTGGGATGGGCTCCAGCTTGCCTGCGACCCTGTAGAAGGATAAAGCGGCTAGAGATAATGAGATGAGATGAGATAATTAATTCAAACAAAACAGCGTGATAAACAAGCTAAAAAAAAGTAAATCAACAAGTGATTGACAGTGGTCCTCATGGGTTTCAAATTATACGTAATACAGGATCAGTTATACAAATAATATACTTACAGAACACCAATATTAGTGACATCTTATTTCTCTACATAACTTAAAAAAGGTTTCCATGTAGCATCAGATTTTTGAATACATCCTCTTGTAGAATAACGAATCTTCTCTAGTGCCAAATGGTGCAGAAGATCATTGATCCACATCTTAAAGGTTGGGGGAAGTTTCTCCTTCCACTTGAAAAGTATTAATCGCCTAGCTATAAGAGATGCAAGAGCTATCATATTCTGTGCCTGGCGGTTCAGGTGGGTGTCCTGAGGAGTTATTCCAAATATGTCAGTAATGGAGGGCGGCACGGTGGTGTAGTGGTTAGCGCTGTCGCCTCACAGCAAGAAGGTCCTGGGTTCGAGCCCCGGGGCCGGCGAGGGCCTTTCTGTGTGGAGTTTGCATGTTCTCCCCGTGTCCGCGTGGGTTTCCTCCGGGTGCTCCGGTTTCCCCCACAGTCCAAAGACATGCAGGTTAGGTTAACTGGTGACTCTAAATTGACCGTAGGTGTGAATGTGAGTGTGAATGGTTGTCTGTGTCTATGTGTCAGTCCTGTGATGACCTGGCGACTTGTCCAGGGTGTACCCCGCCTTTCGCCCGTAGTCAGCTGGGATAGGCTCCAGCTTGCCTGCGACCCTGTAGAACAGGATAAAGCGGCTAGAGATAATGAGATGAGATGAGATGTCAGTAATGGCAGAAGGTTCAATAGGTACTTGTAAAACATCTGAAAAAGTTTTAAATATTGACTGCCAGAAATTTTCTAGTTTTGAACAAGACCAGAACATATGCAAGAGGGTGGCTGGTACTTGCCTGCATCGATCGCAAATGGGGTCGATACTAGGTGTAAACTTTGCTAGTCTCACTTTAGACCAATGAAGGCAATGCATGACCTTAAACTGGATAACTGTGTGTCGTAAGCAGATTGAAGAGGAATGTATTCTATCTAAAGCTCTTTCCCATATCTCCTCAGGAAGTTCAAACCCCAAATCATTCTCCCATTGAGTACAAATGGGATGCTCTTATTAACAAGAATGGCCACACCTCTAGATTTGGAATGAAAATTAGAATGATATGATTGCCCGATCCATCCTCCCCTGAGTCGAAAATGGTCAAAGGTTCGAAGATGCGTCTCCTGGAGAAAGGCAACTCCCACCTTTAATTTTCTCAAATGAGTCAATACTTTCTTTCGTTTAGTGGGGTGATTTAAAGATTTAACATTCCAACTTACAAAGGTTACGTCACAGTTGGTTAATTTGTTTGAAAAATCTGTGTTAGTCGTAGCCATATTCAAAAAAGGGAAAGATTAGCGGTGCATTAAGTCCGCCTGTACTTGTGCTTTCAAAAGTGTTAAAAGGACCTTTAAAAAATAAGCATGAGCAATGAAGCAAAAGAAAAAAATAAAAAAGGAAAAAAAAAACTAATTGTAAACCCAGGTACAGTAATTCCCCAACCCTCACCTGAAGAAACAAGGTGATTCCTAAACCCCTCGCAACAGTATCTACACATTTAAGTGCTTGTGTGAGGATGCACTAGCTCTAGAAGAACAAGCTCTGCTATAGAACATAGTTTTGTATTAGGCACCTTAGGAAACATTTCAATCTTTTTGGTGTGATTTCTTACTGAGCATGAACAGAAAGTAAAATGATACTGGTAGAGGCACAAAGCAGTACTAATCAAATTATTATATCTATTGTGAACAAAAATAAAGGAGTGAAAAACAGCACTGTTTTGATACCGTATGTGCTCTCTACTTCTTCATCTGGAACAGACTGGGGCCATTTGGCTCTGTACCAGTCAAGATGATGTGTTTACGTGACAGAATGGACAGCACCAACCTTATTCAAATGTAGAATTCACATATTCTCACTCATTTCAAGTCAAGGTCAGTCTTTTAAGGATCCCGATAGGATTCTGCTTTTCACGTAGGCCATGGCTTCTCCAGCGTTTTGAAACTGTTTCTCGGTTCCATTATGTGTAATCCGGAGCCGTGCTGGGTAGAGAAGACCATATTTAACACCATCTCGTCCATGAAGTAGTCGTCTCACCTCGCTGAAGGCGGATCTGGCCTGCACGACGCTGGGGGGATAATCAGGGAAAATGGAGATGTCCGTCCCGTTGAACCGTAGCGGCCCGAACTCCCTGACGCGGCGGAGGATATCGGCACAATCCTGGTGGTAGTGGATTTTTGCCACGATGACACGGGGTTTGCCGTTTTGGCTTCTCGGCTGTGGCCCCCTGTGGGACCGATCGATCAGGACTTCTTTGTCTATTTTCAGCGCTTCTTTTAGTAGTTTGGAGACAGCTGTCGGTGTGCTTGAGCCTGGAGTTTCTGGGACATTTAGTATTCGGATGTTGTAGCGTCTCATTCTTCCTTCCATATCAAGGCACTTCTCCCGCAGGCTGCCGACTTCTGTCTCGAGTTTCCCCACTTTTGTCAGCAATGATGTCACGTCGTCTGAGCATGACGAGAGCCTCTGCTCCATGTGAGCCACTGTTGTTTTCATCGTCTCCACGTCGGAGCGAATCGCCGCGGTGTTAATTGCTAGCTCCGTTTTTACTGCCTGTAGTTCGGATTTAATGTTTTCAAAACCGTCAGCCAGAGCGATCTTGAGTTCCGACCTGAGCAGCATAGCAATGTCCATTTTCAATTCCGTGAGGATTTCTGCTTTCAGGTCCGCGAACTCCATTTGGTATTCAGATTCAGGTGTATTACACCTGGATGGTGAATCACTCGAACTTGAGGCTTTGGGCCCAGTAGCGTTAGCTCCTTTGGTGAACTCGAATTTCCGCAAGTTGTAGGCCATTTACGCTGCGGTGTCACAATAAAAATAACGTGTATTGAAAAAAGTTTGCTCAGAGCGATGTGTAGTAGTTTTTCGTTGGTGTAAGGTGCCTAAAAAAGTTTTTTAACCTGAAATTCAGCAGAGCATGTTGCTTGTGCTGCCTACTCCATTGCCTGCTTGCTAGCGCCCCCCCTTAATGCACTGGTTTTGATTAATTTTCTTCTGCAGTGATGGTTATGAGGGAAGTTTTCTTTTTTTCGCATTTTTGTAAGGAGTCTCCAGTGTCTGTGTTTTGTAACGGTTAGTAAGTTTTCCAACATGGTAAATTGTTACCTGAAGACTGTTTATCTGTTATTATTCTATCCACATTCACTGGATATGAGCAATCACACGCTCTGATTGGCTACACTACTACTAGGATATCAGCTCATGTACCATGAGTAGAGAAAAACAAAATGGCAGAGCGTGTTGCTGAACCAACCGAGGACAAAATACAAGCTACTTGAAAACAAAACCCCAAAAAATACAAAAAAAAAAAAAAGACAAAATATGGAATAAACATATCTTACGGTAAGAATGTATCTTTTTTATTTTTCAAGAATTATTATTATTATGGTAGTATTTTTCAAAAATTGCTCCTGTCATTTCGCCGGTTTGTTTACATTCTAAGTGGAAATGATTTTGTCTGACGTTTTGTATGAAATTTTTATTTATCAAATTTGCAAAAAATAAAAATGCTATGTTTCTCAAAATACAGTGAATGTGGATAGAATAAAAGAGTTATTCCACTCAATCTTGTCGTACAAGGCGTATAGCCGCTATCAGCTCATGTACGACTCGATTTCATGGAATAACTGTTAAATAGCTGCAATAAATGTTAGTGATTACAGGACTTGCCTCACTGGCGTTTCACAGCAATTGGTCTCATATTGTGTAATGAACGTTTCAGCCAAACCGAACTCATTTTTGATGGATTTAGAAACGTTTCAGAAAAGTTGATCATCTTCCTACTTGCATGCGTATGCCTACTTGATTACCTGTAAAGTGTAAAGCACATTCCCAACACACCTCATCAGCATTTACTGCTGCCCACAAAACTCCATAAAGCACGCAGAGGGCTGGAAAGATGAAAAGCACTATGAGAGTAAAGGCGGAAAGGCAGAAATGGACTCATTTTGACTCACTTCTACACCAGTAACAGATTTCATGTGTAAAAAGCACATGAAAAGGTCAACATCAAGAGACAAAGTAGCGACAGAGTAAGCGGGGCGAAGTATTGTAAATCAGTGCGGTTGGTTTGTTTCTGTGTCTGTCTGTTAACAATTTAGCGTCTAGATGGTTGCACCGATTGACTTCAAATTTTCAGGGTAGGTGGGCAACGGTCCGTATATTACCTGATTAAATTTTGAGGGTAATCGGGTCAAGGTCAGCCTTTCGGTCAAAATAAAATACTTTCCATTATAACTCAAAAACGGGTGCCGATTGACAAATGTTTCCTATTATGAGCATATAGGAACTCCCATATGGCCTTTCATTTGGCACCATGATCTTTGACCTTGAGTGACCCTGAAAGGTCAAACTCAAGGTCAAGGATTTTCAGAGGGCTATAACTTGAAAACGGTTGATGGTCGACAGATATTAACCATTATCAACTTACATGAAGTGCCATATGGGCTTTCATTTGGCACCATGATCTTTGACCTTGAGTGACCTTGAAAGGTCAAACTGAAGGTCATGCATTTTCAAAGGGCTATAACTTTAAAATGGTTCGTGATATTTACTATTATCAACATATAAGATGTCCCATATGGGCTTTCAGTTGCCGCCATGACCTTTGACCTTGAATGATTTTGAAATGTCAAACTCAAAGTCATGGATTTTCATAGGACTATAACCTGACAGCTGATGACTGAGAAATATTACCATTATCAACATATAGGTATAAAACAAGCTGGGTGCGATTTGCTGTGGGGGATGGTGGGGATCATCCCCCCCTCTGGTTTTTATCTCTGCTGAAAAAAAATCCTCGGGGACAACCCCGTCAATAAAACAAACAAACCAAAAAAAAAAGCTGACATGACAGGCATGTTGTGACAGTTTTCTATGGTCAAAATGACCCGAAGTGGCAGCTTTGATGTTCACGAACGTCCCCAGCAAATAGATACATTGTAGATAATAACAATATCTTTGTGTTCTATGCAGGGATGCAAACAGCGCGCCTTTTGGCGGATGCCGCCTTTTTCACGGCCGATTTTTTTTTTTAGGGGGGACGTTGGAGTGTCTGATTATAATTTCAAAGTAAATTCTGTATTAAAATTACTAAATAAGCAAATCCGTTACAGTCCATGAAACAGGAAGTATAAGGATGAGAAAAAAACAGTTTAAATCGGAAAGCTGCGCACAATGTGAACTGCGCCATCAGAGCAAACTGTTCATTTAGTATTCATGTATTTCAGTGATTTTCGAGTCACTGTCCATTTAATCCGGAGGGAGAGAAACATCACAGCAACGCGACAAGCAATGCCAACTTTGTTGTGTTAGTGTTCGTGTATTTAGTCAGAGAGATAGGAAGATGAATTTACTATCTCTGGTTTAGTGTTCGGTTTCATTTAGTGTTATTCATTTGATATCATCGGATGTTATTGAGCTGTTAGCCTATTGTTACCTTAATTTTGTGACGTTTCATGATTAAAAAAAAAAAACATCCCCCCCTTCTGTTTTTTTGATAAATCACACCCTGAAAACAAGTACTGCCGGACGAGGTTTGTTTTGCCTGGCAACACTTGTTCTTGTTCTAAAATAAATGCGAAGATTTAAATATGACTCCTTTAACTATGTGCTCAGGTCCAGATGCTCTGTAATAGGAACCGTGGGGAGGGGTCCGGCAGGCTACCATCCTCATCCAGCACCTCTTTCCCCCCTCCGCCCGAAAAAAAACAAACAGGCAACTTAGAGGAAACACTGGAAGTGTTGCATAGTATAAAAATGCACTGTGGCAAAAGGAATTGATTCAAAAACCAGGTTTCATTTGACCAAAAAAAAATCATAACCGTCTTTAAAAATCCTTTCCCTCATAAGTGTGACCTTAATCTTCCATTAGCTGAGGCTTTTATTTATGGCTTACAGCTATGCACAGACTCTCTATCCTGTTTATACAGCTGGATTTTTTTTTGTTGTTGTTGAAACTGAAGGACTTGTTTTATTTTTGTTTATTTCTGGGTTTGTGTTGGCTTTCTTTCTTTCTTTATTTATTTATTTTTCACATTCCTTAATTAATGGAAATTAATTAAGCATTAGGTTTCATAACCCAACTTAATCCCGGCAAATTATGTGATTTGAAGTTGATTAAATTGAAGCTTACATTATGCGTAAATTTGCACACATTCAGGAGCACAAACAGGATAAGAAAGTTTTTCCAACATTACAGGATTTTCACGGATACCAAATGTCTTGTGTAAATGCTTCCAAGAATGATTTACAAAGATTTTTTTCTCATATCCAGCTTGATAAATAAGTCCCACTGAATGTACTGCAAGTATAAAATGATGACAAAGTATGACATGTTTTATTAAGAGGAAACTGTAATTGTTGGAAAATTGCTGTGTTATACAGTAAGAAAGAAAAAGCAGAGTGTCAGCGATGCAGTAGCTCACACAGCCGTACCATGAGAAACAACAATTAGCTAAGTTGCTCTTCATGAGAACAATTTGATCTTCCAAATAAAGCAATCAGAATAAAAAACCATTGAAAGCTCAGGGAGGAGTAGCAATTTTCCTGAAAGTTTGTTAACCAGCCTAATTAGCAACTTGTTAATGAGAAATCACAAAACCAGGGCGTAACTTTTGTGCAGTCTGATTAGACCTTCCAAACAAAACAATCATAATCAAAATCCACTGAAATCTCAGGGAGGAGTAGCAGCGATTTTTGTGAATTGTGGCTGGACGGACGCCACGTGATGGCAACAGCTCACACCGGCCTGTGGCCATGTGAGCTAATAAACCAGATCAGGACATGACTATTTTCCTATAACCAGCACTTACTTATTACATAT
The DNA here is from genome assembly GCF_027579695.1 of Neoarius graeffei. Lineage (NCBI taxonomy): Eukaryota > Metazoa > Chordata > Actinopteri > Siluriformes > Ariidae > Neoarius > Neoarius graeffei. The sequence goes on from NC_083587.1 coordinate 54,729,216, forward strand.
TACATTATAATGATAATTGAGAAGCTTTCTGCAAGTTATCAACATTATTATACCTAAATAACTGACTTAAATCACTAAATAGTGTTTCTTTAGGTCCAAAAACACCTTAACCCTTTGGTGACTGACCCCTTGAAAATGGTTCCTCCAGGAACGATGACGTTTCAGTTGTCAAGACAACGGAAAAACTAAAATACAAAAACAGAAAGATACATCACAATGCTCTTGTGCACAAAACAAAATGCTCTTGTATTTGTATTTTAGTTTTTCCGTTGTCTTGACAACTGAAACGTCATGGTTCCTGGAGGAACCATTTTCAAGGGGTCAGTCACCAAAGGGTTAAACCTTTACAGAGCCCTGAGAATGACACCTTCAGACTGATCCACAATAAAGTAACTACAGAACGTTTTATTTTTCCCCCCTTCTCACCTCCACTGCCTGCCAGCCCCACTCCCTGTACTTGGGATCGTGGGTCAGACGCCACATGTACATGTAACTCTCGATGACCTCTGGCCTCAGGATGTAGTAGCGATCGCTCAGTCTGGTGGCCGTCGCCTCTTCACCTCCATCAAAGCGGAACGCCTCCGGGCCAAGCTTAGTGGCTGTTCACATGGAGGAAAAAACAGAAAAGAAAACTCCATGACTGATTCACCCACTCATTCATTCATTCATCATGACTGTTGAATATAGACGATGAATAAATCTGTATTTTTGAAAAACTTCAAAAGCTAGATGAGGCAAAAACAGAGAGATCACAGAGACATTTAAATATGTTTCCTTGTAGTCCAGATGGTTGCTGTTCATTTGGCGGATGCTGTTGTCCCAACTGACTTGAAGTAGAATCCAATCCAAGCACAGAGATCAGCAGTTGAGGACTCAGAGCTATGATTAAAGGCTGTACAATTACATTTAGCAATTTTCAAACTTAACCTCACATCCTTTCAGTCACTAGTGCAAAAGCCTTAGCTGCCAAGCCAATTACTATATTCTCCATATAATTGGTCAACTCGGAGAATAAGATCAAGACCTTTAATTAATTCCTGTCACTTAGTTGTATAACTGTGCTTTTTATTTTAGCAGTCCTGAAATGAACACACATTTCATTGAAAAGGTTTGCATCCCAAAAGTTTTTGTAAAGCCAAAAAAATGGAAATTGTACCTCTTCCCCCCAATTTATCTACAAATAATTACAAAGAAGTTGAGTGACATCATCAGAGTGAAATATCGGGAAATACGTGACTCAGACCTGCGATGTATATACATGTCAACCTTTGGTCAATCAAACCTGTATAACCAACCTCCAAAATCCGTATTTCCCTTATAAAATCTGTATAAGATGCAAATTAAAATAATTTACCTAAAATTTGAATGATAATTTACAATGATATTTCCCAGTTACTTTTTATTCAATATTAATAACAATAAACCTTCAGAATGAATACAAAGCTCCAATGTTCGACAAAAACACAAAGTGTCTGTTAGGACTAGGACTGTTTTGGCCTCTAGAGGCCGCTGTTATTTCCTTTTCATGTCGTGTTTATTTTGGCCTCTAGAGGCCGCCACTGTTCCTGTGTTTTGTGTTTGTGTTAATTGCCTTATTATCTTCACCTGTGTCCTTAATTAGTTTGTCTATTTATACCCCTGAGTTCAGTCCTCTTGTCACGGAGTCTTTGTGCTGTTATGTTTATCTCCAGTTTCCTTTGTACTGTGTTTTTTGATCTTCTTAGCTTTTGTATTTTTGCACTTTGCTTTTCTTTTGGATTTTACTCTTTGGTTTTTTTTTTGTCTTTTGTTTTGCCCTGTATATAGTGTATATAGTTTAAATAAACCTTTTGATTCTTTTTCTACTTCCGCCTCACGCCTCTGCATTTGAGTCATCCCCCTGGTGGCCTAGTGGGGGTTTGCTGGATTATCACACCAACGAACCAGGTTCGAATCCCAGCAAAACCCTAACAGAAAGACTCCGTCATGACCGACTCAGCAGAGGCTGCTTCAACTGTCTACCCGGCCAACCTTCAGGGAATTATGGCAGCTTTGACACGCTTCGGAGCGACCATGGACGCTCATGGACGTACGCTCACCAGCCAACGTGAGGCCCTCGCTCGCCACGAGGAACTGCTTCAGCAAATTGGGAAAACCCTGGCACAGCTGACATCTCTGCCTGCATCTCCTGCTCCTGATCCAGTTCCTGCTCCTGATCCAGCTCCCACTCCTGCTCCAGTGCCTCCTGCAATGCTGCCTTCTTCACCTCGCGAACCCAGCCTTCCTGCACCACAGAGGTATGACGGCAAGCACAGTGAGTGCCGAGAGTTCCTTACCCAGTGTCAACTCACCTTTGAGCTTCAGCCTACCACCTACACTACGGATCGCCGCAAGATTGCCTTTGTGATCACCTTATTAGCTGGTAAGGCGCGAGCCTGGGCTACTGCTATCTGGCAAAGACAGGGACCTGAGTGCTTTGATTTCCAGCTGTTTTCTGAAGAGATGCTTCGGGTCTTCGATCAGGCAGACATCAGTACCGACGCAGCCCGAAAGCTCATGTCCATCCGGCAAGGAGGAAGCGTCGCAGATTACGCCATCTCGTTCCGAACACTCGCAGCAGTAAGTGGATGGAACGAGACTGCCCTGGTGTCAGCCTTCCACCATGGTCTGTCTGACCCCATCAAGGACGGTCTGGCCTCTATTGGATGCCCAAGTGACCTCGAAACCCTCATCTCACATGCTATTCGTCTGGACAACAGGATGAGAGAACGCCACCAAGCCTTGAGCCCCCCCAGCCTCCCTACCTCTACCTGGAGACCGTCTACCTCCTTCAGTGACTGTCCAGAACCCATGCAAGTGGGTCGTACTCGCCTCTCCGCATCTGAGAGGGAGCGCAGAAGGAGGGACAAGTGCTGCATCTACTGTGGCAAGCCTGGTCACTTCCGAGCATCATGTCCCGAACTCTTGGCAAAAGGACCGCCCCGTCCAGCCGAGGGAGGGTTGTGACGGGGCCTACCCTCTCTCCCGGACTCCCTGGCCAAGGAATATACATCCCGGTCTCCATCTCCTGGGGTGAGTCTGTCCACTCTTGTCAAGCTTTGATAGACTCAGGGGCGGCTGGGAACTTTATGGATATTCACTTCGCCCAAAGCATCAATATTCCGACTGCACCTCTTGAAGTCCCACTGTCTGTGTCTGCCCTCGATGGCCAAGCGTTAGGTGATGGAAGAGTCACCCAAGTTACTTCTCCAGTTTTCCTCCAGTCTCAAGGTCACAAGGAAGAAATATCCCTGCACCTGATTCCTTCACCTGAGTTCCCAGTTATTCTAGGCCTTCCTTGGCTTACTCGCCACAACCCTCGCATAGACTGGGTAACAAGCCAGGTTGTGGAATGGGGCCCTGCATGCCATGCCTCTTGTCTGCTCTCTAGCTCTCCTGTGTCTCCTGCCGAGCCCCCTGATCTCACCGAGTTATCTCAAGTTCCCACAGAGTACTGGGATCTCAAGGAGGTATTCAGCAAGAGCAGGGCCGCCGTTCTTCCTCCGCACCGGGCCTACGACTGTGCCATCGACTTGCTCCCTGGGACTACCCCTCCTCGTGGCAGACTGTTTTCACTCTCTCAGCCAGAACGCAAGGCCATGGAGGAATACCTCAAAGATGCCCTGGTCTCTGGGTTTATTCGACCCTCCACTTCACCTGCTGGAGCCGGCTTCTTCTTTGTCGGCAAGAAGGATGGGGGGCTCCGACCATGTATTGATTACAGGGGCCTGAATAAGATCACTGTGCGCAACCGATATCCCCTTCCGCTGATGTCCACAGCTTTCGACCTGCTCCAAGGCGCCACCGTCTTCACCAAGTTGGACCTACGGAACGCATACCACCTCATCCGTATCCGACAGGGAGACGAGTGGAAGACTGCCTTTAACACCCCGTCTGGGCACTACGAATACCAGGTGATGCCCTTCGGACTCACCAACGCACCAGCTGTTTTTCAGGCCCTAATCAACGACGTCTTAAGGGACATGATTAACCTATACGTTTTTGTCTACCTCGACGACATCCTTATCTTTTCCAAGACCGTGCAGGAGCACCGCCACCATGTCCGCCAGGTTCTCCAGAGGCTGCTACAGAACAATCTGTTCGCCAAGGCCCAGAAATGCGAATTTCATGTTCCCGAGGTCTCCTTTCTGGGATTTATTGTACGGACAGGCCAACTCCAAATGGACCCTGCCAAGACCCTGGCCGTCCGGGATTGGCCTACTCCCAAGTCCGTTAAGGAGGTTCAGCGGTTCTTAGGATTCGCTAACTTCTACCGCAAGTTCATCAGGAACTTCAGTTCTGTGGCAGCACCCATGTCAGACCTCACCAAAGGGACAGGTGGATCTTATGGCTGGTCTCCTCAGGCAGAAAAGGCGTTCAAAGACCTCAAGGACCGCTTCTGCACGGCACCCATTCTGGTTCTCCCGGACACCTCCCAACCATTCATCGTGGAGGTGGACGCCTCGGACAGTGGTGTCGGCGCGGTGCTCTCTCAACGTTCGGAAGGAAAGCTGCACCCCTGCGCTTACTTCTCCCACCGCCTGAGTCCTGCTGAGTCCCGGTACGATGTGGGGGATCGAGAACTGCTAGCGGTCAAACTGGCCCTTGAGGAGTGGAGGCACTGGCTGGAGGGAGCACAACATCCATTCCTGGTTTGGACTGACCACAAGAACCTGGAGTACCTCCAGCAAGCCAAGAGACTGAACCCTCGACAGGCTAGGTGGGCCCTGTTTTTCAGTCGGTTTGACTTCACCCTCTCGTACCGTCCCGGCTCCAAGAACACCAAACCTGACGCACTGTCCAGGCTGTTCTCTGCCACTAACAGGGAGAATGAAGTCGGGCCTATTATCCCGGTGTCCCGGATTGTGGCCCCTGTCCGCTGGGGTATTGAGGAGGCTGTTCGACGAGCCCAACGCCAGGACCCCGGTCCTGGGACGGGGCCACCGGGCCTCTTGTACGTCCCACATCAAGCCCGGGCCAAGGTTCTCCAGTGGGGTCACTCTTCCCCTCTCACCGCCCACCCGGGAGCTCGGAGGACCCTGGACTTCCTGAAAAGACGCTTCTGGTGGCCTAACATGGAGAAGGAAGTAAGGTCATTTGTCCTGTCCTGTGAGGTTTGCACCAGAACCAAGAACCCACGACAGCGTCCCCAGGGTCTCCTGCATCCTCTGACCATTCCCCGGCGTCCCTGGTCCCACGTGGCAGTCGACTTTATCACGGGTCTCCCTGAGTCACAAGGTAACACGGTCATTTTGGTCTTAGTTGACAGATTCTCCAAGGCCTGCCGCTTCATACCACTGTGCAAACTCCCCTCTGCTCTTGAAACTGCGAAACTTTTGTTTAATCATGTCTTCCGAGTCTTTGGTCTTCCACAGGACATCGTCTCAGACCGAGGGCCCCAGTTCTCCTCCCGAGTGTGGCACGGGTTCTGCAAGGTCATCGGAGCCACTGCCAGCCTCTCCTCTGGGTTTCACCCACAGTCCAATGGTCAGACGGAGAGGCTCAACCAGGACCTGGAAACCACCCTGCGAGGCCTGGCTATGGATAACCCGACATCGTGGAGCACCTGGCTGCCATGGGCGGAGTACGCCCACAACACCCTGCAGTCATCGGCCACCAAGCTGTCGCCATTCCAGTGCCAATTCGGGTTCCAGCCACCTCTGTTCCCGGACCAGGAGGAGGACGCGGGGGTGCCCTCGGTCAACCAATATGTGAGACGGTGTCGCAAGACCTGGAGCAAGGTCAGGAAGACCCTCATACAGACCTCCAGAACCAACCAGACTCAGGCCAACCGCCATAGAAGACCTGCACACGCTTTCCGCCCTGGGCAGCGTGTTTGGCTGTCCACTAAGGACCTTCCACTGCGGGTGGAGAACCGCAAGCTTGCTCCTCGCTACATTGGCCCCTTCAAGGTGGTGCGCAGGGTGAACCCTGTCTCCTACCGGCTCCAGTTGCCCCGGACTCTGAGGATCAACCCCACTTTCCATGTTTCCCTGTTACGGCCCGTACTGACGTCTACGTATGCCCCTGCCCCTAGGAACCCCCCACCCCCCCGCATCTTCCAGGGGCAGACTGTGTTCACTGTGAATCGCCTGCTTGACTCCCGCCGGGTCCGCGGCGGGTTGCAATATCTGGTGGACTGGGAGGGCTATGGTCCTGAGGAGCGCTGCTGGGTTCCTGCTCGGGATGTCCTTGATAAAGAACTATGTCGGGACTTCCATTCGGCCCATCCGGATCGCCCTGGGAACGTCAGGAGACGCTCCTAGAGGGGGGGGTCCTGTTAGGACTAGGACTGTTTTGGCCTCTAGAGGCCGCTGTTATTTCCTTTTCATGTCGTGTTTATTTTGGCCTCTAGAGGCCGCCACTGTTCCTGTGTTTTGTGTTTGTGTTAATTGCCTTATTATCTTCACCTGTGTCCTTAATTAGTTTGTCTATTTATACCCCTGAGTTCAGTCCTCTTGTCACGGAGTCTTTGTGCTGTTATGTTTATCTCCAGTTTCCTTTGTACTGTGTTTTTTGATCTTCTTAGCTTTTGTATTTTTGCACTTTGCTTTTCTTTTGGATTTTACTCTTTGGTTTTTTTTTTGTCTTTTGTTTTGCCCTGTATATAGTGTATATAGTTTAAATAAACCTTTTGATTCTTTTTCTACTTCCGCCTCACGCCTCTGCATTTGAGTCATCCCCCTGGTGGCCTAGTGGGGGTTTGCTGGATTATCACACCAACGAACCAGGTTCGAATCCCAGCAAAACCCTAACAGTGTCACTCTAATGTTCTGAATTGTACTCCATGACAGCTTTTTTTTTAGCACTCTACACCAATACCTCACGAGGCTGCATGTCACAGCAAGTGTCTGTGTTGATCTTGCCGGAGTGCCCATTCAGAATCTTTTCAGTTGCTAGTGAAAGTCGCTCAGGTGGAAATACGCGTTTCAAACAAAATGTTACTTCCCGGTTGGCGGGATTCTCGCAATGTGGTGTGCGCATGATCAAAAGTGGAACGAAGTCTCGCTACCACAAGATAACGCACGATTTCATAAGACTCTTTACTGGCTGTTTGTGCTTTCTGTGGTGTACAGTACGTTTGTAAATGTTATGCGCTCTTTTATCATCATGGGAATTGATTATAGCTCTAAATAAATACTGAAGTTTTTTTAAAGAATCCGTATAACATTATTTGTACGCCCGTATACTACGTTTATTGAATCAAATCCGTATAAAATACGGACATTCCGTATAGGTTGACATGTATGGATGTATTCCATATGAAAAATGCGAGTTTTTCAACACAAGATGATAAACTTCATATCTTCAAGCTAACGTGTGATTTTCTTTTTATTATATAGACACATTCACAAACAAAATGTACCCAAATTTATAAAAAAAATCCATCAATTTCTTCACGAGTGACATATATATATATATATATATATATATATATATATATATATATATATATATATATAAATAATTTACCAGCTGGGAGGTTCGTATGGTGAAATACCATGACCGAGGTCTTGAAAGTACTGATCGAGGCCTCTGGGCCGAGGTCACGGTATTTCACCATACGGACTGACCTTAAGCTGGTAAATAATATATTTATTTTTTTCTTTACCAAATTCTAACAGAAAACGAGAGCGCCCGAAAGGAAAAACAAAGCCAAGGCGAGCCGCCATTTTGAATCCTCATTCACGGCTGTAATGCAAATGGCTTCCTCCTCGGTATACAAGTGCACTTCCATGGCAGGAAAAAAACTACATTTTGCCGCCTATGTAGTCCCCTATTTATACAAAATTGAGTCATTCAGGATTCAGCCATGTTTTTGCTTGGCGTTAGCAACAGTTACATGTTTTTAGCTTTCTCCTGAAATGTTTTCTTTTATTTCTTCTTCCTCAGGGTAGTAAAACTCGCTTTCGCTGTGAAGACTGTCATCATCACTATCCATGATGTAAAATTAATGCTATTCTCCTGAGAAATGCAAAAATAAATGTTGACAAAAATTGCTACTATGTTTGCTGTTGTTGTGAACGAGCGAGTCGCCAGAGGTCCATAACCGGGGTCCATATCTTAGGATACAGACCTGCTCGCCAGCCAATCAGAGTGCAGGATTTGATGGAAACCGGACCGCGAAAAAAATAGAGATTTATGTCATGGTTTTGGTTCTCCATGTCCCAGATGTAGCTCGTATGAAAAATGTAAGTGGTGTATTTCCCAGTAAAACACTCATGTCTATATATAACAGACATGAGGGTTTTACTGGGAAATACACCACTCGTATTTTTCATATGAATGAGGATAAACTCGACCGTGTATTATTTTTATATATAAAGAGCGAAAGACTCCTCATGGTGTCTAGTCAGCTGTTCAGTTGCAAAGATCAAATCTTCCCCAAGATATTTCTCACTAAGCAATCAGGGGACTGAAATGGATGTGAAAGCAGAGATCAAACAAGGATTCTGGGGAAAATTGATGGATCTTAGTTTGAGCTTCATTTAAAAATCTCAGTATCTCTCCCTTTTCCCATGATTCCCTCTGGCCTGGGTTGGAAAAAAGCTTTGAGTTTTGATCCAGCCTGAGATTCATCTCTTAAAAAAAATCAACACAGCTTATTTAAAAGTTTTGAGAGAACATCTGAGAAAGTGGATAACGGTCTCTTCTAATCTGAGTCACTGAACAAATTTGATTCGATGTGAGACAGTGTTTATTTTTGCCATGATGGAAAAATAATATGTTAGAAAAACTGTTTCTAAAGCAGAAAGTTATGAGGTTCTGCTCTGCACTGTTAATTTCAAATCACAGGAAGATTTAGCAAACTAGCTGGGGCATATTACAGATGTTACACTCACTGTTTTAGCATCCAGTGAAAGTTTAAAAGCAATATATTTATTACTGGAGCTTTGGTTGTCAGAAATATTTAACTTAAATTATTCATATTCTAGTTTAGCAATACGAGTCTCATTATACGAGGCTGTTATTCGTTAATAGCCGTGCTCCATGTTGGCTAATCCAGACTTGATTTATAATGAAGACTAAAAATAAGTTTAATCTTTAGGCTAATATGAAATAAATAAATTAAAACCAATTGCCCTAATCAGTTTACTTTAAATTACCAATACAGTCTTGAAGGTTTGTAAGATTTTACACACGCAATTTACAAAGATACAAATGGTTAAGCTTAAAGTGCATATCCTGGACCAATTTCGTGTTTTTTTATATGAAAGCATGTCCCTTTACACACTCATCCAGAAGGGAAATTTTGCACAAGGCCATCTGTCTACAGCAGAAAAAAATAAAATAAAACGCGTCTGGAAAAATCCCAAGGGAGTCTGGAGCCAGATTCGTGACGTCACGTGCGGATCCGCCAGCAGGCTGCGAGAGTTTGCATGGGTTCAGTGCACAGTCTGTGTAGACCAAGTTTAGCAGCTAGCGATTTTGCATTGAAATATGGAATTGTCGCCTGAGCTTCTAAACCCATGGATTCATGCATCAATGCTCTATCATCATTATCTATAATAATGATCTATTGTTACATAAATCATATTTTTTCTAATTACTATTATGCATTTATATATTTCTTCATTTAGAAGAGTACTGGCTACTGTAGGAGAAAGATTTCATAAGCTACACACATGGAATCGGCTAAGCAGGGTTGTATATACATTTTATGTGTTTGACAGGTCCCAAGATCTCAAGCCCTGACACACATATCCCTTGATACATGTGAAGTAAGTGTTTTATCACCCAGCCCTTTCGTGTTGTTTACTTTTGTGTGTGTCAATAAATAACATTATCCGTGTACCACACAAACACAGGAACACCTAATTTAGAGTATAGTCTCTCTTATTTCTTACCCTGGCAACAGTCAACTTGTGAATCACCGATTTTCTTGGTCTTTTTCTCGGCTCTGCTTTGGTCCTCAGCTTTCGGGTGCCTCACACGAAGCGCTCCCATTTCTCTCTCGTTGTCCGGTCTTTTGGAAAACGATGAGTACTAATCCCATCAAGATCTGTCAGTGCGTTTACATGCACATAGAGAGAATCGAATTTCTGCCGTTGCTCGACTGAAATCGAAGTTCAAAATGCCAACCTTAATTCGGCTGAAATTGAACCGAACTTGATTTCTCGGAATCGAGCTACACGACCTAGATTATGCGATTGTAGCCGAGCTACTTAGTGCATGTAACCCTATCGAGCTACGTATTCGAGCTACTTACTTCAGCACTGCCCCTTCCGGAAGTGACGAGTGACGAGACCACAAGCGGGAAACACAACAGCCTCGGTCGGCATGACAACGGCATGAATCTTTTCTTTTTGTGGCATTGTTTGCACTGTTAAAATTTAGCTCACTTACTGTATCACCAAATACATCTGTACAGCTGTTGCATAGCTGTGAATTGTGTACATAAACAAGTCACTGTATTTGTGTGTGTGTATATATATATATATATATATATATATATATATATATATATATATATATATGTCCAACATCTGAAGAATGTCAATAAAAACAAAACAATTGAACTTTTTGTGTTTATTAAGACATAAGTTAAATTGTAAGCAAAAAATGGACTTTAGAAAAATATTTTTTGTAAGCAAAAAAAAAAAAAAATTTTTGTAAGCAAAAAATGGACTTTAGAAAAATATACAATTGTGCAAAATAAGTTGTCTTACAAAACAGTGGTCTGCGCAGGACAGTTTGTAGCCATACAGTCTGTTAGAGCAGGGCTTTTCAAAGTGTGGGGCGCGCCCCCCCGGGGGGCGCCAGAGTTCTTCAGGGGGGGCGCAACGTGAGAGACAAAATGGATCGATTTTTAGTACCTAAAGCTACAGTGAGTGTCTGGGCCAAGCAAAAAAACAGAGCCTCCAGGATGTTGCGATTTGCAACTTCAGCGCAAATTCAACCAATCCCCGCGAATTCAGGGCGGTGTTGCAATTATATCCAATCACCGCAACTTTCCCGCAAATTTGACCAATCGTTGGCGTCGTCTTGAGGTGACGTCGACAACCTACCTTCCGCCTTACTTCCGTGTGTTCAAGAGAAGCAGCATGCGCGTCGTGTTGCCAGATTGGGCGATTTCAAGTGCATTTTGGCGGGTTTTGAACATATTTTGGACTGGAAAACGTCAGCAGTATCTGGCAACACTGAAAGTGTGTTATGTTTACAGTGAAGGACTGTGTGCACTTTATTTTTTTTTACTTAATACAAGAAGTTAATGGATGCCAACATTTTTGCCAAAATGGTATTTTATTTTCCATTGTTTAGGCAGCTTCAGCATCATACTGTGAGATTCTGTTCAAATTGTTTTTTTCTTCTATGAAGCCTGAGCCATTTATTTTATTAGTTTATAATTATTGTTTAATTTAGTCTTCAGGAGAGACTGCCTGCACACAGTACTAGTATTAATAGTTTTTTTTTCTTACATAAAAGCTGAGGCATTTATATTATATTTTAAGGTAACTTCATGTTGTGCTGTGAGGTTCTATGCACTTTAACTTTTGAACCAACAGGTGCATTTGGATAAGTAAAGCCTATTTTTCTGCATTTTTGTAGTCCTGGTAATCTTTTATATTGGTAAAGTTATTTATAGGACCATTTCTCTTTGTTTTTTTAATCAATAGTTTTTCAGTAATAACTTAATATTTAACATATCACTCAATTTTAATCACAAAAAGAGAAAATCGCAACAATTTCTCACAACTTTCACTTCCTCCCGCAATGTAATCGCAACAAAAACCTAAAAAACACCGCAACTTTCATCGCAATTTTTTTGGAAACCCCCGCAACATCAGACATTTTAGCCCACAACAATCACAAAAAAGGCCCGTGGAATCCTGGGACTGGAAAAAGAAGGAAGTATGACCACGATTATTTAAAGTTTGGATTTTCATGGACTGGATCTGAAGATGCTCCACTGCCACAGTGTGTTGTCTGCCAAGAGATGCTAGCTAACGATGCTATGGGATGTTTAAAATGTGTAAAACAAGATGTTTTAAAAATCACAGATGTTTAAAATGTGAAAAAGAAAAAAATAATGTGTACAACAACCATTTTTTTTAAAAATACGAATGGAACATTAAGTATAGCAACAACAAAAATTGTAAGGGGGGGCGCTGTTGTTTATTTGCTCTCCGAGGGGGGGGCTCACTCTCCCACACTTTGAAAACCCCTGTGTTAGAGCAAGCCTAACAGCTTGAACACGGAACTTGTGAACACAGAACTGCCAGTGTTGCCAGATTGGGCGGTTTTAAGTGCATTTTGGCGGATTTGAACATATTTTGGGCTGGAAAACGTCAGCAGTATCTGGCAACACTGCTGATAACTTTGCTTATACTCTTGAATAGCTCTTCTTCATGACGACAACTGGAAGTGTACCAACACGATGGGGCGTGTAGCGCCACCTGTGGCTCGGGTGCACAATGTACCTCACACAATAGCTCGATTTCCTTGTGTGCATGTAGGATTGGATTTCTCTGGCACCCCTGCTGGGACCCTTAGCTCGATTACCGACAGTAGCTCGATTTGTATGTGCATGTAAACGCACTGTGTGTTGCGACACCGTCCTACGATACATCTGTTAACCATTTTAATAATTACGTGATAACGTTGAAGAAATTTGCAGAAAACCACCAGGTCATTTTCTCATAAACAAACCAGCGCTGACGTAGGATTCAGAGGGAGGCGTCCCGCACGTGACGTCACGAAAATCAATGTTTCTCAAGAAATTCAAATGCCAAGTTTTTTCAGAGGCGGACCAATTCACCTCAAATGGCTTGATTTCAACTGAATTTTTCTGGTATTGCGCAAGGTAAAAAAAATTGCACAAAATGTGACAGATATTTGACCAAAGTTTAATATAAAATAGGAGAATTACATTGATCTTGCTCCTGAATTTATCTGTGATCTGCACTTTAAAGTTAGAACTGTTAGCAACTGGCTAAGGAGCAGCTTTTTGCCCCCTTTCTTTTTCACCTTCACTCACTGAAATGAAGAATCAGTCATACAGAAGCCTTGTAGCTTTTCATATCTGCTACGTTTCCCTCAAGATTTCCTCGAAATTTCATTCTGCAGCTAGCTTGCTAAAAACATTGACAAATTCTTGCTAGCTAGCAATGCTAGCTTGAACTGTTATCTAATTATCTACTGTTATCTATTATCTAAACAGTCAGTGATGCTACACTGAAAAACAACTTTGTATTTTACCAAAGCCTATAAAATTTTTAATAATCAGTGGATTACTTCATTTAAGATAAAAACAACAAATTATTCCTCAATTAGTTTAAAACATTAAAAAAAAATTACAAAGCCTCAGCTCTGACAAAAAGTAATCTAAAATCGTCCACTGTTTCATTGGTTGTTTTCCAAAATAGTGTTCTTGATCCTCTAATACATAAATGTACTGATTTCATACGGTAATTTCAAATGACAGTCTAGTTCTTATCCATGTTATTGCAGTAGCATAATCGTCCCCATTTTTCTGTGAAAATTTTTAGACTAGGTTCTTAAGGAACATTTGACATTTGGTTCCCATGCCTCCATTGGTTTCAAAAACCAGGGGTGTGAAGGTACCCATTTCTACATTGAGAATTCTTTGTTGGTATTTTCTTTTCTTTTCGTTCTCTTGTTCTTTGAAAATCTCCGATATATGCTTTTTCTGGTTACTTTGGGAGTTTACATGCATTACATGGACGTCAAAGAATGCTGTAACTCCCCTGGTCCAGAAACCTCCAGCCTTTATATCGAGTCGGGCTTCAGGACTTCTATTGGTGGACTTCAGATCAAAACCTTCGTTGTCTAGTGGGATAAGTCTCGGTTCTGCCTCTATGTCATTACAGACTTTACCAAGTAGTGTCGTCAAACAATCACGAATACCATCATGTCTTTGAGCCACGAAGTCCCCTCTTTTGCAAGATAAGGCATGGTTGACGGAGAAACTTGCTCCACAAGTACAAAAACTTGGAAGGTCAGGTAATGTGAGGTTGTAGCGCAGTCTCAAGGAGTCCCTGAATTCTTTTTTGATTAAGGCAAAGCCCTGCTCTTTGATGGGTATTGTGTTCAGCCATGAGCTGGCACCTTTGTCCCTCGCTTGTGTAACGTACGTTAGTAGATCTGTTGGGAGGGAGGCATCGATGTGTTCCATTTTAGATCTCATTATCGCTGTCTTAAGTGACTGGTACGGTTTCTTCAGGTCCGCCATTGTTGAAGGCATCAATGTACTTTGCGATACGATTGACTGTACATGTGAAAACGTTATTGAAGTTGAAGCAGCGTATTGTTGAGGCGCTTCTTCTTTCAATGCAGGTATGCCTAACCCTCCCTGAATGGGGGATAGAGTTACAAGTTCATTTAACATGCCAGACAACAGATCTGTTTGCCCAAACAACGTAGGCAGAAACAGCTTGTTGATGGTTTTGGGAATAGGATCTACGTAGTCTTCAAAAGAACTTATTGTTCGCATAAAATAAGTGAATTTCGATTTATACCCCTTGGTAAAGGCGATATAAGCTGAATGCGGTTGGCTCTTTGCAAACTCACTGAGTGTTTCAATTTCTTCCATTTAAAACACTTCTCATAGCAGTATTCGTCTTTATAGCTCTTGGATCCTATCACAGCACCCAGATGGCGTTTTACCTTCTGTAGTTATATTGACTTCTGCGCCAAAAACTCTTTCTGCTTCTGAGGCTAGGGCCTGTGATTTAACGATCAACCAGCTTTTAGAGCCATTTACATGGCAACCATATTTCTTTCCTTCCTGGCATAGGCATTCATACCAACAATTGTATTTTATGACTGTAGACATACATATAGTCGAGTTCAAAGGTTTACACACTCTTAAAGCAAAGAATATATATTTATATCTAAACATTTACTGAGTTGGGCGGCACGGTGGTGTAGTGGTTAGCGCTGTCGCCTCACAGCAAGAAGGTCCAGGTTCGAGCCCCGTGGCCGGCGAGGGCCTTTCTGTGCGGAGTTTGCATGTTCTCCCCGTGTCCGCGTGGGTTTCCTCTGGGTGCTCCGGTTTCCCCCACAGTCCAAAGACATGCAGGTTAGGTTAACTGGTGACTCTAAATTGACCGTAGGTGTGAATGTGAGTGTGAATGGTTGTCTGTGTCTATGTGTCAGCCCTGTGATGACCTGGCGACTTGTCCAGGGTGTACCCCGCCTTTCGCCCGTAGTCAGCTGGGATAGGCTCCAGCTTGCCTGCGACCCTGTAGAACAGGATAAAGCGGCTAGAGATAATGAGATGAGATGAGATTTACTGAGTTAGGTTTGACTGATGAACATAAAGATGAGTAATAAAATGGCCAACCAGTGTGTCAAGATATTCAACAAGTATGGCGGAACTCCATCCTTAAGAAACTATGGTAACCCATTGAGTTGATTTTTCATGGGCACACAGGGATCCCAGCCATGGACTGACGTCCGTCCATGCCCCTCGCGATTCTGATTGGCGGTTTGATTTTGGCCGGAACTAGAAGCGCGAGCACGCCTACATAACTTATTTTTGTCTACAGATAATTTCATATTTATCGGGTTTTTCCACCGAGAACAGCTCAAACAGCGCAACAACATAATAATCATTTTTTACAAACTTTAAAAAGATGTCAGAACAAGTTAACCAAGGAGAGAAAGATGAAGTCAAAACCGGGGAGAGAAAGAAAGTTTTGACAGAGGAAGAAAAGGAAAGAAGCGGTGAAAGAGTGAGAGAAAGGCGAAGAAATCTTTCACAGGAAAAGCGACAAGCTGAAAGAGAAAGAAAACGTGCAAAAAATGAATGAATAGAAATGATGAGTTGTAGGAATTTAATTCTAAATAGCGATGTTGATTTCGAAATCACTGCGAAATCCTTCGGGATCTGACAAGTTAACCTGAATCCAGTCAGTGTTTTCATGAATCGTGTATCTTTTGTTTTCAAAACATTTTGCTATATATCCCACCCCTGTCAAAATGGTTCAACCCACCATCCACCCACGAAACCCCTCTATCTGACCCATGGCGGTGAGTAAAGTGAGTACGGAAATGTCATCACAAAGTTTTACCCAATAAATGAGAGTGTTTTCACAGCCCCTGTGTACATTTGCATTTCTAGATATTAGACAAAGTTAACACAGATGGGAGATGTAAATGACAATGAGCATGAAATGAGCATTTTGAATGAGACATGACAAACATTTGGTATCCAAAAATGCCACTAGGCCTTTCCCCGCTCTCCCCACAGCACAGTTAAATGCATGAAAATGAAGTTATGGCAAACAGTGATTAATGACGAGCATGGCTTATGAAGCCAGTTATACTGATCAACTCAAACGGTATGGACAAGGAAAGAAAAGAGCAATACACTAGCAACAGGTCAGCTGATGGTAAAGTGGTGGTAAAAGGCTGCCTGTGCGAGCTCCGTTAGCTTAGCTTTAATATCGCCTGCACGGTTTGGCTCCTGTTGCAACTTGGCCCACGAGGGTAAAAATTTCAACCAAAGACCTTGAAAACTTGAGACATGATTTATATATTTTTATATTTTTTTATATTGATTTATATTTTTTATACTTTTTTATACTTTTTTTTATATTTATTTATACTTTTCCTTACTTTTTCCTTACTTTTTGGTGAAATTTGCCATTCTGTGCTCAAAATAAGAAAGTATGTCACCTATGATTTTGGTGTAGAGCAGAGGAAAAAACTGGGTGGGGGAGGGGCGGTTTCTGTCACGCTCAATCCACAGAAATAACGTCAGAGAGCAAATTATCTCGCTAGCACAGTGATTTTCTAAGATGGACACAGAGCCGAAGATGAAAATGACAACTCCCGATGTGTCGTGTTCTGTGTCAAACAGCTGACTAGCTGTATTGGAGCTATTAGAGAGCAACAACTGCAAGTCGTGCGGATTCGTCATTCTAGATTACATGCTTTGCAGGCTGCTTTAGAACATCCCCACGCCAAAACTAGCTATATCAGTATTTACTCACCACGGAAATCAGTTTAACCTTTAACTGAACCACACTCCTATCTGTAATTAGATTTTAAATCTTCATATGAGTGGAGCCCCATAGGCATAGAGTGTGGATACATAAAGGAACCCATCGAGTTGTTTTCTGATGGTTTCGGTCCTGTGTGTGTGTGTGTGTGTGTGTGTGTGTGTGTGTGTGTGTGTGTGTGTGCCTGCCACCCCAGGAAACCCAACAGCTGAGTAGTGAGTAGCCCATCGAGTTGTTTTCTGATGGTTTCGGTCCTGTGTGTGTGTGTGTGTGTGTGTGTGTGTGTGTGTGTGTGCCTGCCACCCCAGGAAACCCAACAGCCGAGTAGTGAGTAACCCATCGAGTTGTTTTCTGATGGTTTCGGTCCTGTGTGTGTGTGTGTGTGTGTGTGTGTGTGTGTGTGTGTGTACCTGCCACCATGGGAAACCCAACAGCAGAGTAGTGAGTAACCCATCGAGTTGTTTTCTGATGGTTTTGGTCCTGTGTGTGTGTGTGTGTGTGTGTGTGTGTGTGTGTGTGTGTGTGTGTGTGTGTGTGTGTGTGCTTGCCACCATGGGAAACCCAACAGCTGAGTAGTGAGTAGCCCATCGAGTTGTTTTCTGATGGTTTCGGTCCTGTGTGTGTGTGTGTGTGTGTGTGTGTGTGTGTGTGTGTGTGTGTGTGTGTGTGTGTGTGCCTGCCACCATGGGAAACCCAACAGCTGAGTAGTGAGTAACCCATCGAGTTGTTTTCTGATGGTTTCGGTCCTGTGTGTGTGTGTGTGTGTGTGTGTGTGTGTGTGTGTGTGTGTGTGTGTGTGTGTGCTTGCCACCATGGGAAACCCAACAGCTGAGTAGTGAGTAACCCATCGAGTTGTTTTCTGATGGTTTCGGTCCTGTGTGTGTGTGTGTGTGTGTGTGTGTGTGTGTGTACCTGCCACCATGGGAAACCCAAAAGCTGAGTAGTGAGTAACCCATCGAGTTGTTTTCTGATTGTTTCGGTCCTATGTGTGTGTGTGTGTGTGTGTGTGTGTGTGTGTGTGTGCTTGCCACCATGGGAAACCCAACAGCTGAGTAGTGAGTAGCCCATCGAGTTGTTTTCTGATGGTTTCGGTCCTGTGTGTGTGTGTGTGTGTGTGTGTGTGTGTGTGTGTGTGTGTGCCTGCCACCATGGGAAACCCAACAGCTGAGTAGTGAGTAACCCATCGAGTTGTTTTCTGATGGTTTCAGTCCTGTGTGTGTGTGTGTGTGTGTGTGTGTGTGTGTGTGTGTGTGTGTGTACCTGCCACCATGGGAAACCCAACAGCTGAGTAGTGAGTAACCCATCGAGTTGTTTTCTGATTGTTTCGGTCCTGTGTGTGTGTGTGTGTGTACCTGCCACCATGGGAAACCCAAAAGCTGAGTAGTGAGTAGCCCATCGAGTTGTTTTCTGATTGTTTCGATCCTGTGTGTGTGTGCCTGCCACCATGGGAAACCCAACAGCTAAGTAGCGAGTAACCCATAGAGTTGTTTTCTGATGGTTTCGGTCCTGTGTGTGTGTGTGTGTGTGTGTGTGTGTGTGTGTGTGTGTGTGTGTGTGTGTGCCTGCCACCCCGGGAAACCCAACAGCTTAGTAGTGAGTAGCCCATCGAGTTGTTTTCTGATGGTTTCGGTCCTGTGTGTGTGCGCATGCCTGCCAGCACAGGAAACCCAACAACTAGTGAAGTAGAGTAGTAGTCAGGACAGTATAGTAGTGAGTAACTTGTCACTGTTGTCGCCCGACATTTTGTGCAACATAAGGAAACAGTATAGTAATTATAATGGTAGAAAAATAAAACAAAAGAAGCTGGCTATGATAATAAGAAAATTCTACAACCCAGAAACAGATAGGAGCTCCGCTTTTTGGCAGTGCCTAAATCTATATATTTCCATAAAATCAAGTCATACGTGAGCTGATAGCTGATGACGTGTGTTTTATTCTATCCACATTCACTGGATTTTCAGAAACAGAGCATTTTTATTTTTGTTTTTAGAAAATTCGATAAATAAAAACTTGATACAAAACGTCCGACAAAATAATTTCCGCTTAGAATGTAAACAAACTGGCAAAATGACTGGAGCAATTTGTGCAAAATGCTATCATAATAATTATTAGGGAAAAAAGATACATTCTTACCATCAAATACTTTCTTTACATATTTTGTTGCCTTTTTTTTATTTTTGGGGGTTTTGTTTTCGAGTAGAGTTTTTATTTCATCCTTGGTTGGTTGAGCAACATGCGCCGCCATTTTGTTTTTCTCTGCTCATGGTATATGAGCTGATAGCCTAGTAGTAGAGTAGCCAATCAGAGCACGCAATTGCTCATATCCAGTGAATATGGATAGGATAATAATAGTCATAATAATGCTAATTGCTACCATCTTCTTCAGATCAGATCTGGAGACTGACAGAGTCCTGAAGCAACTGTTAAAAATGTTATGTATGACTTTATGTAAATCCATAAGTCATGATGAAACAGATGGACCTTGTTTTTCTATCTAAAAATGATTTAGATGACTACATCTTATGCAGTAAATGTATCCAGTTTTAGGTTAGGCTATTTGGTCAGGAAAAAATGAAGGACGGCCCTGTTCCTCTGAGAAGGTGTCTTTCCCCATTCTTTCATCCTCACCTGAGCGACTGTAAGACTCGTGGCATGTGTTTGTGATCTCAGCTGCCAGGTCGAGGTAATGCTGCCTCTTTTCTGGAACGCCATCGTCTGCCCCGATGCCCACCATCCCGCCGGCGAAACAAGCCAGATGCCCCATCTTATGGTCGAGAATTCCACCTCTCCATTCAGCAAAATATGTAAGACCTCCTGAAGATTTCTGCACCAAGTTGGCCTCTATTGCCTGCAACAAAAGATTAGGAGTTGAAAGTTATGATACATACATAGTATGACAACTCTCTCATGCAATATTTAATTGATTAAAAGGCTACTTATTTATTACCTCCACCAACTTTGTTGGAGTAGGTTATGTTTTCGGCTCCATTTGTTTGTCTGTTCCCAACGTAACTCAAAAAGTGGTGATTTGGATTTGGATGAAATTTGGAGGAAAGGTGGGCCATGGGCCAAGGAACAATTGATTAGATTTTGATACAAGTCTGGATATGTATGTGGATCCAGGATTTTTTTTTTATCTTTTCCCAACGTAACTCAAAAACATGGGTTAGTGAACGGATTTTGATGAAATCCGGTGTACAGCTTTAGTATTATCCAGGGTTCAATTGATTTCATTTTGATGTTGATAATATGTGGCTTGGCAGAGGTATGAACTCTACCGAGTGTCGTCCTAGTTTTTTAAAATGAAGATGAGGCTTTTAACCTTCAGCAGTCTATTAAAACAATGTAGAAACCGTTTTCTCTGGTTCCTTTTACAAATCCTATTTTTCAGGACCACAGTGTGCACCTGAGACTATTTTTTGGGATGCACTGGTATAGCTTTAACCCAATAATTATTTGTTTTCTAATAATGCTATACAGCCAATAATGCTAGTACATCATCACCCAGAGGTGGGGACTTGAGACTTGGGGACTTGGACTCGAGTCGACTCGAGTCACTGTTTTCATGACTTGTGACTTGACTTGACAAAACATGAAAATACTTGAGACTTGACTCGGACTTGGAAGTTTAAGACTCGGGACTTGACTTGACTTGACACACGATGACTTGAGTGACTTGAGTGTTATTTCCATCGTGTTTTTATTGTGAAAATAAAATGTAATATGCACATACTTCAGTAATCTGGATTGCACTGCCATTGCGTTGTCACCGCCCTGTCCATCAGGTACGCGCTCTGCGTGGGCTATATACCGGCACGCCCCATGCCACGATGTGTTCACAGATTTCACATCATATCATCATGTCAGCCATCCCAAGAGTCATCACTTTCAGCTTCAAGGGCTACTGCCTAGAAGGTAAACGACGAACGGCGCAGTGCAAGATTTGCAATGTGACGATTTCTGACAGCCAGACCACGACCTCCAATTTCGGCCGGCATTTGAAGATCCATTCTGCCCAGTAAGTTTATTAATGTGTTGTTATTTGGTGATAGCAGCTAAACTCGTCGTTAGCCAATGTTAGCCACGAGAGTGAGCGGTAGGAGGATTTTAGCCGTTGCAGATGTAGCTAGGGATTCAGTTTATTATTGTGAAGTTCTTATGTGAATGCTGGTAAGCAATGTAGTTATGTCAAGTTTAATGATATTATATATCAGTAGTAGTAAGTTGATTGTACACTTTGCAGTCGTGATGCTGAATAACATAAGCAGCTTCCTACCCTGTTGTTCTGTTTCAGGGTTAAGCTAATGGTCAGCTTGTGAACATGTACACGTTCATGAGCAGTACAAATTCGTATAAGTGTGTTCATGTACATTAGCCAGACTGTCCATAGGGCATAGAGGCAGGGGAGTTTATCATAGCCGTTTGAAATAGCAGTGCAGCAACCTGCACATTTTTTTCGTCACACTACCCGATCAAAAAAGAAAAGAAAACTCCGTCCCACTGCCTATCATGCACTATTGAAAAAAGCGCCACGATTTGGATTCCCCGGCATGCCACTCGCTGTTTGAATACAGGCTAGCAGCAATACTAAACTCTGCAAAATAGGCTGACTGTGCGCAGGAGTCTCGGTTCCCGCTGTAACACAGTGTTACGAAAATAAATTGTGCAGTCATCCAAACCATGAATTTACATTTAGTATATCAGGCTACCAGGCCGCCAAAACAATGGCTTGAATGACTACAATTTAGAGAGCACAACTCTGTAACTGAACAGGTGCATTGGATATTTCCCAGTGAGGTAATTTAAAAAGTCTCTGGGTAATTGTTCAAGCAAAGATGAATCCCGCGCACTGTCCTTTCCGTATTGTTCCCGAAACGTTGCACTTGTGGTAAGGACAGTGCGTTAGCCACGACCGAAACATTGTGAGCAAAGTTCCTGTGGAAAGGAATGCGCGGGATGCATATTTCATTTAACATTTATTTTCGTAACAATCTATTATAGCGGGAACCAAGACTCCCGCGCCAAAGTCGTATGTCCCCACTCCGCACAGGCTGAGGCAGCCTCGGAGAGCGAGAGAGCGCTTTTGCACACACCTCTGTAGCTTGTCATATGGGGTAAGATGATGTCACTTTTGCACGGGCGAACAGGTCTTCTTTTTGAGACCTAAATTATGTCTGACATTTCTCTATCCTTTGGGTTTTTTTTTTTTTACTGGCGCAAACATACATCGAAGTCACTTCAGGTTTCTCCATGTGTATCTTATTAATAATAATCATCTCATCTGACGTGATTAGAGATTGGAGGAGCTCATGCCCCTGTTAACCCAAGGTGTCGTCCTACCCTCTTTTAACTACGCACATAACAGAATGCCAATTCTCTGTTTATTTTTCTTGTTGGCTGATGACAATGTGAGAAACTTATTTGGCTTTCAATCTTGCAATCAATTTTGCCATCAATAAATAACTTTGTGACATTATTACTGTTTTGTTTTATGTATTTTACAGAACATGAGTATTTAAAATGCAAATATTTAACAGGTTGGGCACATGTGCCAGGGATGTTTACTGACATTTACTTATGTATTGCCTTTTCAATGTACGTATTAAATTCATATTCTGCTGCTAAAATTACGCCAATACGCCTAAGGTGACTTGACTTGGACTTGACTTGACTTATTATAGGACTTGACTTGACTTGACTTGACACAGCCTGTGACTTGACTTGACTTGCCCAAGACAAAAAAGACTTGGGACTTACTTGGGACTTGAAGGTTAAGACTTGAGACTTACTTGAGACTTGCACATGTGTGACTTGGTCCCATCACTGTCATCACCCCTTTAATACAGATCCAGACGTTTACTATAAGTACACTAGATCATTAAAGTGTTTCAAAGAATAGGATTAATAAACCCTCAGGCAGTTATTTTATTGATCTATATTTACTGTGTTCCTATTCACTCAATGGTGACTAAATTACTAGCTTGCGTCTTGGATAAACTGATTACATACTTGGGTACATACACTATATACCCAAAAGTATGTGGACACCTGAAAATCATATCCATATGTGCTTTTTGAGCATTCCATTGCAGAATTAGTTCCTCTTTAGCTTTATAATAACCTCCACTCTTCTGGGAAGGCTGTCCACTAGATGTTGGAGCATGGTTTTAGGAATTCGTGTTCATTTACCCACAAGAGCATGAGTGAGATCAGGTACTGATGTCGGTAGAGGAGGCCTGGGGTTTAGTTGGCATTCCAAGTCACCCCAAAGGTGTTCAGTAGGGTTGAGGTCAAGGGTTTGTGCAGGCCACTCCAATGTTGGTGTAACATATCTTCATGGAGCTTGCTTTGTGCACAGGGGCATTGTCATGCTGGAACAGGTTTGGACTCTTAGTTCCAGTGGAAGGAAATTATAATACTACAGCATATGTTCTATAAAATTGTCAGGGCTTTCTCCAAAGCGCAGACACACGACACTCCACCGTGCTGTGCAATGTCAGTGCCGCGCTGTCACTTGCACACACACCCCCCAAAAAAAATCAATACCATAAATTGAACAATGCAGAGTACTTTCCACACCTAGACATCTCCTAAATATATCCCCTCTGAAAATGAGTAATAACTATATACATAAATAGGAAGATATTGTAATATATAGGTCTAGACTATCCTGGTGCTCAACCCGGAAGTGAAAAATAGTTTCACTGCGTGCACTGACTGCCATTCGCAACCATACATAAAACCACATTATAGGTGCTGGTCGCTAGATGGCGCTGCTGCATGATTTGACCTCGATTCTGTTCCTGGCACTATACTGCAGGCTTTTGTGTGTGACTTTTGCCCCTGTTCTTAACTTTTTGTAAAATCTATAATTGTTCCATCAGATGTGTATGCATAATAATAATAATAATATTATTGGCTGGCTTTTTTCGTGGTGTATCAGATACATTCCATTCAGCTACACGTCTTTGACTCGTTCAATGTCATGCTAGCTGAATGGAATATATCTGATATACCACGAAAAAAGCCAGCCAATATTATTTAAATATTTCTCTGAATTGACTGTTTCCAGTGTTTTCATTCCAAATCTAATTTTGCCCCTTGCATATTTGACAAGGTAAAAAAGAGCAAATTTAATAATGTTGAACTGTGCCTAAATAAGCCCTAGATGCCACCAGAATGCACCATTTGAAGTTTTTAACTTCAAAATTTTCTGGGGGAGCATGCCCCCAGACCCCTCTAGCACCTTATGGGCTGGGCTCTGCATCAGTAACGTCGCTCTGATATATATATTTTTTTTCTGGGGAAAGCCCTGATTGTATGTTTCCAACTTTGTGGTAACAGTTTGGGGAAGATCCATATATGGATGTCTTCATTGTCGGATGTGATGGTCAGGTGTCCATAAAACTTTGGCCATACAATGTATAGATTCTTCATTCACAATTGCCCAGTGGAAAAGCAGGTTCTGTTGACTGTTATTATAGCAGGCACTAGTTATCCAATCATAACCGCATATTAATTTGCTTGAACGGATCCCGGACAAAATTTCTAGAAGTAGGAATACAGAGGGGGAGCAGCACGGTGGTGTAGTGGTTAGTGCCGTCGCCTCACAGCAAGAAGGTCCGGGTTCGAGCCCCGTGGCCGGCGAGGGCCTTTTAGAGCTTTTAGAGCCATTTACATGCCAGCCATATTTCTTTCCTTCCTGGCATAGGCATTCATACCAACAATTGTATTTTATGACTGTAGACATGCATATAGTCGAGTTCAAAAGTTTACACACTCTTAAAGCAAAGAATATATATTTATATCTAAACATTTACTGAGTTGGGCGGCACAGTGGTGTAGTGGTTAGCGCTGTCGCCTCACAGCAAGAAGGTCCGGGTTCGAGCCCCGTGGCCGGCGAGGGCCTTTCTGTGCGGAGTTTGCATGTTCTCCCCGTGTCCGCGTGGGTTTCCTCCGGGTGCTCCGGTTTCCCCCACAGTCCAAAGACATGCAGGTTAGGTTAACTGGTGACTCTAAATTGACCGTAGGTGTGAATGTGAGTGTGAATGGTTGTCTGTGTCTATGTGTCAGCCCTGTGATGACCTGGCGACTTGTCCAGGGTGTACCCCGCCTTTCGCCCGTAGTCAGCTGGGATAGGCTCCAGCTTGCCTGCGACCCTGTAGAACAGGATAAAGCGGCTAGAGATAATGAGATGAGATGAGGAATATGGAGGGTTGTACAAACAGTGACGAACCCAAGTAAAATATAATACAGTTCTCTTGTATCTCTCTGTACATGCTAAACAGGAACAGTGTGCCCGTGTTGCTCTGGGCATCTATGGTTTATGCATGGTAAATCAGAAGGGTCTGGTCGCTGGTGGATTGAAGTCAAGCCTCATTGAGATTCCATCGGGCTTACGTTGTGGGAAACTTATGAATCTGCTAATAACAACATGACAGAAAGGAAATGGTTCCATTTTCAAGTGATTTTCCTCTAGCAATCAATCTCTGAAGTCTCCCTGTGTGTTTTATATCTCTATTCAGCTGTTTTTCTGAGGTGAAAACAAAAGATCAATAGTAAACAATCATCTTCATTATCTTTCGTCCTTTTTATCTTCCGTCTTCCTTTTACGCTCTTTTTCCTCACACACAGTGTCGATCTGGATCATCACTGACTCCCACTTACCGTGTGTGTTTAGTAAAACTGGCTTAATCGAAGAGGACAAACAGGAAATGTTTTTGTCCTCCAAATTCTCGATGTCATGTCTACTTAAGTGTACGTATATGATTTTATTTTCATATGCTCACAGTGTTATTCTGGCTGGCTGAGGGACTGTGTATTTCCCATCATAGCTAGCAACTGCATACAAGTTTACGTGTATACATTTCACATACACTCCCGAGATGCACTCTTCCATACCTCCAGAGCGCTGTAGTACATGCGCTTAGCCTCCTCATCTGTCTTGTCTGACATCAGGTATGATTTGATCAGGTACTCGTAGAAGCTGTCTCCCAGACCTCCCAGAGAAACGTGATCTGAGAAAAGAGATCAGAGAAAATCAAAAGCCATTTCCATGCCAGAAGCTATAAATCACTGCTTGATGTTGGAAATTATTTTAATTTACCTGAAAAATTGAATCAAAATCTTGATCTAATTAGGTGCTTGTCGCACACCATGGTTTTAATGTTTTACAAATAACACTAGCTCAGTGTATGAGCCTTTTATTGAACAGCCTCACACTCCAAGTGCTTTTAGTAAAGCAATAAAGGCATCATTTAGAGTCCCATAGTCCCATTAAAGAAAGATTTAGCTTTCCTTATGTAACTGCTGTTCATTTAATTTGGTCTGTGGCAATAAGGGTGATTAAATATTAATAAAATGCAAGAAACTTAAAAAAAAACAAAAAACACCTTTATATGTATATATGTATAATGTTAGCCTTGACAAGCCCAGAGGCCACGCCTCCTTCACCGAGACTGAGGCAAACAGGCCACACCTCCTTCACCGAGACTGAGGCAAACAGGCCACACCTCCTTCACCGAGACTGAGGCAGAGAGGCCACACCTCCTTCACCGAGACTGAGGCAGAGAGGCCACACCTCCTTCACCGAGACTGAGGCAGAGAGGCCACACCTCCTTCACTGAGACTGAGGCAGAAAAGCCACGCCTCCTTCACTGGGACTAAGGCAGAGAGGCCACACCTCCTTCACTGAGACTGAGGCAGAAAAGCCACGCCTCCTTCACTGGGACTAAGGCAGAGAGGCCACACCTCTTTCACCGAGACTGAGGCATAAGCATGCTCACTGAGGTTCCTGTTCACATTTTACATCTAATATTGTAAAGTTTTAAAGGAAAATTAGGGACATCCTATCTCTCTCTCTCACACACACACACACACACACACACACACACACACTCTTTACCTCCCCTTATCTCTCAGGCCGTCATTAACCATTCATCTACACTTACAATTATCTATTGCTAATTTTCTGTCGTGTAGGTTACATGCACCGGCTTGCACTTCAAAATGCATCCGAGTTTGAAAGATTC
This sequence comes from Neoarius graeffei, assembly GCF_027579695.1. Taxonomy (NCBI): domain Eukaryota; kingdom Metazoa; phylum Chordata; class Actinopteri; order Siluriformes; family Ariidae; genus Neoarius; species Neoarius graeffei. The sequence goes on from NC_083587.1 coordinate 54,756,235, forward strand.
AATTTCTACAGCTAATGGAATGTATTGTCATTTTAATAATCCTTGGGTATAACGCCGCCGGGCACTGCTTCGGTCTGATAGAGAAACAGCAAGAGCTGAGCGGAAGAACAAATATGACTATAAATCCCAACAAGAGTATGCACGAAGAATGTCTCCATGCTCCAAGTGCAGCAACAACTACATACAGCAGACAGGAAATAAACAAACAGACAAATGTACAAGAATATACACAGTCACATTTCATATTAATTCATGCATATCTATCTATCTATCTATCTATCTATCTATCTATCTATCTATCTATCTATCTATCTATCTATCCAAACATGCTCCTAAATTAACAGTTGTTTTATGAGCATTGTTTGATCAAGAGCTCAACTCTCACTCACGTTGGACCCAGTTCCCGCTGACAGGGCTCAGGAAATTGGGGTACAGGCCCTGCGGCTTCTCGATCCTGTTCAGCAGCTTTCGGATGTTCATCACCTGAAACAATGAATAACAGCGACCCATGTGTCAGAGCGTGGAACTATATTAGACACCAAGCCTTCCACGGGCGATTGCTCTAAGACAACGAGGGAGGCTCAGCCTCCTCTAAAAATGACGAACATCGTGTAGGATGAATTGCACTAGGCTTATGTTATAGCCGACCTTATAACATTGCTATTTCAGATCCAGAATCATAGAAATATATGTGCTCAACCCAACTACAGTGCGAAATCATTCCGTTATAACTTTCCCCAGTTCGTCTAATGCGTGCGAGAGTTTTACCCCCTCGTGACAGCGCGATGCAGCCCAGCCTCAGTGGATTGGGAGCTATGTGCTTGTCAATCTCAAAATGCAAGACGATTATTGGACAAATATTGCGAAAATGCCTGCCCACGGAGTCTCACGGACTCCCAGCCTCAGTGGACTTCAATGGCATTTGGGAGCGATGCGCTTTTCAATCTCAAAATGCAAGACGGTTATTGGACAAATACTGCGAAAACGCCCACCCACGGACTCCCAGCCTCACATGGAAGGGACATGGCAGTTTCCGCGAGGAGACTGGTGATTGGTGAAAGTGGCCGGATATTTTCTTTGATTGACAGCTCGTTTCAACTATAGACAGGCAGCGTCCCATGCGGATTCGCAAGTGCTGTGGTGTATTGTAAGAGATCAGCTTACATTTCGATTTCATTCATTACATACGGTTTCTACCAACTTTTTTAGTTTGTATATATTTTCATTGTAAATAAAGTGTAAATATAGTGTTGTCAAGTTTGCTATCTTAGTTCCAGAAATTTTGTTTATTTGAGTGACTGAACTTGAACTTGAGGGGGCTAGTCAGCTAGCAAGAAAGCTGCGCACGGATGCCAAGCATTGCTGATTTAATTTTGGCGAAGCCATTTGCCAGTCTTCCTTTCGAGGAAAAAATTAAAATGAAAGAGCAGGGTAGACCAACGCCTCAAACTGACTTGGTGAAAAAGGTAGGGAATAATACTCGTTCCTTTCAGCTCTCCTGGTATGAGAAAGTGAATTGGCTAACAGCAAGTGACCCACATCAACAACAGTAAATAGGCTACTTTAGTAATATGTCATGGATGGACCAAAAATATAGAATCTATTTAAAATGTTTATGCTGAGTATATTATATTGGAATATATGTTTTTCTGGATATGAATTAAACACCGCTACAATTTGGAAAACATTTTTAAACAAAAACACAGCCAAGGTCAATTTTTAAACAACATGCCACAATTTTAAAATATAAAATGTTAAAATATACCCCCCCAACACCACCATTATGTATATTGGACAGTAGGCTAATGGGCCAAAAGAACCTGTTATTTCACAGTTTGTGACCCTGCCAACAATCAGCCAGATCAGAGGCAAGAGTATGGGCAAAATTTATGTGTTTTTTCTTTTAAAATCTGGAAATATCGTAACCGACCAGCCTCCCCTGTTTGAAAGACTACCAGCCGCCACTGAAGCCTTCCCAGTACCAGTAACCTGTGAGAGGAAGGAAAATCCTCCACTGTTCAGTCTATTTTTCCATGTGAACTGTATCAGTCACTCAAGTGTATGCAACATATACAGACGGATGACAAATTAAAGGAAAATCCAACATAAGGTGTCTTAATAAGGCATTGAGCCCACATGAACCATGACGTGATAGCTGCTTAATTGAGTCAAAAGCACATGATTTACATTTTTTTCCAGTCTCATCAAACCATTCAGTGACTCCTTGTGCCATGTGAATGAGGGTGGAGTCATCATCGAAGAAACCACGCCCATTATGACAGAAATGTTTCATTTTACATTAAAGGTGATCAGTCAGAAGAACTTTTTGAGGCACAGGTGAACCCAAACCATGCTAAGAAAATAAATATCTGCCCTCTTCTTGTTTTTCCTTTAATTTCTCAGCTGTTGATTGTCTGTTGACTTTGAAAACTGCACCAAACCTTCTCTTTGAAAATGGGGTTTCCAGAAAGTTCTGTCAGGTGCATGAACTCCAGATGCAACGTCCCAAATTCAGCCAGGATGCTGCTCCCGGCTGATGCCCATCCCCAGTTCCAACTGGTGCCACTGTAACACAGAGGGTGAAGCAGCAGTGTGAGTACCATCGCCCACGCCGTGTGCCACAGCAATCAGAAACCATGGCAACAAACCCACCATATGAGCAGGTATGGAGCCATGTGGAGAGTTAGAGTCATGGCAACAAGATACAAAATAAACACTCACGGTGGTAAAACGGCAAAACAGAGGCAAAGATGTAGGGAATGTGTCAAAGCTCAGCATTAGATGTGAACAGACAAAATTATCTCTGGCACAGAATTAATAAACTGCTCTCACTTATGTGTTAATAGCAAAGGGATTAGTGTTAATATGGTACATTATTTGGGATGCCAAATATTTGCAAATACTGGTCTGTCTATGCATGTTTACCACAGGAGAAGTTTGTTTTCTTCCTTTCAGTTTTCATCTCATCATCTCATCATCTCTAGCCACTTTATCCTGTTCTACAGGGTCGCAGGCAAGCTGGAGCCTATCCCAGCTGACTATGGGCGAGAGGCGGGGTACACCCTGGACAAGTCGCCAGGTCATCACAGGGCTGACACATAGACACAGACAACCATTCACACTCACATTCACACCTACGGTCAATTTAGAGTCACCAGTTAACCTAACCTGCATGTCTTTGGACTGTGGGGGAAACCGGAGCACCCGGAGGAAACCCACGCGGACACGGGGAGAACATGCAAACTCCGCACAGAAAGGCCCTCGCCGGCCACGGGGCTCGAACCCGGACCTTCTTGCTGTGAGGCGACAGCACTAACCACTACACCACCGTCCCGCCCCCTTTCAGTTTTGTTTTTTTTTAACAAAAAAAAAACAAAAAACAAACATGATTCATTAACTTTGTTTTGGCCATCAAATTTCAAAACTCCAGACCAGAAGTACCCAAACGTTTTTTAAAGATGGCCAGATTAGACTGGTCATATACAGTTACAATATGTCTAACGCAGTATATTCTATCCACATTCACTGGATATGAGCAATTGCATGCTCTGATTGGCTACTCTACTACTAGGCTATCAGCTCATATACCGTGAGTAGAGAAAAACAAAATGGCGGAGCGTGTTGCTGAACCAACCAAGAATGAAATAAAAACTCTACTCGAAAACAAAATCCCAAAAATTGCGATCAAGTATTTAAAAGAAACAGAAATAGCTAAAAGAATGTATAGTTCCCCCCTCCCCCCAATATCTCCTGTTCCACACTCCAGCCTAGTCGGTGGCAGTAATGCACCTTTAAGTTGGTTTGCCAACCCAAAAGAAGAAGAAAACAACCCCCAAAAATACAAAAAAAGCAACAAAATATGGAATGAAAGTATTTAATAGTAAGACTGTACCTTTTTTTATTTTTCAAGAATTATTATTAAAGCATTTTTCACAAATTGCTACCGTCATTTCACCGGTTTGTTGACATTCTAAGTGAAAATGATTTTGTTGGACGTTTTGTATAAAGGTTTTATTTATCGAATTTGCAAAAAATTAAAATGATCTGTTTTTCAAAATTCAGTGAATGTGAATGGAATAAAACAGTTATTCCACTCAGTCTCATCGTACATGGCTTATAGCCAACTCCGCGCTATGCACCTCATCAGCCATCAGCTCATGTACAACTCGATTTTGTGGAATAACTGTTACATATTGGAGTAGATGGCTGCAAGTACAGTTTAATCAAGGAATCCTTCAAGAATTCACAAAAGCTTGTGATAATCTTCTCATAATCTCCTGCCACCATCAGGTGAAAGGAAACATTGCAGAAACATGTCAGCCAACAGACTTAGTCACTTTAATAGGAACTTGTTCTTGATTCTAAGATTCCTGTTCTTGGCTGCAGGACTGAAATCCAATGTGGTTTTCTGCTGTTGCGTGCTGAGATGCTTTTCTGCTCACCATGGTTGTAAAGAGTTGCTATATCCTTCTCGGCAAAAACACTTGAACCAATCTGTCCATTTTTCTCTGATCTCTCTTATCAACAAGGTGTTTGTTTCCACCCACAGAACTGTCGCTCACAATGTTTTGTTTTTCCTCCCATTCTGTGTAAACTCTAGAGACTGTTCTGTGTGAAAACCCCAGGAGATCAGCTGTTTCTGAAATATTCAAAACCAGTCCATCTGGCTCAAACCAACACCCATGCCACAGTGAAAGTCACACTAGTTTGAGATCACAATTTTTCTCACTCTGATATTTGAAGTGAACATTAACTGAAACTCTTGATTTGTATCTGCATGATTTTATGCATTGTGCTGCTGTCAAGGGATCGGCAGATTTTGGATAACTGCATCAAACAGCAGGTGGGTGGATGTTCCTCATAAAGTGGCCAGTGAGTGTACACTGCCTGGGCAAAAAAAAAAAAACCCTTGCATTTGATTTAAATAAGCAAATACTTAAAGTGCCATTCCACCATTGGATGTATTCTTTGGCATAAAATACAATATATTTTGACAACATATATAAATGGTATCACTAGATAGAGAAATCTTTTAGCTTCAAAATGATATATCAAACATAATTTTTTGACAACGACAAGTATATTAATTTTGCGACCAAAGTCACCTACCCTTTTAATTTCCACGTGTGATGTCATTGGCAGGTTCCCCTTCTTGTGTACCACGTGACGTGTGACGTGGCACATATTATCAGCAATGGCGGATAGAACGCGATAAAAATAATACCAATAAATCTAGCTAATACCAATAAATCTAGCTAACTGAAAGATTAACTCAAAATTTTTCGCAATTTTTTTGGCCCCCGTATACGAGGAGAAATGACTCTCTCACTTTGGGGGTTTCCTGGTCTAAAAATAGACCGACACGTGGTACACAAGAAGGAGAACCTGCCGATGACATCACGTTTCACTACCGCGTGGAAATTAAAAGGGTAGGTGACTTTGGTCGCAAAATTAATATACTTGTCGTCGTCAAAAAATTATGTTTGATACATCATTTTGAAGCTAAAAGATTTCTCTGTCTAGTCATGTTGTCATAAAATATATTGTATTTTATGCCAAAGAATACATCCAATGGTGGAATGGCACTTTAAGAGCCTTTGATTGGATAATTGCTGCAGTGATTGTGTTTCAGGTGCCAACAATTCTTGTAACCCTAACTGATGCAGTGAGTAGCTTCTCATTTCTTCAACAAACATGTCGGAAGACGTGTCCCGTGATCGTGGAAAAGATGCTACTGTGTTTCAGAACGGTCAAATTACTTGCCTGCATTAAGCAAAGAAAACAACTACGGAGATTACTGAAATGACTGGAATTGGGTTAAGAACTGTCCAATGCATTATTAAAACTTGGAAGGATAGTGATGAACTATCAACTTTGTGGAACTAATGTGGTCAGAAAATAATTTTGACTAACCATGATCAGAGATCACTTAAATTCTTGGTGAAGTTCAAATCATAAAAAAAAAAAAATCAACAGTAGAACTCATGGCTGTGAAAGTCAGAGCATTTCCACACTCACAATGTGACGAGAACTCATAGGATTGGGACTAAACAACTGTGTGATTATAAGTTAGTGAGACTAATCAGAAGAAAAGGTTTCAATTTGCTAGGCAGCATAAAGCTTGGACTGTGGAGCAATGGAAAAAGGTGATGTGGTCTAAGACAGTGGTTTTCAAAGTGGGGGCCGCCAGGGGGGCCTCAGAAAGTTGGAGGGACGATAACAAAAAAATTGCGAAAAAAATATATACTTTTTTAAATAATTATTAATAAACATACACTATGTTCAGACTGCAACCTGAAACGACCCATATCCGATTTGTTGTGAAATCCGATTTTTTTGTTAGGCCGTTCACATTACCAATTATATGAGACTTGTATGCGATCTCCAATATGAACAGAAAACGACCCAAAAGTGTCCTGCATGCGCAAATTGACACGTAATAAGCACATCTACGTAATACGTAAACAAAAAAAAGCGCGCTCTTCATGTTTAATGATTTCTTTTTTTGTTTGTTTGTTTAATTATCTGGTTAGTGTTAAAGTGTGAGGTCTCGTGTGTGTTTTTGTTTCTGAACTGAAATGAAAACGTGTAGCCTGGTAACGAGGGTTGACTCCTAAATGTCTCTCTAATTTCTGTATAAGTGCACTACATGTTACTAGGAAGTAATGGATTTTTAAACTCTATATAGTGCACTCGAGCTTCAGTAGGCAGTCATTTGGGATACGGCCGCTGTGTTACCAAACTCTTAATTCAGGCTTAATAATTTGCACATATTTATTTCATCATATTAATAAACTTTTTCTACATTTTTATAAATATTTATTTAGATTGTTTATAGCTAGCTGAATTCTGCAGCTTCTCTCAGCGCTGGCTCAAGGTGCATAAACACCAGTGCAGTTTGCTATGGAGATGAGGCGAGACCTGGCGATGTGGTTTTTGTGGCGGCGGCGGAACTCACACAATAATCTGATTAATGTGGGCAGCAGATTAATGAGACCGAAGGGTTGTAGATGTCTGATAAAAAAGAAAAAAACTAACAATATTCAATATAAGACATAATGGACGTAATCGAAAGAGACCGAAGGTGTCAAATTACTGGAAATTTCCAGAACAATCTTTTAATCTTGTAATACAGGATGGTTTAAGTTATAAATCAGTTATAGAAACTATTTTATTTAATCAGGCTAACAGATAAACATCTAGGTCCCTACCAAATCCACCATTAGCTTGATCAATTCTATAAAAGTCTATTTAAATTCTGAAAACTGTACAAATGTTGTTGTTTTCCACCAAAGAGGCGGGATTAGCCAACGCAGAATAGTGATGTTTGTCTCTTGTTGATGACGTGTAGGTCGCATGAATGCGACCTGTCCGGTCAGACTGCAGTCACATGTGAAAATATCGGATATGCATCGGATTTAGGACCACATATCCAAGCGGCCTGGGTCGCATGTGAAAAAATCGGATCTGTGTCGTTCAGATTGTCAATAACAAATCGGATACAGGTCGCATATGGGCAAAAAAATCGGATATGGGTCGTTTCAGGGTGCAGTCTGAACGTAGTCATATTGTAATTAGTTTTTAATCATTATTATAAAATATAATTATTAATAATAATACATCATATCGAAACGTTGTTTGCCATGCTCATCTCTCCGATTGCCTGTGACGTTGCGGTTTGCGCCATTTATCAAGCTGCTTTGCTCCTCAAGCTAGCGTATTGCTAGCGCAAAATGGACAGGTTTTTGAAGAAGAGACCGAAGGAACAAACCAACAGCCCTGCTGTGGAGAACACTGATGCGAAAAAAACTAAGTCCTGGCCAACTAAAATCCGAAAATATGAAGCAGCATACATTAAGTATGGCTTTACAGCCATACAGAAAAATGGCCATGATTGCCCGAAATGTGTCCTCTGTCTGGAGACCCTGTCAAACGAGTGCTTAAAACCTTCGAAACTTCAGCGTCACTTGGTACAAAAACATCCGACAGATGCCGAAAAAACAGTAGATTTCTTCAGACGCAAAGAAGAGCATTTGGTCAGGCAATCTGCTGCATTCACCCAGCAAGCTACTGTCCCCGAGCGGGCCCTGAAGGCATCATTTTTAGCCTTGTACCACATTGCTCATGCTAAAAAAAACTCACTCAATTGGAGAAGATTTGATTTTACCAGCCACCAAAGACATTGTCCGAGAATTGCTTGGTGAGGATGCTGCCAAAAAAATTGATGCTGTCCCACTCTCTGATCACACCGTGAGCCGACGGATTGGTGACATGGCTCAAGACGTATCTGCTCAGCTGTTGGAGCAGGTGAGAGCCAGCGAATACTTCGCACTTCAGCTGGATGAGAGCACAGATTTATCCAATGAGGCCCAACTGCTTGTGTACATCAGATTTATTTCACAGGAAAGATTTGTGGAAGAAATACTATTTTGTAAAGCACTTGAAAGAAGAACTACTGGGAAAGACATTTTTCAAGTTTTGGACGATTACATCGAGTCTTACGGATTGGACTGGACCTGTTGTGTGGAGGGGTGTTCGGACGGAGCTGCGGCAATGACCGGGAAGATCAGTGGAGTGACCGCTCTCATTAAGCAGAAGGCCCCGCATGTAGTGGCCACACACTGCATGCTCCATCGTGACGCACTGGTCGCAAAAAGGATGGATAACGAGTTGAATCAGGTACTACAGGAGGTTATATAGTTTATTGTTCAGTGAGAAAATATTTGTGTTGAAAACATTCATTATCTCTAGCCGCTTTATCCTGTTCTACAGGGTCGCAGGCAAGCTGGAGCCTATCCCAGCTGACTACGGGCGAAAGGCGGGCTACACCCTGGACAAGTCGCCAAGTCATCACAGGGCTGACACATAGACACAGACAACCATTCACACTCACATTCACACCTACGGTCAATTTAGAGTCACCAGTTAACCTAACCTGCATGTCTTTGGACTGTGGAGGAAACCGGAGCACCCGGAGGAAACCCACGCGGACACGGGGAGAACATGCAAACTCCACACAGAAAGGCCCTCGCCGGCCATGGGGCTCGAACCCGGACCTTCTTGCTGTGAGGCGACAGTGCTAACCACTACACCACCGTGACGCCCGTGTTGAAAAGATGTTAGTTAATAATATTCTTATGCTAAACAAATGTAACAATTATTGAATATTGAATAAAGAGAAAACATTCTAAAAGTTGATGTTTCTTTACATATTTTGCAGCATTGTCTGTGGGTTTGCAAAGGGGGTCCCCGGCCAGAAGCTAATGCTGTTTGGGGGGCCTTGGCATGGAAAAGTTTGGGAACCCCTGGTCTAAGAAATCCAGATTGACCCTATTCCTGAGTGACGGGTGTGTCAGGGTAAAAAGGGAAGCACATGAAGTGATACATCCATCATGCATAGTGGCCACTGTACAAGCCTCTGGAGGCAGGGTAAGTCTCAGGGGTTGATTCAATTGGTCAGATCGAGGCTCAGCAACGTTATGAGGCAATAAAATGAAAATCAGCTGACGACCTGAATGTACTAAATGACCATTTTCACATCAGTGGACTTTTTCTTCCCTGATGACACAGGCATCAAATTAGAGCTCAGATTGTGAAAGAGTGGTTCAGGAAGCATTAGGAATCATTTTCACACACCACAGAGTCCTGACCTTAATCCCATAGAATGTGCTGGAGAAGACTTTACAGAGCAGTTCGACTCTCCTGTCATCAAGACAAGAGCTTGGTGAAAAATTAATACAACTCTTGATGGAAATAAATGTTGTGACGTTGCATAAGGTTCTTGAAACAATGCCATGGTGAATGCATGCCATAATCAATGCTCGAGGAGGTCCAGTGAAATATAGTGTGTGATTTTTTTTTTTTTTGGCCAGGCAGTGTACATTCAAAAAGACAAGCCACAGGCCAGTAAACATCTGTCCGTGGGACACATTTGGCTCTGGGGCTGGACTTTGGACACCTCTGGCCAAGACGGTCTTCTAAGGTATGCACAGCCTTTTGAGGGCTATCTTGGTTTTATTTTTCTGAACAGGCCCCTTTCTACTGTGTTGTTTGTGCCTGCAGGAATCACACTGGAAGAGTGTGTAATTCACGCAATTGCTGCTTCTAGATCTCATTGTGAGAGCAGCCCATGCTTCGCTTTCCTTCTGAAAGGAAAATCGATAGCAGCAATGTCTGGGGAGGAGGAAAGAGCTGGGAGAAAACTTTTGTCTCAAAGAATCGATTTAAGATGTCAGCAGGAAAGACCAAAAAAAAGTGACAAAGATGGTGGGAAGAAACCCCGTCAGGTACCTTAATAACTACTAATGCTGTCCTCAAATAAATCAGGTTTTTATCTATCGGCATTGACTTGACATACTACACGAGTGACATTTCATCTGAAACTTTTCAAAACATAAAAGAGGGAATTATTTATGAAGGATGGAATGAGTTAAACAGGAATCGAAGCTATGTGGACTTCAGAATTATGTGAAATCAGACCAACTGGAGAAAAAAAAAGGAGGTTGCTGATGTGATCCCCAGGGATCTGGTCAAATAGTCATCTAATCATTTTAGTCCCGCCTGCATAGACATTCTGGTCATTTCACAGGCAGACACTGCTTCTTTCATTGGGAAAATTGTTTTTGACCAATTCTACACACTACATTTAGTGATCCAGTGAATGTATCCATCACTACACGTCTGTAATGGCAAAAGTAGAAGAGCATGATCTTATAGGCTGATCAAAATGGCTATTATGATCATGACAGCTACAGGTATACAACCATTTTATATTCACATTTGCTATAATATCATGGAACATATCATTTTCCAGAAGATAAATTAATGATTGGTTGTATCACTGTCAGCTGCTTAATCATCTAATATTACACTACATCCCATACTGTTTTATATTCATCCCATGGATGTATATAAAACCAGAATGTCAAGGATGTAGTAGCTCATCTGGCCTGCCATCAAAACATCCATGACGACCAAAACATCAAACAGAACTGAAATGTGACAATGTGATAGAGGACCAACCTCCACGACAAATTGTTTACAACAGGAAAATCAAAAAAGGACTAAATTTTGTTTCCCCAAGAAAAGATTGAACCAAAACATCGATCAGAATTGAATTTGCATGATCAACAAGAGGCGGCACGGTGGTGTAGTGGTTAGCGCTGTCGCCTCACAGCAAGAAGGTCCTGGGTTCGAGCCCCGGGGCCGGCGAGGGCCTTTCTGTGTGGAGTTTGCATGTTCTCCTCGTGTCCGCGTGGGTTTCCTCCGGGTGCTCCGGTTTCCCCCACAGTCCAAAGACATGCAGGTTAGGTTAACTGGTGACTCTAAATTGACCGTAGGTGTGAATGTGAGTGTGAATGGTTGTCTGTGTCTATGTGTCAGCCCTGTGATGACCTGGCGACTTGTCCAGGGTGTACCCCGCCTTTCGCCCGTAGTCAGCTGGGATAGGCTCCAGCTTGCCTGCGACCCTGTAGAAGGATAAAGCGGCTAGAGATAATGTGAATGTGTGAATGTGATCAACAAGAGAGGAGATACAATTCTAGTTAGAAGAAAATGTGTTAAGTTGACCGAGAACTAATTTGTTAGCAAAAAAATGACAATACAATGACCAATTTTTCTGCAGAAGGTCTAGTTCTTTCAAACAAAACAATCAGAACTGAAATCTGTTGAGAACTGAGGGAGGAGACACGATTTAACTGAAAATAAACAAATTGTTTGCAACAAGAAAATCAACAAAAAAGACCAAGTTTTGTTCCCCGAGGGAAGATCTACCCAAAACATCGATCATAACTGAAACCAGGTGAGAACTGCGAGAGGAGACACAATTCTAATGAAAAGTCCCAAAACTCGTTAAGGTGACCTAATTAGCAGTTCGTTAGCAAAAATTCTGACAATACAATGACCAAGTTTTGTGCAGAAGGTCTAGTTGTTTCAAACGAAACAATTGGAACTAGAATCCATTGAGAACTGAGGGAGGAGATACGATTTAACTGAAAATAGACAAACTTGTCAACAAATTGTTTACAACAGGAAAATCAACAAACAAATGACCAAATTTTGTTCTTCAAGGGAAGATCTATCCAAAACATTGATCAGAACTGAAATCGGATGAGAAATGAGAGAGGAGATAGAATTCTACTGAGAGGCCTGGAAAATTCATTAATGTGGCCTAATTACTAACTCGTTAGCAAAAAATTTGACAAAACAATGACCAGGTTTTGTGCAGAGTGATGAGTTTTTTCAAAAAACAAACAATTGGAATGGAAATCCGTGGAGAATTTACAGAGGAGATACAATTTAACTGAATTGTGGACGACGGATGGACGCCACGCCATGGCAACAGCTCATCGACTTTATGGACAGACGAGCCAACAACATGACCAGTGTGGTGCAACAGAAATGAATGAGCATCAAATATTGTGGTATTCGTAAACATTTCTGCTACCAACAATGTCAAAAACCTGTCTTGTTGCCAAAATCTCAGCTGTGTCACACACTTCCACAGGAAAAGATCGCTCTCCTTTTGCCTGACTGTACGGCATGCAGAGGAGAAAAAGAGATGGGAGAGATGCAAGCTGGGCCTCCATTATAAATGCTCTCGACATCATTACCCACGTGGGTCAGAATGACCCCAGTATGTCCAGGTCTGGAAAAATCGATGCCTAATAGAATGAAGAAGGGCAGGGATACCTCGTGACATTCTCTCTACAAGGAACAAGCTGGCATTCTTCCAGCTGAAGGTTTCTCATATACATCACTGTCTCTAGCCCTCAATCACTCCATTCTGAGATAAAGGCATGACTAGACAAGACATTTTAAGGAAACATAAAAACTTTTATATTAGACTATGTAACTACTATTGTAATGCGTATTAGTGTGAGGGTAAATCGATTGCAGCAATGTCTGGGGAAGAGGAGAGGATTGGGAGAAAACCTGTCTCAAAGAATTGATCCATGATGTCAGAAAGACAAAAACCAAAAGCAAAATAGATGGTGGGAAGAAATCCCGTCAGATACTTGACATACTACACAAGTGACATTTCATTTGAAATGTTACAAAACAGGGCGGCACGGTGGTGTAGTGGTTAGCGCTGTCGCCTCACAGCAAGAAGGTCCGGGTTCGAGCCCCGTGGCTGGCGAGGGCCTTTCTGTGCGGAGTTTGCATGTTCTCCCCGTGTCCGCGTGGGTTTCCTCCGGGTGCTCCGGTTTCCCCCACAGTCCAAAGACATGCAGGTTAGGTTAACTGGTGACTTTAAATTGACCGTAGGTGTGAATGTGAGTGTGAATGGTTGTTTGTGTCTATGTGTCAGCCCTGTGATGACCTGGCGACTTGTCCAGGGTGTACCCCGCCTTTCGCCCGTAGTCAGCTGGGATAGGCTCCAGCTTGCCTGCGACCCTGTAGAACAGGATAAAGCGGCTAGAGATAATGAGATGAGATGTTACAAAACATAGAGGGAATTATTTATGAAGGATGGAATGGGTTAAACAGGATTCAAAGCTGTGTGAACTTTAGAATTACATAAGGTCAGACCAACTGGAGGAAAAAAAAAGGAAGATGGTGAAATGGTCTTCTGATCGTTTTAGTCCCATCTTGATAGACAATTTGGTCATTTTGCAGGCAGACACTCCCTCTTATTAGGAAATTTGCTTTTGACCAATTCTACAGACCATATTGTGGTGTAAATGCTGAGGAAACATACACTTTAATATTAGAGAATGTGACTATTGTAACATGTATAAGTGTGAGGGGAACATTGGAATAAAAATAATGCAAACCATACTGGACATTATTATTATTTTCCAACATTTTAGTTTTGAAAATTTTCATTTTTAATGACTTTTCCCGGATTTCTATGATCATTGGAACTGGCAGAAGGCAGAGCTAAATTTATGACCCAGATGCCAAAAAACAGAATGCAATGATTTTGCAAATCATGGAAACACTGTAATCATGGAAACAAAGACAACATATAAAATGTTGAAACTGAGAAATTTTATTGTTTTCTTTGAAAACTGTATGTTTATTTTGAATTTGATGCCAACAAAACACTTCAAAAAAGTAGGGCCAGGGGCATGTTTACCACTGTGTTGCATCACCTCTACTTTTAACAACACTCAGTAAACGTTTGGGGACTGAGGAGACCAACTGCTGTAGTTTTGAAAGAGAAATGCTGTCCCATTCTTGCCTGACATACAATTTCAGCTGCTCAACAGTTCAGAGTCACCTTTGTCATAGTCACTACGTTTACATGCACATAGAGAGAATCGAATTTCTGCCATTGCTCGACTGAAATCGAAGTTCAAAATGCCATGTATACACCTTAATTCGGCTGAAATTGAACCGAACTTGATTTCTCGGAATCGAGCTACACAACCTAGTTTATGCGATTTCTGCCGAGCTACTTTGTGCATGTATACCCTATCGAGCTAGTTGTCGAGCTACTTCCGGAAGTGACGAGTGACGAGACCACAAGCGGGAAACACAACAGCCTCGGTCGGCATGACAACGAATCATGACAACGGCATGAATCTTTTCTTTTTGTGGCATTGTTTGCACTGTTAAAATTTAGCTCACTTACTGTATCACCAAATACATCTGTACAGCTGTTGCATAGCTGTGAATTGTGTACATAAACAAGTCACTGTATTTGTGTGTGTGTATATGTCCAACATCTGAAGAATGTCAATAAAAACAAAACAATTGAACTTTTTGTGTGTTTATTAAGACATAAGTTAAATTGTAAGCAAAAAAAAAATTTTTTTGTAAGCAAAAAATGGACTTTAGAAAAATATTATTGTGCAAAATAAGTTGTCTTACAAAACAGTGGTCTGCGCCGGACAGTTTGTAGCCATAGTCTGTTAGAGCAAGCCTAACAGCTTGAACACGGAACTGCTAGTGTTGCCAGATTGGGGGTTTTAAGTGCATTTTAGCGGATTTGAACATGTTTTGGGCTGGAAAACGTCAGCAGTATCTGGCAACACTATAGCTCTTCTTCATGACGACAACCGGAAGTGTACCAACAAGATGGGGCGTGTAGCGCCACGTGTGGCTCGGGTGCACAATAGCCCGATTTTACCTTTGCATGTAGGATTGGATTTCTCTGGCACCCCTGCTGGGACCCTTTGCTCGATTACCAACAGCAGCTCGATTTGGACGTGCATGTAAATGTAGTCATTGTTTTGTTTCATAATGCGCTAAATGTTTTCAGTAGGACACAGGTCTGGACTGCAGGCAGGCCAGTTTAGCACCTGGACTCTTTACTACGGAGCTATGCAATTGTAACATGTGCAGAAAGCAGTTTGGTATTGTCTTGCTGAAATAAGCAAGGCCTTCCTTGAAGAAGACGTCAGTATGGCAGCATGTTGCTCTAAAACCTGTATGCATCATTCAGCATTAATGATGCCTCCCCGGATGTAGAAGCTACCCATGTCATGTGCATTAAGGCAGCCTCATACGATCACAGATGCTGGCTTTTGAACTATGCGCTGATAAAAAGCTGGATAATCCCTCTCTTCTCCTCATGATTTTCAAAAAGAATTCCAAACTTTTTCATTCATCAGACCACAGGATGGTTTTCTACTTCGCCTCAGTCCATTGTAAAAGAGTTCGAGCCCAGAGAAGGCAGCGGTGTTTCTGGATATTGTTTATATCTGGTTTTAACTTGCATTTGTGGATGCAGTAATGAACTATTTTCACAAATGATGGTTTACTGAAGTGTTCCTGAGCCCATACAGTGATTTCCACTACAGTCACATGTCTGCTTTTAATGCAGTGTCACCTGAGGGCCTGAAGATCACAGGCATCCAATGTCAGTTTCCAGCCTTGTCTCTTGCATACAGAGATTTCTTCAGATTCTCTGAATCTTTTAATGATATTATGTACCATAGATGAAGTGATCCCCAAATTCTTTGCAATTTTACATTGAGGAACGTCATTCTTAAATTGTTGCACTGTTTGCCCATGCAGTCTTTCACAGAGCGGTGCACCCCGCCCCATCTTTACTTCTGAGAGACTCCGCCTCTCTGAGATGCTCTTTTTATACCCAATCATGTTACTGACCTGTTGCCAATTAACCTAATTAGCTTTTTTCTTTTTCTTACAAAGTTTCCAGTTTTTCATTGCCCCCTTTTTTGAAACGTGTTGTTGACACTAAATTTAAAATTAGCATATATTTTTCAAAAAACAATAAAATTTCTCAGTTTCAACATTTGATATGTTTGCTTTGTACTAATTTCAATCAGTGCGTTTACATGCACATAGAGAAAATCGAAGCTCGACTGAAATCGAAGTTCTAAATGCCATGGAAACACCTTAGCTCGGCTGAAATCGAACCGAACTGGATTTCTCGTGATCGAGCTACGCGACCTAGATTATGCGATTGTAGCCGAGCTACTTAGTGCATGTAAACCCTATCGAGCTACGTAGTCGAGCTACTTACTTCAGCACTGCCCCTTCCGGAAGTGACGAGACCACAAGCGGGAAACACAACAGCCTCGGTCGGCATGACAACAGTAGTAGTAGCGAGCAGCAGAAGAGGTCAGGAGGAACAAGGAGAACGAACGAACGAAGAAGAGAAAATGGCGAGCAGAAACGTGCACTTCTGGAGCAATGAGGAGACAGAGTTCATGCTCATTCAGCTTAAGGAGTTGAATATATTAAAATGCATGAACACGGAACTGATAACTTTGTTTATACTCTTGAATAGCTCTTCTTCATGACGACAACCGGAAGTGTACCAACACGATGGGGCGTGTAGCGCCACCTGTGGCTCGGGTGCACAATGTACCTCACACAATAGCTCGATTTCCTTGTGTGCATGTAGGATTGGATTTCTCTGGCACCCCTGCTGGGACCCTTAGCTCGATTACCGACAGTAGCTCGATTTGGATGTGCATGTAAACGCACTGAATGAAACATAGAGTTTCCATGATTTGCAAATCATAGCATTCTCTTTTTACATTTTACACAGCGTTCCAACTTTTTTCGGAACAGGTTTGAAAATGAAAGTATGGAATTGACAAAAACTAAAACACATCCATACTGCAGATCATTTTATTTTACTCAGTTATCTTCGAATTTATACAATTATTATAGAACAAGTAACACTTTAATGTGCTTTCACACCTATTAATCCTTTCAGTGAGTCCAAATCAGAGCAAAATTGATACTTTTGTTTTCTTTGCTGTTTGGTTTGGATTGTTTTCACACTGGAAATAATTAAAGCAATACAAAATGACTAAGGGACATACAGCAGTGAAAATAAATTCATAAAACTCTTTATCCATCGGTCAGAAACAGGCATAAATCATAAAAATCTAAATATCCAAATTATCAAAAACACATGGCATTTCTGCAGCTCTATAGCTCTGTCCTTTGGCTTAGCTCGCATCTTCCAAAAAGAAGATGAAGGGAAAAAAAAAGCTGCAATCCAAAATACACGGCATGAGTCAAATCACATTCTCACTGCCAGAGTTTGCTTGGAAATTACAGTCCGAAGTGAACAGGATTTAAAAAGTGTATAAAATAAAGAAATCATTACTACAAAATGTTTTTGCAATAAAAGCTAAGTTTAGCTACTTTTGTCAAAATTCATAAAAACCTGTATATTTGTACTAATAAGGACTTTGATCCAACTGTAATTATGGCAAAAAAAAAAGCATAGAAACCTAATGCATCAGTCAAACCATGGACATTAACTGTGTCTGCTGCTTTGTTTTTAGCTGCTAATTTAGCATCATGCAAACTGCATATTACACTACACCATAATGCATCAAAACAGCTGAAACATATTGTCAAGTTAAAGTTGTCTCTGAAGGACAGATATACACTCTTAATTATTATAAACTCATGGAAAGGTGAGTATCCTGACATAGCCTGAAAGGAAAAGCTGCCGTTCGGCTCAGCACGCCACGTACCTGCCCAGGTTAATGACTCCTCGTGGGATGCCGGTCGGAGTGTTGAATGCCGGCAACAGCTTCTCACCGAGTTCCAACACTTTCTGCTTAAACACCTGAGAGAAACAAGAGACAAGCTGTTATGTCCACTCACCCTTAACCTCCGTGTTTTTTTCACTACTGAGCAGTAGATGTTTCATTGCCCCAGGTCATATTTTTGCAATTCATACCATACCACTACTTTAAAGGTGCAGTATGTAATATTTAATCATTGTATACAAAATACTGGCATATAAAAGATCTGGCCTGAGTTTCCCAAAAGTATCATAGCGCAAAGATCATCGTTAAATGGTAGAGTGAGCAGCACAATGAATGCTCTCTCTCCTGGTTAAGATGCTCTTAGCGTTAAAAGGCTTTTGGGAAACCCACCCCTGGCTAGTTTCTTGATTTTAGGTTCCTGTTTACACTTTTCTGGCCCAGAAATAAGCTCCGCCCCAGCCAGACAAGCTCAGCTCAGCCCTTTTTCCTTAAAAGGCAACTCACAAGGCAGACATAGTGACCTTTAATAGTCATGTAATTTCATAGATACCTTTGATAAACTGTAATTCTGTATAGTGGATCTTTCAGGTTTATTGATTTTATGCTTTACTTTTTTATGGCCCAGAAATAAACTCCAAGCCACTTTTTGCTTCAAAAGTAATTTATGAGACATACATGGATGTGGTGGAACTGGCTGGGGGAAGAGGAAGTCATGTCAGGTTTCCATTCAAATTGAAATCTGTCTCACAGGCAGGAGAGGGCTATAAACTTTACAAAACACCGCTTTAAAATATGCAGTTTATCTTGCTATTTTAGCTTTCGGATAAAAAATCTTTTAATAGATCCTTCGAACAAGTCCTGATTCAGAACTGTAAATAAGAGACAGAGTCAATGTGAACGTTGGGCGGGGAGAGATAAGGATTTATTTATTTGTCAGGATGCTTCTTCACCAAAGTGATTTTCAAGAAGGTTCTGTAAAAACTAATGCCATGTTACAAGATTGGGAAAGTTGAAAAACAAAATATTTAAACTAACTGAAACAAACTGATTAAAAATAATTAACATATAATAATGTAAGAATGTAAAAATTTCAATTGTATGCATTGAAAGACTTTAAAATAATTTCAATTTAAAACTGGGAAACCTTAGAGCACTGTTTAATATCGTCACTGAGATTGTGCCATTCTTTGATGGCTTGATACGATATCCTTTGTTTTCCCCAATTCGTTTTTGCAGTTGGTAGATGAAACTCGCTTATGTTTTGTGTCATAACCATGTTCATTCAGCTTGGTCAACTTTAGATTCCTTTTTGCTCATATAATTGCACAATGAGGACCGAGCTGCACTTCCAGGCCTGTGCACTTAATGTCTGCCTGCTACTCTATACAAATAAAGCTAATTACGTGGGTCATAAACCCTGAGCCGGTATCGTGACATTAACGCCCGGATGAGATTAAAAGCTGTGTCGATGATGTCACATGCATCCATTTGATTAAACCCTCAGTAATATCCCCAGCCTAATCAGAGCAGCCATTAGCAGATCAGAGAAATGAGAAAGAGGGAGGCTTTAAATTAGAGGTGTAATAGAATGATAAACTCCTGGTCTGATAACCATACAATTCAGCGTCATGCTTTTACATCTGTGCAACTCCATATTGAAATGAAGTGTCAAGTAAATATTTCAAATTTAAAATGGTGTTTATCCGTGAAAAATATTCCTCAGCATGACTACGAGAAAGGAACAGGCTGTGAAAATGAAGTAATGAGTCTATATTGGAAAAATCGCAGGCTACACCATGAAATAAATAGTACTGCTATTTTTGGTGAAAGAAAACTAAGCTTCAGGCTCACTTATGTGGAAATGTGGAATGTTTCACAGTGATCACATGATGGCGTTTGGTAGAAAACCTTGCCGAGGGTGTTATATGTTGCCTATGGTATTGTAAAAGCAGAAGTTTCAGAATGCTTCAGTTTACTGCTGGAGTTACTAGCCTGGAATAAAAACAACATCTATAATATCCATCAAATAATCCCACAGGTACGTACTAACACACAGACAGGTGTTGTCGAGCTTCCCTGTGCTCATTAAACTACTGAACCATAATGACGTCCTCTTCAAAGTCAGATTACCCATAAAGCTCTGCTGATTAACCATTAAGATAAGCAAGCTTAATTTCTGCCACATTATTTGGAGGTTAGTTTCAGTTAAATACACAATACACTCCATGATGACCTGGCGACTTGTCCAGGGTGTACCCCGCCTTTCGCCCGTAGTCAGCTGGGATAGGCTCCAGCTTGCCTGCGACCCTGTAGAACAGGATAAAGCGGCTACAGATAATGAGATAAGATGAGACACAATACACTCAGTCAACCCCCCCCCACACACACCCTCGTTTTATAACCAAAACACAATGAACCAGTCAAAACAAAAAAGTTGACCTCCACATGCTCTCCTTCACAGACTGCTTCCTACAAAAACAGAGTCTCAGGAGGGATATACGATACAGAGGAGCTCCTGGTTTAAAGAATATTACAATGAAGAAAAATCAGTTGAGCCATCTACAATGTTTCCAAAAATGTTGTGACACTGTGTAAAGTATAAATAAAAATAGAATACGTTGATCTCTTTAGCTGCTCAGCAGTTTGGAGTCAACTGTGTCATATTTTTTGTTTCATAATGCACCAAATGTTTTCAATGGGAGACAGGTCTGGACTGCAGGCAGGCCAGTTTAGCACCTGGACTCTTACTACAGAGCCAAGCAATTGTAATACGTGCAGAATGCAGTTTGGGATTGTCTTGCTGAAATAAGCAAGGCCTTCCCTGAAGAAGACGTTGTTTGGACGGCAGCATGTTGCTCCAAAACCTGTATACATCATTCAGTATTAATGATGCCTTCCCAGATGTACAAGCTACCCATGTCATGTGCACTAAAGCATTCTCATACCATCACAGATGCTGGCTTTTGAACTGTGCGCTGATAAAAAGCTGGATAGTCCCTCTCCTCCTTTCCTCATGATTTCGAAAAAGAATTTCAAATTTCAATGCCAGACCTCAGGACAATTCTCCACTTCGCCTCAGTCCATCGTAAAAGAGCTCAGGCCCAGAGAAGGCAGCGGTGTTTCTGGATACTGTTTATATCTGGTTTTAACTTGCATTTGTGGGTGCAGTAACAAACTATTTTCATAGACAATGGTTTTCTGAAGTGTTCCTGAGCCCATACAGTGATTTCCACTACAGACACGTGTCTGCTTTTAATGCAGTGTCTCCTGAGGGCCTGAAGATCACAGGCATCCAATGTCAGTTTTCAGCCTTGTCTCTTGCATACAGAGATTTCTTCAGATTCTCTGAATCTTTTAATGATATTATGTACCACAGATTATGTGATCCCCAAATTCTTTGCAATTTTACATTGAGGAACGTTATTTTTAAATTGTTTCACTGTTTGCCCACGCAGTCTTTCACAGAGCAGTGAACCCCGCCCCATCTTTACTTCTGAGAGACTCCGCCTCTCTGGGATGCTCTTTTAATGCTCAATCATGCTGCTGACCTGTTGCCAATTAACATAATTAGTTGTGAGATCTTCCAACTGATTTGAACTAATTAGTATGAAAGCTTGAATTTTTTTTTAGCTTGACATGTAATTATCATTTTGAATTTTTTGGGGGAAATTTAGTATAAAATATGAAAATAGTCCTTTTTGTGATACTAGCATGGATTTGATTTTCTAATGTTGTGTAGATAGATAGATAGATAGATAGATAGATAGATAGATAGATAGATAGATAGATAGATAGATAGATAGATAGATAGATATTTTATTCAGGTAAAAATCCCATGCAAATCAGAAATAGAGTAAACAAATACAATACAACTGAAACATGAAACTAAACCAAGGATAACACAAAGTGTAAAAACACTTATTTCCACTGTGGTCCCAGTGAAGTTTCAAAATGCAGGTACAAATAAAGAATAAACCTAGATTTACTGTACCATCAATGGAAAAAAAATCTTTCCATTTTGTATGTCTTTCTGGATGTAAGATGTTTCTAGTCAAGTACGTAGTGTCAGTTAGCATCAGCGCTGAGTGTGTTTCAGTTTACAACCAACATATGTTGCCTGTCTTTACCCAGAATTCTGAGTGGCAGCATGAGTTATTAATTATTTTGATTTAATTAGGAGGAAAGCTTACTATAATATGAGATCCGAAATGGGAAGGGAAGGAAGGAAGGAAGGAAGGAGGGGGAGGAAGGAAGGAAGTCGGATGTGTCTGTCTTTACCCACAGTCCTGTGCTTAAGAGACAGCTTTGATATAATCAGAATTAAAACAAAGACATGGAGGAAGCCATGGCCTAATGATTAGAGAAGCAGCTATGAGACCAAAAGGTTGCTGGTTTGATTCCCTGGACTAGCAGGAATAGCTCAAGTGCCTTTGAGCAAGGCACCTGCTCCCCATACTGTTCTGGGTATGTTGTACATTGCTCTGGGTAAGAGCATCTGCTAAATGCCTATAATGTAAAATTGTTTTTTTTTTTTATAATGCTAGTAGTCCAAAGACATGCAGGTTAGGTTAACTGGTGACTCTAAATTGACCGTAGGTGTGAATGTGAGTGTGAATGGTTGTCTGTGTCTATGTGTCAGCCCTGTGATGACCTGGTGACTTGTCCAGGGTGTACCCCGCCTTTCGCCCGTAGTCAGCTGGGATAGGCTCCAGCTTGCCTGCGACCCTGTAGAACAGGATAAAGCGGCTAGAGATAATGAGATGAGATGAGATAATGCTAGTAATATAGTCCCTGTGTCCGAAATCACTCACTCGTTCCTGACTCTCTATATAGGGAATTACTATATAGAGGACTATATAGTGAGCTCATTGGTAAAATGAAAAAAAAAAAAAAGCTTTCGGACACTAGTCCTTTGCGCTGGTATTTACATCATTACTGTTGCACAATTAAAACGTGCCAGATCAGTCGGCTGGTGGGTTTTCAAAATAATAAATACATGCATGTATTTTTGTGATAAATACATATTATACCGAGTGCATTTCCCACATTAATCAATACAAAGTACCTGCATCTTTCAGTTTTTTGAATCAAGGCTGAATACTTTCTTCTTTGCCGCTGCCTTTTATTAAATCAAATTTGAGACTTTTAATTTGATTTCTTTCAGCACGATCACAATATATGATGGCATATAGTGCTTTGGCTAGTGACCATTGTTGTACATTACTTTTTGTGATGCATTGTGGGATACTCTGAGTGCACTATATAAAGGTGTAAATAATCCTCACTAAGGTTTCGGACAGGACTACAAAATGGCACCCCCACTATATAGTACCCTATATAGTGAGTAGGGAGCAATTTCGGACACAGGGAACTATATGTATCACGTTCTAATAGTTGTGTATCTGTCAATCTTTTAAGATGCTAACAGTGAATTCAGTAGAACCAGTTACCATCTTAGCATGCAGCTCAGAGTGATTCTTCACAGAGTCAATGTATCCCTGATTTTATACCCAGAATCCTATGCTTCAGTGGCAGCCTTGACCTGATTTTGATTCTGAAATCCGGGGGCGCGCTGTGGCTTGAGATCATGCTAGCAGTCTGCCTTGATCATATTTTCACACTTCTTAGCATATTTGTTTTTTTTTTTGCTATTAGTATGTCTTATGAATGTTTAAGATATTAACGTGACCAACAATGAAGTCTGCTGCATTTACCCAGAATTCTGTGCATGAAGGCCAGCTTCATGAATGATTACTGTTTTAACCTTAGTAGTTTGAAAGCATAGACTTTCAGAGGTGATTTTTTTCACTCCAGACCTGAAAACTTGTATTAAAAAAAGAACAATATTATAACACGAGTAATGTGTCATTCATCAGTTTGCGTGAATTAGCATGAAATCGTGATGTCTTTAAATGTGTTTTTATTGCACAGGAACCCAAGAATGATTATTTTTGATACAGAGATAAATACGAAAACGTTTTCTTCTGATGCTGGAAATTTGCATCAGAGGTTTTTCCACAGAATCATGTGCACTACTTTGACCGAATTAGCATGGGAGCTTGATGTGATGTATATTATACACACGTACACACACTGAACGAATGTTAAAAAAAAAAAGACCTCATTATCAATTTGGCCTCATTAGTATGAAAGCCAGCTGTATTTACAGTTCTTTTTTTAATCACTCAAAAATTATAGCAACCAGAAGTAGGCATAATGATTTAACGAGGTGGAGGCTGGTAAACGTGTGGGTTTTTTCACTCAGATGGTTCATTATGGTGTAGCACTCTAAACAGCGAGTGTGTCATCACTTAGTGCACATGCTACAACAGGAGGACTCGATCACACAGTTGGCCATATTGAGAGCACTTGCAGTGGATTGATCCACCATGACGGAATGCAGCTCTCACAGTTCACTTTCAATTTGGATTCTCTGGATGGCGCACAACCCCGGGGAGAAAAAGGAAAAAAAACAGCAGATTTTCTTTTCCACACTCTACACTGAGGCTCACAAAAAAAGTAATGAAACTTGAATCAACACGTACAGTGTAGACAGCTCGAAATACATTTTGAATCTGAATGTCTTCTTTGAATGTGAAAGTGTTTGGAATACTAAACAATAGCTAGATCTACTACAGTGGTGAACTGTTACTATTAGAGCTGGGACTTCAGTTCAGCCAAACCAGCTCAGCCAGACACACCAAAAAAGCAACAGGGCAAAGGATTTTGTAAGGGATTAGCAGCAGGCTGCCAGGTTGCTCCGTTGTGTGAGGTTGTCGATGTTGATTTTAAAAGTAACTCAGTAAATTACACAGGGAAATAAATACTTAAGTCTCAGTGAAAAATACTATAGCAAGTGTGTGTGGAAGAAGAGTCTGGAGACAGAAATCTTAGTTTCCCGGTCGTTAGCCTGTGCTACTTGCTCTCAATAGCACTGGCTTGACTGCTTTATTAGCATTCGCTAACACTACTGATGGACGCTACACCAGCTGGAAGGTGCTGTCACTGCTGCGTTGACGGCGCTGACTCGCAGTTAAGCTCGTGCTGGCCTTTGAGAAGGTCGAGGGCGAAAAATTTCTGGTCCCTTCCACTATACATCAAAATCTGATTGGTTAATTCATCTGTCCCTTCCTACATAAACATACACTGCCATGGCCTTCTGTCCTGGCAATGAAGTCCTAACCAGTGAGTGAGCAGCTCGAAACTCTTCTCAGCCTAGAAACAACAAACAAACAAATCTCATTGGATAACTCGATTTTAATGTTTTCAGGACAATAACCCTTTCATTTCTGAAGCAACTTTGACAGAAAATTAGGTTGAATTAGAAGTGAATAATTATAATGAAATTACGAAAGAATGAAAGCAATTAAAGAATGAAACAAATTAAATATACAGGGATGAGAATGGGACATTTAAAAAAACTCTGAAATGTCTGACAACTTTCCCACATATATAATACACACACACATTAATGTGTGAATGTTTTCAAATTCAATGATGGTTTAAAACGTTTATAAACTTTAAGATAACAAATCCCTACAGATATATATATATATATATATATATATATATATATATATATATATATATATATATATATATATATATAGTGAGCGATAATGGAGGTAACCGTAACGATATATTAGATGATTCCTCCTGACTCTATCTTTGACAATTTAAGTAAAACGTACCTTTGTGCTTTTTTGCTTTGATGTGCTCCTGGATGTTTCTAGCTCCTCTGTTTCCATAATTGATCATATCTGAGCACAGAATACACAGAACCTTTCCCGGCACGTCCACTTTTTGGATATGTTCCATCAGGCACGTCGTCATAGTTTGTGTCCCTACCGGCACGGTAACGCTACTATCGAGCCATGCCCATCGGAAACAGTTCTTTATCCCGTTCGATTTATCGATTTCCCTGGCACGATCCTCATTTTTGCGGTCCAAAACTTTCGCCATATTGGCAAAGTAACTTTGAAAACTAACCAAAATAACTAGAACTTAAGAAGTGATCAAAACCGTGTATGTATAGCTTGTTTCTCCGTGAATTGTAGAAGTGAGATGAAACTAGCGCCAAAACGTTGCCGGAAATCGTCGTAAGTTGTCGTTAGCATAAATATTGAAGAAAGCAATGACGATTTCCGTTATCACAGCTGCAACTAATTTTGCGATGAGCGCTGCCGAAAGATGCTGGCGGGCGGTTGGTCGGTCCTGCCTGCTTGTGCCACCACAAGCCTCGCCTCGCGCCGACCCCTATCCCCCGAAATTTTCTCAACGAATTTACACGTTTCACAAAAATGACATTTTCAGCGGGAAAAACTCGGAATTCCGCAGATCCACGGAAAATTCTCATCCCTGAATATAACATTTGAAATGCTGATATATTTGGGCCTTCTCTGAACGCCTGGAAGGCCCTGACGGTTCCCCTCTGTTATTATATGTACAGTAATAATATACAGCGTGATTGGAGGAAACCAACATCAGAAACTTAGAATGAAAATAAACCGTGCTCAGTGGCAATAAGCATAACTAAAATGGAGGAACAAAGGTATTTTCATTTTTGTAGTGAATAAACCTAACTCTTATTGACAGAAGAAAGAAGTTTATTTATTCTGAATTTTGGAAGGAGTCTCCAGTGTCAGCGCTTTATAACAGTCAGAGGAATAAATGCAATGCTATGTTTTTCATCATGGAAGGATTTTGAGCGTTCATGGTTTCTTGGTAACATGACAAGCTGTGGTTTTTTTTTGTCTTACTAACGTCAAGATAGCGATATAAGACACGTTGGTGGGGGAACAACTGTTTACAGCTGCGATAATATAATCCTGTGTTAACAGAGACTATCCTGTTTTGTGTATACTATCATATAAAAGGTATGATGTGTTGTTCTTTAATGGATACAATTAAACAATGCATATGCAAAATGGTCACCACATGTATCCTGCAGTCTTTTGGCACATTACTTTTGCACATTCTCAGAAATCAATGTACAATACCAAGACGAGACCATCAATGATGGCATAGCTCATTCCGGCCCCATCTAGTCCAGAAGGAACAATCTAAAGTGGGGCACCTTGCGGAATAAATGTTGCAAGCTATATACACTATATACAAGCTATATATAGAAGCAATATACACCCTAGGAATACCAACCTATTTGCCAGAAAGAATCCAAAACGGTGAGGAATTGACCGAGAAGAAGCAATTTTTGTTGAACTGCTCATTAAGGCTTAATTAGTCCATAAATTCATTAATAATTGTAATGAAGCAAATCTGGGTATAAGTTATATGCACCCTAGATACCCCTACATTCATGCCAGAAAGAATAAAAATGGCTGAAGAATTGAGGAAAAAGAAGCAATGTGTGTAGAAACTGCTCGTTAGGGCTTACTTACTCCATATCTTCACTATTAACTGCAATTATGCAAATTTGTGTAGAAGCTATATGCACCCCAGGCAGACTGACCTTCCTGCCAGAAAGAATAAAAATCGGTGAAGAATTGAGAAAGAAGGACCGATTTTCATGAAATGTGGATGACGGATGGCAGACGATGGACGGACGACGGACAACACGTGATGGCATAAGCTCATTGCCTGTCAGCTGAATGAGCTAATAAACTGTAGAGGCAGTATAGCACCATATCACAATGTCTGCAACTGACTAAACAAAGTATTGTTGTGTCTCACACTATATACATATGTAGTATTCTAGATCGTTACCGAGTACCATCACTAACCGCTTTTCCTATTACAGTTAGCGTTTGAATTTTTCAAACCTCTTAAACCTACTAAAAGGTTTTAAGGTTAAGATTTTGATGATCAGTCTTCTAGATTTTCTAAATTACTAAAGAATTGACTGTACACTGAGGGGTTTTGAATTACGACTCAGATCATGACACCAATCACACTGCCAGCAGTAAATTGGATGTTACATTACAGTTGGACTGAGATGTTTTAGCTCTTACAACCCCGATTCCAAAAAAGTTGGGACAAAGTACAAATTGTAAATGAAAACGGAATGCAATAATTTACAAATCTCAAAAACTGATATTGTATTCACAATAGAACATAGACAACATATCAAATATCGAAAGTGAGACATTTTGAAATTTCATGCCAAATATTGGCTCATTTGAAATTTCATGACAGCAACACATCTCAAAAAAGTTGGGATAGGGGCAATAAGAGGCTGGAAAAGTTAAAAGGTACAAAAAAGGAACAGCTGGAGGACCAAACTGCAACTCATTAGGTCAATTGGCAATAGGTCATTAACATGACTGGGTATAAAAAGAGCATCTTGGAGTGGCAGCGGCTCTCAGAAGTAAAGATGGGAAGAGGATCACCAATCCCCCTAATTCTGCGCCGACAAATAGTGGAGCAATATCAGAAAGGAGTTCGACAGTGTAAAATTGCAAAGAGTTTGAACATATCATCTACAGTGCATAATATCATCAAAAGATTCAGAGAATCTGGAAGAATGTCTGTGCGTAAGGGTCAAGGCCGGAAAACCATACTGGGTGCCCGTGATCTTCGGGCCCTTAGACGGCACTGCATCACATACAGGCATGCTTCTGTATTGGAAATCTCAAAATGGGCTCAGGAATATTTCCAGAGAACATTATCTGTGAACACAATTCACCGTGCCATCCGCCGTTGCCAGCTAAAACTCTATAGTTCAAAGAAGAAGCCGTATCTAAACATGATCCAGAAGCGCAGACGTCTTCTCTGGGCCAAGGCTCATTTAAAATGGACTGTGGCAAAGTGGAAAACTGTTCTGTGATCAGACGAATCAAAATTTGAAGTTCTTTATGGAAATCAGGGACGCCGTGTCATTCGGACTAAAGAGGAGAAGGACGACCCAAGTTGTTATTGGCGCTCAGTTCAGAAGCCTGCATCTCTGATGGTATGGGGTTGCATTAGTGCATGTGGCAGGGGCAGCTTACACATCTGGAAAGACACCATCAATGCTGAAAGGTATATCCAGGTTCTAGAGCAACATATGCTCCCATCCAGACGACGTCTCTTTCAGGGAAGACCTTGCATTTTCCAACATGACAATGACAAACCACATACTGCATCAATTACAGCATCATGGCTGTGTAGAAGAAGGGTCCGGGTACTGAACTGGCCAGCCTGCAGTCCAGATCTTTTACCCATAGAAAACATTTGGCGCATCATAAAACGTTAGATACAACAAAAAAGACCTAAGACAGTTGAGCAACTAGAATCCTACATTAGACAAGAATGGGTTAACATTCCTATCCCTAAACTTGAGCAACTTGTCTCCTCAGTCCCCAGACGTTTACAGACTGTTGTAAAGAGAAAAGGGGATGTCTCACAGTGGTAAACATGGCCTTGTCCCAACTTTTTTGAGATGTGTTGTTGTCATGAAATTTAAAACCACCTAATTTTTCTCTTTAAATGATACATTTTCTCAGTTTAAACATTTGATATGTCATCTATGTTCTATTCTGAATAAAATATGGAATTTTGAAACTTCCACATCATTGCATTCCATTTTTATTTACGATTTGTACTTTGTCCCAACTTTTTTGGAATCGGGGTTGTATTTAAATCTCCTCTAAAGGACCCCATGAAATCTAACTTTTACTCTTTACTGTTTTCACTACAATCCCTGCAGATTAAATAACATTTCTTGGTTAACTTTACAGGTGGTTTTCAACAACACATTTTAAATTTTCATGTTAGTGATTAATCACAATTGAATTGAAATAAGACTATTTTTATTCAACAAAGATGTGGCACAAACTGCAAAAACAATCTTGAAAATTGCAACAAAGGGGCAACACAATACAGAGCTGCTCAGAGCTCAAATCAATAAAGTGCAAGCTCAACACTGAGAAAGACATTTAGCTTAAATAAGAAAAGTGCTCATTCATTAAATTATTTTAAAAAATAGATCTCCAAGCTATTAACCTGACTACTGAGAACCACTGGAACATTCACAACAGAGAGAGAGAAGGAGAGAAGAGAGAGATCCGCAAAACATAATTTTTCTCTTTGCACACTTGAACTGAATGTTTTCTGGCTCTGCCTCTCAGATGTGTATAATTCCGGTATTGCCTTGTCTGTAAAATGTCTGCGACCAGGCAACTCATATTTGGGATCGAGTGTGTTTTAGTAATTTTTGGAAGCCTGGTTTTTCCACTATACTAATTGGGATCATGTCTTCGGCAATGATGTTAGTGATTGCATCCGTTATAGCTCTCCATCTCTGACTCGGTTTCTCATATGGGGTGGCTTTGGAGAACGAGGCCGCTATGGTCATTTGTTTAGCTCGTGGGCAAGTAGTTTGGAGTTTAAGAGACTCTTCGGAAGATACAACAAAAAAGACCTAAGACAGTTGAGTAACTAGAATCCTACATTAGACAAGAATGGGTTAACATTCCTATCCCTAAACTTGAGCAACTTGTCTCCTCAGTCCCCAGACGTTTACAGACTGTTGTAAAGAGAAAAGGGGATGTCTCACAGTGGTAAACATGGCCTTGTCCCAACTTTTTTGAGATGTGTTGTTGTCATGAAATTTAAAACCACCTAATTTTTCTCTTTAAATGATACATTTTCTCAGTTTAAACATTTGATATGTCATCTATGTTCTATTCTGAATAAAATATGGAATTTTGAAACTTCCACATCATTGCATTCCGTTTTTATTTACAATTTGTACTTTGTCCCAACTTTTTTGGAATCGGGGTTGTACATGCCATCTGGTGGATGCCACTTTAAACTCTTCAGATTTAGCGCAACAGCTGCATGAGTCTATGGGGAAAGTGAAGTATATTTGTATGTTAAAACACTTCAGGATGTGCAGTTATAGAAAAGTAATCAACCAATGATCAGAGTAACTCGGGCTGCATCACACCAGTATATTGCTGATTATTATCAGGCTTGTAGTACTTGAGTCCGACTCGTGCCCTAATTTTAAGGACTCGTGACTCGACTCGGACTTGAGCACTGATGACTCGGACTTGTGCATTAACTGCATTAGGACTCGAAAAATGGAGACGAGGACTCAGATTTTTTCTTTATTTTTTTGTAACATGCCATAATAATTTGGCAGAAGATATTTATATCTACATTAATTTTTGTACTAATTTCGTGTCAGAGTGTTACACATGCACGCCTTGGTGCGTGCATCAGATAGACTCTCAGGTGCGCTCTGGACAGCGTGCGCACCAAGCAGCCTCTCGTGCGCACGTCGTAAACGACTCGCACCTGCACAGGATTAAGGCGCAATTAGCGCGGCAATATAAAAACTGTGAAAACACACTTACTTTGCGAAGTATTGAGTTGCATTGTTGATACATTACCAAGCCTTATTTCCTAGTTTGGTTTCCTGTTTCTCATCTTTCATTCTGCCGAGTCTATGATAGCCTGTTTGTGCCTCGCTCGACCTATTGCCTGTTTCACCATTTTATGATTTTGCCTGCTGTTCTGGAATGTTTCTGTCTTCACTTGTATTAATAAACACACCTGCTGCACTTACATCCATCTCCTAACCATCTCTGACAGAATACTTCACACTCCCTGACAAAGAAAAGCACGTTCACCTGTTCATACGTCATGTTCAGGAACAAACTCATGTTAATGACACTAAAACAACCACCGTCAAATGGTGCAGTTGGAGTCTTGGACTTGACTAGGATTGATAGTGGACTCGACTCGAATTTTTTTAATGACTTGGACTTAACTCGGACTTGAACACTGGGGGCTCGAGACCGGACTCAGACTCGAGGTTTAGTGACTCGACTACAACACTGATTATTATACATACAGGACACTTTTTCAATGGAATAAAAACGTGTTCTATTCCCTTCTCGCAGGTTTCAATCATTTGGTTTGATCACATGTAATATTGTTAGCATATCGCTTAAGTGTATCCTAAGCTTATCCTAAGTGCTCACTCTACCCAATGGAGAATGAGCATTGAATATGGTTTACAATATTGCATGGTTGTCAAGACAACATGATGTCACACGTCAGAGACGTAAAACTTCCACACTAGCGACTGACTATGACAATTTGTAAACAAACATGGTTGTCAGGTTTGCTTCGTTAAATACGGAAGATTTTGAGAGAATTTTGAAAGAGAAAGATGCTTTGAACACCCAAAAGGAATGTGTATGTATAATAATAATAATAATAATAATAATAATAATAATAATAATAATAATGGCTGTTTTTTTGTGGTATATCAGATATATTCCATTTAGCTACTTGTCTTTGACTCGTTCAGTATCATGCTAGCTGAATGGAATATATCCGATATACCACTCAATGCCAGCCAATATTATTCAAATATTTTCATCTAACCTTGTCGAATTTTATTCCTCACTTAATAAATTAAATCTCTTTTTCCAGTCAAACTTTGCTCCATGTTTAATATAATCAATCTTTTTTTTTTTGTATCATACAAAGTGGGCGGCACGGTGGTGTAGTGGTTAGCGCTGTCGCCTCACAGCAAGAAGGTCCTGGGTTCGAGCCCCGGGGCCGGCGAGGGCCTTTCTGTGTGGAGTTTGCATGTTCTCCCCGTGTCCGCGTGGGTTTCCTCCGGGTGCTCCGGTTTCCCCCACAGTCCAAAGACATGCAGGTTAGGTTAACTGGTGACTCTAAATTGACCGTAGGTGTGAATGTGAGTGTGAATGGTTGTCTGTGTCTATGTGTCAGCCCTGTGATGACCTGGCGACTTGTCCAGGGTGTACCCCGCCTTTCGCCCATAGTCAGCTGGGATAGGCTCCAGCTTGCCTGCGACCCTGTAGAAGGATAAAGCGGCTAGAGATAATGAATGATGAATGAATGAATCATACAAAGTTTTTAATAACTTTCCCTTTAGGTCAGTGACTCTCTACTTTTAGTTTTTGACATGGATGGCGTGTTGAACGTGTTTTCTGATGTTATGATACCACAGGAAAGTCTTGACACATTCTCCAAAAGGCTTAACATTAATAATTTTGAATGAAATTCTATCTTTCTCTTCCTGACACATCCTCCAGTTGAAACGGACTCTCCTGGTTCTTATCTGGATCTTGGTGCGTCAACATGAGGTGGCAGCTGGTCCAACACGGGCGAAAAGAGGCTCCAGTGAGCTGTCAGCTTCAACAATTCAGCCTTGGTGTTTTTATCCAGCGAGAGAGGAAGGATCTTGTTATGATGACCTTTTATTAAACTAGGTCAGATCATGAGTTCTGATTCATCTTAGTGGACCACAGCTGGGATTATGAACGGCATAACCTTTATTAGCAAAGGTTTGGTTTGAGATTGAGGATAAATGGACAGCTGACACATCTACGTGAGCAGTGGTGGTATATTCAACAGCCAGCCAATGAGAAATGAGAGATTTGGGAAGCCTTTTATGTTGGATTCGTTCTCCAAAATGATATCTGAACAGGTTTACTTGTTAAAACAGATCTGCTTTAAGAACTTTAAGAGTGGACTTCTCTCTAAAGATGTGAAATAACCTTCAGTTATATGCCAAACACATCCAAAAAAACCCGGCAACCCACATTTCATTATAAAATTATTCACAGATACGCCCCCTTTCCCCTAACTCACATTATGAAGCAAAAATGCACAGACACGGCATCCTCGCTTTCCATCAAGGCGTACGGGGAACGTTTAGAGTTCACAAATGTGAAATTAAATCTACCAATGCATGTTTGACTAAGCCAACACTCGGCAGATATATACTTCAGTTAACATCCATTAAGATCCATTAAACATCCATTAAATATATTTATGAGGGATGTACTGAAACTTTTTTTAACCTTGTTTAGAACAGGTCCAAGAACTAGAAGCTGTAATTTCCCTTTACTTGATACGAGTGTACTTCAAAAAGTTCTCGGCCTCACCCGGAAACAAGGGGCGTAACTCCCATTTTGGGGCACAACTGTATACTAATTAACAGTCATTCCACAAAATCTAGTCGTACATGAGCTGATAGCCGACAAAGCACGAAGCACTGAATCAGCTACAAGCTATGTACGACAAGATTGAGTGGACTAACTGTTTTATTCTATCCACATTCACTGGATTTTGAGAAACAGAGCATTTTTATTTTTATTTTTAGCAAATTCAACAAATAAAAACTTTATACAAAACGTCCGACAAAACCATTTCCTTTTAGGCGGACTTCTTAAAATCCTATCGATGGCTGCACGAATTGACTTTCGTGTTGTTTTTTTGTAGAAAGTGCCGACTTGCTGTCGTGCCGAGGTATAGAATAGCTTTAGACGTTTATTTAATTCTTCCTTGGACATTTCAGTTCTGTAACTTTCAAACTTCTTTGAGCTTTTGAACCAGTCTAAAAAAATTTCAACAAATTTTAGTGCTTAAAGATGAAGAATGTAAACAAACTGGAGAAATGACGGTCACAATTTGTGAAAAATGCGATGATAATCATAATTCTTGAAAACTAAACAAAGATACATTCTTACCATCAAATGCTTTCATTCCATATTTTGTTGATTTTGTATTTTTTGGGGTTTTGTTTTCAAGTAGAGTTTTTATTTTATCCTCGGTTGGTTGGTTGGTTCTAGGGTTGGGCGGTATCCAAATTTTGATACCTTTAAACTGTCTCTGTGTTTTCCCGGGGTATACGGTATTACCGAGAAAAAAATATTTTGTTTCGGCCTACTGTGTAACGTGCGCCTATACCGGCGGACCTTGTCCAGACCTGCGCCTATGCCTCAAATGTACTATTTAAAAGCAGCATAGCGAATTATGTGCATTGTGGTATGGATTAAGCAGCAAAGCGAATTTTGTGCATTGATGAATGGATTAAGAGATATTTCAAAGCATCACGCAACTCTTCCTTCATCTTGAAAATAGCATTCAACTGTCGTTTACACATGTCTGCGTTGAAACGCCATTTGCAGCACTATTTCACCTACTCCATCAAAAAAAGTACACGATGAGCAGGATCATACCCTTTCAAGCATGGGAAATAAAAAAAGAAAAGAAAAAGAATCAACCAACACCCAAGTCCGTTTAGACTGCGCGATAAACCATATTCTTCAGCGCAAATGAGGCGAACCTAATTCAAATGCTTGATAGCTGCACAAGGCAAAATCATATGGGCCCACGTCATGCCATGGCGGGGAAATTAATAATCAAATGGCCTTACCTTGCTTAAAACGTTGTCTTGATCACATAACTCCTTACAATTATTCCACTTAAATCCATACGGTTTAACACACCCAACAAAGATAGCAAGCGCATTGCTAATTCCCACCAGAAACCTAACAGTTTACGCTACGATGTTTTCTTCCGTTTCTTCAGTAGATGACATTTCAAACGTTTATTACCCACATCCCAAATGTCATACGTTATATTATTTTACCTTGTTGTTACTCATGTAACCTACTCAAAACACAACTCATTGGAGAGATCTCGTGGAAGTGGAGTACCTCAGGCTATGGTGTGCCTTAGGGGACATATTAGATTTTTTCGATTTTTCTTCTTACATACTTTACACACAGCTTCATCTGTGTTTGCTGGCTCTCCCTTTTCGTTTGGTTTGAAACCAAAATACTGCCACACTGCCGATGTTGTATTTTTTTTTGGCCACTAACTCGTTATCTTGACTTGCCATCTTTCAACCGCGGTCTCAGTCTCTTGCGAAGCTTTCTATCAGACTCCAAATGTCACGCAGGGTTGCCATGGTAACGACATAAACAACCCTGCACGCGATGAGAACTTCTTTAGGAAATTGATAGAATTAGTGAAAATACGATCACACAGTTATTCGGGATGATCTTCAATTTATTATTTTATATTATGACCTCATGTACTCCATATTTATTTAGATATTATATATTTTTTTAAAATGACGGTAATGAGACCGATACCGTTGGTACTTTTGGATACCTCGGGATACCTTCTTACCGTAATACCGCCCAACCCTAGTTGGTTCAGCAACACTCTCGGCCATTTTGTTTTTCTTTATTCACGGTATATAAGCTAATATCCGAGTAGTAGAGGAGCCAATCAGAGCGTGTGATTGCTCATATCCAGTGAATATGGATAGAATAAAAAGCATTGTATCGCTGTCCATAAAAACTCAAATGAAAGAAGCAATCAAAGAAGAAAAGAGAGGAAAGCTTCTAGGTGGCGTGCTGTTGCTTCAGGACAATGATCCCGTCCACACAGCACAGGTGGCAGGTGTAGAATCAGCCAAATGTGGCTTTGAACTATTTCCCTATGCACCTTACTCACCTGAGCTGGCACCCTCTGACTTCTATCTGTTCCCCAAACTGAAATCCCACTCGTGTGGTTGCCATTTTCAGAGTGATGATGAAGTCATCCATACTGTTGAGGAGGCTCAGACATGACCTTCTTCCACAAAGGGGTAGCAAAGCTTGAACATCGGCAGACCAAGTGCATTAAAGTTAAAGCAGAGTGTCGAAAAATTTATGCAAGAACAATCTTTCTCCTTTGATGTTTTCTGGGTGACGGTGAGAATTTTTTGAAGTATCCTCATTGGCCTTGATTGACTACATTTAAGCGAGGCAAAGAAGAGAAAAATCTAAAGAGAAAAAGTGCCAGTTACAGTAAACGATACAAAGGCACAAAAATTACATGAAGCCTAATTTTCTCTCCTTCTCTTCTTTCTGTTCCAAGTCTCAATCTTTATGAACAGCTGATCCATTTACGATCGACTTCACATCGCTTAGCACTTGTAGTAGCGCTGCTGTATATATTGCTTTTTAAACAGCAAGCCAAAGAGGTTAAATTACATGCTGTGATATCTCTAAGGCCTCTGTTACACCAGATATTAACATAGAGCTCAGCATTACGCACATGCAGTGTTCACATCCTTGCGTTTACACCTGCTATTAAAAGCCTATGCGTCTGGCCTCTTCATGAGTGGATGCTGGTTTTCGCTCGCATTAAATGGGCGGCAATTACGGTAAAAGAGCAAAGTGCATACAGTATGCATTAAATACCAGACAGAGGCGTGGATCACTGAGAGAGCATTCACTGAGAAAAAAAACAGTCTTCAGAAAGCTTGTGGAAAAAGCCTTTGGTTTGGGATTATATGTAAAGCTACTGGTCAATAGATATTAGCTGCAAAGAAAGACAGCATTATGATTGTAGCTAGTTAATACCCTAAAATCTATTTACCAAATTTTGAGCACACAGCATAAAGTCCTGTGTAAAAGTCTTAGGCACGCTATTTTTATTCGTTTTTCATACAAACTTTGTTACATATTTCTATTTCATGACTTCTACATTATCGAGTCAGTACACAAACATTTTAAAGTTCCATATGTTCATTTTCCAGCACAAACTTAAATGTTACAAAAAAAAAAAGTTTGTATCTGTGCAGCATATTACATATTATTCTATCCACATTCACTGGATATGAACAATTGCGCACTCTGATTGGCTACTCTACTACTAGGATATCAGCTCATATACTGTGAGTAGAAAAAACAAAACAAAATGGCGGAACATGTTGCTGAACCAGCCAAGGATGAAATAAAAACTACTCGGGGGGGAGACCCCGAAAAATACAAAAATTGCAACAAAATATGGAATGAAAATATGTGTCACCTCACCAAATCCAGGGACGCATGTCGGCCGAAACGAATCAGAGATAATCGCAAAAGAAGCATTTTTTTTTCAAAATTTGTGATTTTCGTTTTTTTTCCATAATGTGCAAGTTGAGATCTTGAAGAATGCAATCAGTATTTCAGATAATAGATTGTTTTGTTGGAAAAGCATACATTTTTTGTTGCAAATTGTCTCGTTTTTGTCAGGACTGTAGCCTGCTGGGGGGTGTGGGTAAATTACCATATGGGCCATTCACATGATGATTTAAGTCTTTTGGTTTTTTTTTTCGCCAATCAGCTGTATGATACGAGCTGAGCTCATGGCTACTTAAGCTGCACACATGCATATAATTTCACTATGGAATGAGCGAGCTAAACAGAGCGCAGAGGAGCTGAAACACCGCGAAGCAAACAGATGCACGGTAGTTGCATCGGAGATAACCATTTCTAGCAAAAAAAA
The DNA here is from genome assembly GCF_027579695.1 of Neoarius graeffei. Classification (NCBI taxonomy): domain Eukaryota; kingdom Metazoa; phylum Chordata; class Actinopteri; order Siluriformes; family Ariidae; genus Neoarius; species Neoarius graeffei. The sequence continues at coordinate 54,794,205 of NC_083587.1, forward strand.
AAAAAAAACAACCAAAAGGAAGTGTTCTAGGACTACATTATTCCATCGGAGGCATTGATGTGTGCAAGGCGACGTTTCTCTTTCTGATGGGGTAAGTTTATTAATCTAAGGTTGTGTGGTTATTTTTGCATGTAACGGAGAGTGTTGTGGTTTGGTTACATGAAACTAGCGTTGTGTTAGTTGTGTTATCATCGTGCTATCTTTCTTTCTTATGGTGTGAGTGATTTTTCAACCACAAAACGTTAAAGTATACTTTAGGACTTATTTTTCTCATCTCATCTCATTATCTCTAGCCGCTTTATCCTTCTACAGGGTCGCAGGCAAGCTGGAGCCTATCCCAGCTGACTACGGGCGAAAGGCGGGGTACACCCTGGACAAGTCGCCAGGTCATCACAGGGCTGACACATAGACACAGACAACCATTCACACTCACACCTACGGTCAATTTAGAGTCACCAGTTAACCTAACCTGCATGTCTTTGGACTGTGGGGGAAACCGGAGCACCCGGAGGAAACCCACGCGGACACGGGGAGAACATGCAAACTCCGCACAGAAAGGCCCTCGCCGGCCCCGGGGCTCGAACCCAGGACCTTCTTGCTGTGAGGCGACAGCGCTAACCACTACACCACCGTGCCGCCCGGACTTATTTTTGTACTTCATAATTGTTTTGGGCATACTTTGCATGGAAGGAAAATTGACGTGGTGATCTTTGTTTTCATGAAAGTAGTATCGTGCTAGCTAGTAGGGGGTAGGGCTTTCCTTAATGTCATGCAAATGAGCACCATTATGTGCCCACCCTGCACTCAGAGTAGCTGAGATGGAAAACTTTGAGGGCGATTTTCTCCCTTTCCTGTTTTAAGAGGTATGCAGTTTCAAAAGGCCACACATTTTTCAAATATTGTCAGATCTCCACATGGAAGGCATCATTGGAAAGCTTAGAAACTGTACTTTCTGAATCTGTCAATAACTCAAAATGCCCCCGGGCTGACATGTGTCCCTGGATTTCGTTATGTGACACATATTTAATGGTAAGAACACATCTTTTTTTATTTTTCAAGAATTACTATTATCGCATTTTTCACAAATTGCTCCTGTCATTTCACCGGGTTGTTTACATTCTAAGCGGAAATTATTTTGTTGAACGTTTTGTGTAAAGTTTTTATTTATTGAATTTGCAAAAAATAAAAATGCTGTGTTTCTCAAAATCCAGTGAATATGGATAGAATAAAAAGAGTTATTCCACTCAATCTCATCATACATGGCTTATAGTCAACTCGGTGCCACGCGCCTCATCGGCTATCAGCTCATGTACGACTCGAGTTCATGGAATAACTGTTAAAGAGAACACTTTTCAGATTAAAAAAAGAAAGCATAATGAAGGCTACTGGGTTTTGGTGCAAAATGAAGGAGCGAGTGTGACAGTCAAAGTGTCCAGAAGAACTGTGGCTGGTTCTGTAAGATGCTCAGTAAAACCTACAGCTCATTTCCGCATAAAACTGCACTCATTGTACCTGACACTACTTTTTTTTTTTTTTTTTTAAAGCAAAGGGTCGTCTCACACCAAATATTGACTTTGTTTCATTTATTATGGCGTACTGCTTACTGTATTTTTTTTAAATGTTGAAACATTTCATTTCATTATTTTTTTGCTCAACAGCATTTCTTTACATGTACCGTACCTAAGACTTTTGCACAGTCCTGTATATCACCAATCAAATGAAATGGACAACTGAAAAATAAATTTTTGTTTGTTGGGTCATACACACATCATAGCACAGTGAAATTCATTTATTTGCATATTCCAACTTGTTAGGAAGTTGGGGTCGGAGTGCAGGGTCAGCCATGATACAGCGCTCCTGGAGCAGAAAGGGATAAGGGCCTTGCTCAAGGGCCCAACAGTGGTAGCTTGGCAGTGCCGGGGCTAGAACCATTGATCTTCTGATCAGTTACCCCATCGCCTTCCCCCTCCACTCCAATGTTTGGAGTGTGTTTAAAAAAATCTATTCATGCATGCTGGACTTCGCTAATTAGAATTAGCATTTGAGCAACAAAAAAAACAAGACGTCACTGTCTTTTTTGGATTGGAGCACTTCTCTACAAAAAAAAGAAAAAAAAAAGGTGTGTGATCGCACTTTTTCAGACTGAGACGTGTTTAACTTTACCACTGATGTGTTTCCCGTTGTGTCATGCTGCAGCTCTCCTGCTGTCTCTCTGTGTGTGAGAAAGACAGTTTCGCGCTTTGTTAGGTGCACATGATGCACCAGTCTGAGATGGTTATTTTTTCCTCACCATGATGCCATTACTTGTACTCATTCTGTCTTACTTTGTTACGTGAAAGAAAATAAAATCACCACCACTTTCCATCTTCGCTAATTATCACAGCGGAAAGAGGATGCATGTGGAATAAAATTGCCAATTCTTTCTGACAGTGACTGGATTTGATTTGATTTTTTTTTTTTTTTCTGGGACACGGGACAGGAGTCCAACGATGGTACTATGTACAGGGCTGGTGCTTCAGGAACATCATACCAATAATACGAGGTTTTAGTATTACGAGCGGGTAAATCTGCCTCAAATGATCAGATTTCAGAAAATGTTCTTGCTTGGCCATTCCAGATTTATCATACTTCCAAAGATTAATGATGTTAGTCATAATAAACAGTGTGCAAAATTTCAGCCTTACTGTATATCTTTGTTAGTTTTTAGTTCATCTGGCTGCAGGCCAGACCGGATGAGCTTATTGCGATCATGCATCGTCCGTCCGTCCGTCCGTCCATAATTTACAAAAATCGCTACTCCCCCTACAGGATTGTTCAGATTTCGATTAATCTCACATACAGTGTTCCCAAGGTGGGTGTGCATAAAAGTTGTCAAGATGGTGGCGCCACCTGTCATATTTACGATTTTATGGGCATCTGAAATTTTTGGGTGACTCGTCACATTAAACGCAACCTTTCGTAAACTGCTGGGACGTTTTCACTGAAACTCACCCAGAAGACTCTAAAGACATATTCCAACAAGAATTGCTCACCAGGTGGTGCCACCTACCATATGAGGCTACAGAGGGGTCACGTGCAATTTCATAAAAATCGCTACTCCTCCTACAGGAGTGATCAGATTTTGATCAAACTCATATGGAACGTTCCCCAGGTTGGTACGTATAAAATTTGTCAAGATAGTGGTGCCACCTGTCATATTTACAATTTTATGGGCGTTTGAACATTTTGTGTGACTCGTCACACCAAACACTACTGTTTGTAAACTGCTAGGTTGTTTTCACTGAAACTCATTCAGAAGACTTTAAAGACATATTCTAACAAGAATTGTTCACCAAGTGGCACCACATGCCATGGATGCAGCTACACAGGGGTCATATGCAATTTCACAAAAATTGCTACTCCTCCTACAAGACTGATCGGATTTCAAACTCCCACACAACAACAATGGGTGGTATGAGCTACAGCCTCATTGAGGCTATTTTTGAGATATAGGGGCATTAATAAGGGAGTGTGGCTCAAATTTTATCATAAAAATGAGTGCTATAGAGAAAAAACTGAAGTCGGGAGGCCTTCGGTGAAATCACATGGATCATAGGATGACCCTAGTTTGCTTTAATTTTAATGTATTACATTCCGAATTCTGAGAAGGACGGAGAATTTTATTAATTTCATCTTAAACTCCTTTCCAAATCTTAAAGACCCTTTACAAAGATTAATATTAGTGAACCAAGACATTTGTAATGGAGGACATAATACCCAATATGATTTGGCAGCCTCTGACCTTGGTCCTGGATATGACTTCTTTATTGACATCATGGATAGCCAATCAACTATGCCACCATCACCAGCCAACCAATAATATCCCACGGCTAAGTCATTTTCCAAAGCTAATTGAAAGAGGCCCACAGCTATGCTCATCAACAGCCAGTAAAATGCACCCCATTGGTACACTACATCAAAACTATTGGCTATGTCTATAGTATTCTGACAAAAACAACCAGCAAGAGTCTGACAATGCCAATTATGAAACATGGCCCATGTTGTGATCAGCATGCATGGCTTCTGTAACAGCAATACATCGCCTGATGGCTTCATCACAGGCCAAGCAGTGACCATTTATGCATAAATGACTGGCTTAAATCTCATTGAAACACACACAAAAAAAAGCTTAAATGTTTAAAAATAAGCTTTAATAATTTTTTGCTTCAATTCAAGATTTGAGGCCTTTTGAACAGTGCCATTAGAGCTGCTGAAATATTAGCTTACATAAGACACACGTCATGTAAGTAGAAAATGTGATTTGGGGTCTGACAGAGGGCAGGACATTACTATTAGTGGCCTCAGAAAGGAAGGACTGTGATTAATGTATGTGCCTTTTCACACAAGCTTTTGAAAATGAGTCATTATCTGGCGGAACAACAATAATTAACACAAATACACCAGTAACAACAGGCTGCAAATATAACAGGGGAGACTGCAGTCCTACATAAACATGCACGGACATGAATACAAATAAAATCAATTACTTCCTGTTTGTCACAAAAGTGCATACTCAGGTATCTTTAACAAGAGTTTTAGATCCAACACTGGATTAATCATGCTACTGCATATGAAATCACTACTCTGAGCCAATCTTGCTCACTCCACTGAGAAAGTGAGAGAATGACTTCACTGTAGGAGAGAAAGAGACAGGTGGGTTTGGGGGACACTGACTAACATTACATTCCCTACACATCACCAACACAAATCAATTCTCACTACCCAACATTACATTTCCCAAAATATAACCTCACCAACAATACACTCCCAACACACCACCATTCTCAGCAGCCTGCATTGACTAGTACAGCGTTTCTCAACCTTTTTTCAGTCACGGCACCCTTCAGAAGTATGCAAATTCTCAAGGCACCCCCATATAAAATATACGCAGGTCACGTTGACCATACGCTGACCCCGGCAGTGACGTTGTGACATGGGAAAGGGGGCCGCAAGACAAATTTTGATGATGCATGAGGTGGCGATGATCTGCATTAGTGTAACTATCATTTTTTTGGAATTTTAATTCATTTTATTTATTTCAGTGTTAGAATATATAAGTTTTTGATGGAACCCCTAATGAAGCCAGACAGCACCCTGGTTGAGAAAGGCTGGACTAGCACAACTATTCCCAACACACAAGACTACACTCTCAACACACCACCATTCTCAATAACACTGAATTCCTAACACACAACCATTCTCACCACCCAACACGACATTCCCCAGTGCACAAATGTTTCACCAAGTCCATATTCCCACCACACCACCATATTCACCAACACCACATTCCCACCACACCACCATTCTCACCAACATCACATTCCCACCACACCACCATTCTCACCAACGTCACATTCCCAACACACCACCATTTTCACCAACACTACATTCACAACACACCACCGGTCTCACCAACACTACATTCCCAAAACACCACTGTTCTCACCAACACTACATTCCCAACTCCACCCATTTTCACCAACACCACATCTCCAACACACCACCATTCTCACAAACACTGCATTCCCAACACACCACTGTTCTCATCAACACTACATTCCCAAAACACCACCATTCTCACCAACACGCCACCATTCTCACCAACACAACACTCCCAACTCCACCCATTTTCACTAACACCACATGACCAACACACAACCTATTATGGCAACACCACTTCTCCAACATACAACCATTCTCACCAACATCACATTCCCAACACACCACCATTCTCACAAACACTACATTCCCAACACACCACTGTTCTCACCAACACTGCATTCCCAACACACCACTGTTCTCATCAACATTACATTCCCAATACACCACTGTTCTCACCAACACTACAATCCCAATACACCACTGTTCTAACCAACACTACATTCCCAACACACCACTGTTTTCATCCACACTACATTCCCAACTCCACCCATTTTCATTAACACCACATTTACCAACACACCAATGTTCTCACCAACACTACATTCCCAACACACCACCGTTCTCACCAACACTACATTCCCAACTCCACCCATTTTCACTAACAGCACATTTACCAACACACAATTATAGTAACACCACATCGACAACACAACCATTTTCACCAACACTACATTCCCAACACATCACCATTCTCACCACTCAATGTTTTATTCCCAACACCCAACTATTCACACAAAAGCTACATTCCCAGCACAGCACCGTTCTCACCAACACATTACCAACACACCACCATTCTCACCAACACAACACTCCCAACTCCACCCATTTTCACTAACACCACATGACCAACACACACCCTAATATGGCACCACCACATCTCCAACCATACAACCATTTTCACCAACATCATGTTCCCAACACACCACCATTCTCACCAACACTACATTCCCAACATGCCACCCTTTTCATCAATACTGCTTTCCCAACACATCACCATTCTCACCCCTCAACGTTTTATTCCCAACACCCAACCATTCACACAAATACTACATTCCCAGCACAGCACCATTCTCACCAACACATTACCAACATGCCATCGTTCTTACCAACACTACCATTCCCCCAAAACACCATCATCCTCACTGACCAAATCATTACATTCCCAACACATAAAATTTGGACACAAAAAGCCAGACAAAGTATAGAGCTAAGCAGTTCAGAGCTGAAAGCACTAACTCAAGGGCCCTACATTGGCTTTTTGGTTTTTCTGTGATGTGACATACTTTTAGTAGTTTGGGAGTTTATATGTGATTCATTCCAGACCTTGGAAAAGCCTTTGTCCAGCTCTTTGCAACCTATCCTGAAAAACCTCCAGCTTGATGTTTGGCTGGCTAGAAAATTTAACCCACTAGGTCTGACAAAATACTTGCAGCTCAAAGGAATAAAATATTGGACCCCAACTTTCAGAGATGGCCAATTAGAAAACATTGCATGCTCGGTCTGAAAATACCCAGAAGGTACAGGTGATCAAAGCAAACCAGAGAAGATAGAAAAAGGCATGGAATTGTGTAACAAGTGTATGACAAAAAGACAGAAATAGAAATATAAGGAGAATGGAAGAGAAGGAGGAAGTCTGAGGATGAGGCTCTGAGGAAAGTTTTATAGGAATAAATAAGAGAAGCTTTAATAGAATTTCTGGAAGCTTGAGGTTGCTCAATTTGGCGCAGTGCAGGACTTTATTGGAGCTCCATCAGATTCGGTGTTAACATTGTTTACACTGCCACTGGAGAGAGTAACACAGTGTCACTGCTTTCTTGCAGACCTGCTGAAGATGTACATATTGCTGATTCCAAATAATATATATATAGCATGTGTGTATCAAGCCAAAGACTGCATGTTTTCATATCATGGTGCCAGAATATTTAGTCAGAAGCAGTTGAGGTTAATTTTCTATGACGGCATGACCAACAGTAGCTCTGACTGGAATTCAAATGAGAGGTTTACACTCCTTGGCCACTTTAATACGAACTTGTTCTTGATTCTAAGATTCCTGTTCTTGGCTGGCAGGACTGGAACACAATGTGGTCTTCTGCTGTTGCATGCTGAGATGCTTTTCTGCTCACTATGGTTGTAAAGAGTTGCTACGAGTTACTATATCCTTCCTGGCATAAAAGCTCAAACCAATCTGGCCGTTTTCCTCTGACCTCTCTGATCCACGAGCCGTTTGTTTCTACCCACAGAACTGTCGCTCGCTCAATGTTTTTTTGTTTTTCGCACCATTCTGTCTATGTAAACTCTAGAAACTGTTGTTTGTGAAAACCCCAGGAGATCAGCAGTTTCTGAAATGCTCAATCCAGTCCATCTGGCTCAAAATAACCACAGTGAAAATGCCACAGTGAAAGTCACACTTTGAGATCACAATTTTCCCCCATTCTGATGTTTGAAGTGAACATGAACTGAAGCTCTTGATTTGTATCTGCATGATTTGATGCATTGTGCTGCTGTCAAGGGATCAGCTGATTAGTGATTGTATATTAGTGAGTGTATATGAATGCGCTTGTTCTAACATGTTATCTTTTATATAGTAACAACTCATTCACAGGGATATGCATGACAAACAAGCTACATAAAAGCCTCATCTCTCGTCTCATCTTCATCTGCTTATCCAGGGCCGGGTCGTGGAGGCAGCAGTCTGAGCATGGAAGCCCAAACTTCCCTCTCCCCAGACACCTCAGCCAGCTCCTCGGGAAGAACACCGAGGCGTTCCCAGGACAGCCGAGAGACATAGTCCCTCCAGCATGTCCTGGGTCTTCCCCAGGGCCTCCTCTCAGGGGGACATGCCTGGAACACCTCCCCAAGGAGGCGTCCAGGAGGCATCCAAAAGAGATGCCCGAGCCACCTCAGCTGATTCCTTTCGATGTGGAGGAGCAGCAGCTCTACTCCGAGCTCCTCCCGAGTGACTGTGCTTCTCACCCTATCTCTAAGGGAGCACCCAGACACCCTGCGAAGGAAACTCATTTCGGCCGCTTGTATCCGCGATCTTGTTCTTTCAGTCATTACCCAAAGCTCATGACCATAGGTGAGAGTCGGAACGTAGATCGACCAGTAAATCGAGAGCTTCGCCTTTTGGCTCAGCTCCTTCTTTACCACGACGGACCGGTAAAGCGACCGCATCACTGCGGAGGCTGCACCAATCTGCCTGTCGATCTCACGCTCTATCCTTCCCCCACTCATGAACAAGATACCGAGATACTTAAACTTCTCCACTCGAGGCAGGACTTCTCCACCAACCTGGAGAGGGCAAGCCACCCTTTTCCGGTCAAGAACCATGGCCTCAAACTTGGAGGTGCTGATTCTCATCCCAGCCGCTTCACACTCGACTGCAAACCGCCCCAGTGCATGCTGAAGGTCCTGGTTTGAAGAAGCCAACAGGACAACATCATCCGCAAAACGCAGAGATGAAATCCTGTGGTTCCCAAACAGGATTCCTTCCGGCCCCTGGCTGCACCTAGAAATTCTGTCCATAAAAATCATGAACAGAACCGGTGACAAAGGGCAGCCCTGCCGGAGTCCAACATGCACTGGGAACAGGTCTGACTTACTGCCGGCAATGCGAACCAGACTCCTGCTCCATTCGTACAGGGACCGGACAGCCCTTAGCAAAGAGCCCCGAACCCCATACTCCTGAAGCATCCCCCACAGAATACCACGAGGGACACAGTCGAATGCCTTCTCCAGATCCACAAAGCACATGTGGACTGGTTGGGCAAACTCCCATGAACCCTCGAGCACCCTATGAAGGGTATAGAGCTGGTCCAGTGTTCCATGACCAGGACGAAAACCGCAATGTTCCTCCTGGATCCGAGGTTCGACTATTGGCCGAATTCTACTCTCCAGTACCCTGGAGTAAACCTTCCCGGGGAGGCTGAGAAGTGTGATTCCCCTATAATTGGAGCACACTCTCCGGTCCCCTTTCTTAAAAAGAGGGACCACCACCCCGGTCTGCCACTCCAGAGGCAATATAATAATAATAATAATAATAATAATAATAATAATAATAAACAGATTATTAAAAATGTGTTATTTAACAAAGAAAAACATACAGTATAATTCTAAGTATGGTGATGTTTTCTGTAAGGAGATGTTTCATTAACATTTATGTGAGAAGTCTTCAGTGTCAGTGATTCCGAACAATCAGTAGGTTTTCCACCATGGGAAAGTCTTCAAGGCTTATGAAAAAAGAATGGCTGGTAGCTGATTTCTATTATCCTGCTGAATGGACAATTTGCAATTGCGAAATAAAAACAAGTAATACAAAACACGTGAATAAAAAAACCACCCTCAAATATCAAAGATTATATGCTCACATGAGGTAATTTTTCAGACAATTCAACAAAGTAATATTGAAAAATTGCTTTGAAAAATTGAAATGGAAACGATTTTTGCATTTAAGCCACAGCTATTGCAAAGGATGCAATCAAAATCACTGTGCCAATACTTCTCAGGTCTTGGACATCTGTTCCTATACAACTCTCTTTAGTTAGTTGAGTGAATCAAGTCTTCTTAAACGAATCTCAAGTGAGTATAGTGATTTGACTCTTTTGAAACGACTACTTTAAGTGATCACAGCGAATCGATTCTTTTTAAAGTATTCTTAACTCTTCTAACTGATTATAGCTATTCTATACAGGGCTCGAAATTCGCGGTGGTCTGGTCGCCCGAAGAGACTTAATTTGTCATTTGGCAGGTAATTCCTGTCACTAGCCAGCCCGGCTGGCTAGTTGAAAATAAAAAATATATATGAAGCGAAGATTCAGACTAGGGCTGTGCGATATATCGAATATACTCGATATATCTCTGAAAATTCTATGTGAGATACATAAAATTATTATATCGTAACTATCGAGTATTTTATGGTCATCTGCCGACTTGCGTTTGTTTTGTGTTTGTTGCATTTGTTTAAAACATTTTCCGGTGATTTTCTCCCTGTCCCTCAGGCAGTAACGTGAGAGGCTGCCTAAGGGTAAAAAAAAAACCCAATAACGTCACACACTCGCCAACCAATCCCGGGCGACATCTAGGTGCTGAAAGGAACTTGCAGGAAGATTTTCTAGTTTCAGTTTACAGCGCTGACTCAGTTCGTGCAATCGCTGGTGTTGCATAGGCTACCGTGTAAGCTCTGTCAATTTCAGAGACAAATTAAAAATGGATGCGGACGAATTGGTTCCTAAAAGAACTAGTAAGGGGTCAGTCATCTGGCATGTTTTTGGATATCGCGAGGAGGACATGGAACAGCAAATGCCAGTTTGTAAAGTGTGCAAAAAAAAAACCCTGTCATCACGAAAGGCAGCCGCACTACAAATATGTTCCATCACCTGAAAACTCACCCGGTACAGTATGAAGAGTCTCTTAAACTCCGAACTACTTGCCCACAAGCTAACCCCCCCCCCCCCCCCCCCCCAAGCTAAACAAATGACCATAGCGGCCTCGTTCTCCAAAGCCACCCCATATGAGAAAACGAGTCAGAGATGGAGAGCTATAACAGATGCAATCACTAACATCATTGCCGAAGACATGATCCCAAATTAGTATAGTGGAAAAACCAGGCTTCCAAAAATTACTAAACACACTCGATCCCAAATATGAGTTGCCTGGTCGCAGACAATTTACAGTGAAGCAAATACTGGAATTATACACATCTGAGAGGCAGAGCCAGAAAACATTCAGTTCAAAAGTGTGCAAAGAGAAAAATTATATTTAAATTTTTTTCAAGTTGATTCCTAGTCAATATGAAGCTTCTAATGCTTTCTCCCTCAGAAGTGGTTAAATACAGAAAGCATGTTGGACATATTTTGGGTGCTACAGTCATGATAGTAAGTATATTTGTTTTCAATACTCATACACCAATTTGCCAAGTTTTCCAATATATTATTATTTGTTGATATTATATTATGGTGCTCTGTGTTGTTCTCATTTATGTATTTAACAACAGTATCAAAATACTCGGGTCTTGAAATAAATGCACATTAGTCATGAACAATGGTAACTACTTTCTTTTGTGTTATTTTTGACAGAAGTAAAATTCATACATGAACAAATTTTGGCTAGTTGATTTTCTGTTTGGCTCGTTACTTTGGAAGGTAACTAGTCCGGCTGGCTGGTGAAAAAAATATTTGAATTTCGAGCCCTGCTATAACAACTATTCTATTTGAAGTGAGTATAGTGAATTGATTCTTTTTAAACGACTCTTAAGTGAGTAAATCGATTTGACTCTCTTGAAACAACTCTTAAAGTGCCATTCCACCATTGGATGTATTCTTTGGAATAAAATACAATATATTTTGACAACATATATAAATGGTATCACTAGATAGAGAAATCTTTTAGCTTCAAAATGATATATCAAACATAATTTTTTGACAACGACAAGTATATTCATTTTGCGACCAAAGTCACCTACCCTTTTAATTTCCACGCGTGATGTCATCAGCAGGTTCCCCTTCTTGTGTACCACGTGACGTGTGACGTGGCACACATTATCAGCAATGGCGGGATAGAACGCGATAAAAATAATACCAATAAATCTAGCTAATACCAATAAATCTAGCTAACTGAAAGATTAACTCAAAATTTTTCGCAATTTTTTTGGCCCCCATATACGAGGAGAAATGACTCTCTCACTTTGGGGGTTTCCTGGTCTAAAAATAGACCGACACGTGGTACACAAGAAGGGGAACCTGCCGATGACATCACGTTTCACTACCGCGCGGAAATTAAAAGGGTAGGTGACTTTGGTCGCAAAATTAATATACTTGTCGTTGTCAAAAAATTATGTTTGATATATCATTTTGAAGCTAAAAGATTTCTCTGTCTAGTCATGTTGTCATAAAATATATTGTATTTTATGCCAAAGAATACATCCAATGGTGGAATGGCACTTTAAGTTCGTAGAGTGAATCGATTCTTTTAAAACTATTCCTTTAACGAGAGTACAGCAAATTGATTCTTCTTAAACAACTCTTAAGTGAGTACGTATAATGTTTTAAAACTGAAAAAGAATTGCTGTTTAATTGGAATGACTGTCATAAGAAGAGAAAACCCAAGTTTAATCACATAGCAACACTCAATGGAAATACAGATCATTCGCAATTGTGTTTGTCAACTTAAAAAAGTCATTTTGATTTTGCACAAAACTGCAATGGGAACCCACCAACAGACTGTTTATAGCTACTTACTCGAACAAGTGATAACAGGAATTAACTTGTCTAATGGATGTTCCACAACATTAAATGTAACTCAAAATAGTTAAAACGAGATGGCCTTTCGATTTCATAAAATCTGTGAAATTTAGTTCCCTCTGAAATTTGGTCATTGTGTTGTATGTTTATTTCTGTAATATCTCAAAAAAAATTTCATTTTATATGTATATAATATATATCTCAGGCCATTCTGTGGCTGGGAAGTTATTTATTTGTGGGGATTCCCAAGCAAATAATGTGCATGAATTCACTTGCTTCGCGCAGTCATGCAGACAGAGGAAGTCCGTGTGCGCATGCGCAGGTTTACCTTCTTCTTTTGGGTTTTACAGCAGCTGGCATTCACAGTGTTGCATTACTGCCATCTACAGGTTTACCTTGACCGTGCACTCACAGTTCCATCATTCTGTGGCTAAACGAACAGCTGATCACACCGAGGTGCTCACTGACTGCCGACATTTATTAGTTTGGTCCTGCGTTTCCTTTCCTTCACAACATAACGTCTTCTCGTTTTCCGTTACTATAGTCGGTGTTTCACTTCATTTGCACACTCACGTCCTCCATTTTCCTCTCCCATTTCACATTTGTATCCCACTATGCCTTACATGAACGGGGAAAGCCCACCACGTAATGCATGATGTAGTATCTTGAATTGGGTCATGGTGAACAGGAAAAAATAGCAGAGAATTTAGGGCCACATGGCCTTAAATTCATTAATTGTTCTATTTAAAATAATAATAATAATAATAGGGGGCGGCACGGTGGTGTAGTGGTTAGCGCTGTCGCCTCACAGCAAGAAGGTCCTGGGTTCGAGCCCCGGGGCCGGAGAGGGCCTTTCTGTGTGGAGTTTGCATGTTCTCCCCGTGTCCGCGTGGGTTTCCTCCGGGTGCTCCGGTTTCCCCCACAGTCCAAAGACATGCAGGTTAGGTTAACTGGTGACTCTAAATTGACCGTAGGTGTGAATGTGAGTGTGAATGGTTGTCTGTGTCTATGTGTCAGCCCTGTGATGACCTGGCGACTTGTCCAGGGTGTACCCCGCCTTTCGCCCGTAGTCAGCTGGGATAGGCTCCAGCTTGCCTGCGACCCTGTAGAAGGATAAAGCGGCTTGAGATAATGAGATGAGATAATAATAATAATAATAAAATTGGAACTCTGTGATTCGAAGTCAGTAGCTTTCAGTCCACTAAACAAAAATAATTGGGCGTCGGGAAAATTCTTTCCATGACCTACACTTGAAAAATCTGAAAGGCAGTCTACCTTTAAAAGCATGTCTTGTTATTTATTAAAACTGTAAAAATATTGTATTCTTTGGCAACTCATTGTTGTACAAGGGGAATAAAATGCTATTTGGGATGTGCTGTTATACATAGGAAAAGAATCTGTACATCTGCTAAACATGAATTATTTTCCTATAACTGCATGTGTTTTATTCCTAAACTAACCAAACATTAATATACCCTGATAAAGAAACAACTGCATGTATCCAATTGCCTCTAGTTTCTCTTTGTTAGTGTCATTTTCTTTGGATCAAAAAATGATGAGAGCACATCTTTTCCTGCAAACGCTTTTAATTCTGGAAAATAGGGTTCAGAAAACCATCTGATTATCATTTAATTCCTATTTAAAAACTACAAAACCAAGCTACGGTTAAGAACAGTAATTAACCCAGACACAAAGAAAGTGCCTAAATGATTATTATTAATTTTTTTTTTGAGAAACAAGGTGACAGACAGCTGAAGTGATGTCTCAGATAAGCACTTCTAACATAAGAAGAAAGTAAAGGATTAATTCTAATTAGAAACTCAATTATAGAGTGATTATTATAAGTATACAGGAGAGACGACCATGCATACAAGAGAATAAATTATACTATTATAAGATTTGATGATGAAAGGACTTTTTACATAATAAACAAGAAGGGCACTAGGTAGAGTGCATGCTGCCGACAAGCCAGGCACTTGGATTTGCATCAAAATCTCAGCAATTGCTCCTTGCTCCATGACCCACCTTTCCACCAAATTTCATCCAAATCCGTTCACTACTTTTTGAGTTACGTTGGGAACAGACAAAAAAATCCTGACTCCACATACATATCCAGATCCTGGATCCACATACAGAGCCAGATTTGCATCAAAATCTAGACAATTGTTCCTTGGCCCATGGCTCACCTTTCCTCCAAATTTCATCAAAATCCGTTCACTACTTTTTGAGTTACATTGGGAAAAGTCAAGCAAAGGGAGGCGAAAACAACCTTCTCCAGCAAAGTTGACGGAGGTAATAAAACAGTGATCTTATGTCCACGATTTGTGCTTAAGAATATGTTCTGAAGTCACTTTTACCACCCTCAAGTTATTTATTTTGCAATAAAACCATGTCTGAATAGTTTTATTCCTTTTATACTGCTATAAATGGCCAAATATGACTATATTTATTGAATCAAGAATGACAAGAATATACAGCACTTCATATTTGTTTATATATGTGGTTACATTTTAGATTGTTGACGTTAGTTCATCTCATCACTTATGTTACAGCTATTTCAGTTATTTCACGAAATTGAGTCATACATGAACTGATAGTCGATGAGGCACGTAGCACAGAGTTGACTATAAGCCATGTATGACAAGATTGAATGGAATAACTGTTTTATTCTATCCACATTCACTGGATTTTGAGAAACAGAACATTTTTATTTTTTGCAAATCTCATCTCATCTCATTATCTCTAGCCGCTTTATCCTTCTACAGGGTCGCAGGCAAGCTGGAGCCTATCCCAGCTGACTACGGGCGAAAGGCGGGGTACACCCTGGACAAGTCGCCAGGTCATCACAGGGCTGACACATAGACACAGACAACCATTCACACTCACATTCACACCTACGGTCAATTTAGAGTCACCAGTTAACCTAACCTGCATGTCTTTGGACTGTGGGGGAAACCGGAGCACCCGGAGGAAACCCACGCGGACATGGGGAGAACATGCAAACTCCACACAGAAAGGCCCTCGCCGGCCCCGGGGCTCGAACCCGGACCTTCTTGCTGTGAGGCGACAGCGCTAACCACTACACCACCGTGCCGCCCCTTTTTTGCAAATTTGATAAATAAAAACTTTATACAAAACATCTGACAAAATTATTTCCACTTCAAATGTAAACAAACAAACCGGCGAAATGACAGGAGCAATTTGTGAAAAATGCTATAATAATAATCCTTGAAAAAAAAAATATGTTCTTACCATCAAATACTTCCATATTTTGTTGCTTTTTTTGAGGTTTTCTTATTCTTCTTCTTTTGAGTTTTTTGGCGGTTAGCAAACCAACTTAAAGGTGCGTTACCACCCCTGACTGGGCTGGAGTGTGGAACAGGTGATATTGGGGGGAAAACAAACTATATTATTTTAGCTATTTCTGTTTCTTCTAAATACTTGATAATTTTTGGGGTTTTGTTTTCGAGTAGAGTTTTTATTTCATCCTCGCTTGATCCAGCAACACACTCCGCCATTTTATTTTTCTCTACTCATGGTATATGAGCTGATATCCTAGTAGTAGAGTAGCCAATCAGAGCGTGCAACTGCTCATATCCAGTGAATGTGGATATAATAAAGACTCTTATCGCATTCTTGAAGTTAATACAGTAATCCAGTAATACGTATTACAGAGAAGTTGGAATGCCCTCCAGTCCTGAAGACTTTCCTGTGGTGGAAAACCCACTGGCGCTGACACTGGACATTCCTTACGTAAATGTTAAATAAACATCTCCATCCAGAAAACTCCACCATATCAAAGAATATGTTTTTCTAATGTATTAAAACAGGGATTAACCCCTCTGGGGTTGAGAGCTTTGCTGGCGAAGCTCGGCAGGTTTAGATTGAGTAGGGCATGTGTTTAGATAAATATCTTCATGAGTTTTTCATCATACAAGCATGATAAACATAGTGACAGAAACCTTATACTTTACACTTTCCTATGAGCCCACTGCCAAATAATATTATAGTTTTTAAATTACCTAAATTAGATGAAACATAAAACTTGTCACCTTCCTCAGTCGCACCGGACTCTGCGCTCTGAGCACGCACTTATGCATTCATAAAAGACTATTTACATGGTAATGGCATAATAATCACTTTCACTCTTTCGGTTTCTCTTTCGTGGTGGGAATGCCCACTGTAAATAAAATAAAATCTGTCAGCCATAGTTTATGCTATTTGGAGGTAAAACATGTTTCAAGATGGCAGGCAGATTTTATGCGCTTTGGATGATTCAGGACAGCGATTCAGTTCATGATTAATTTCATGATTCAGGACAGCGATTCAATTCAATCTTGAGAACTGGGACACTGATGATGAGCGATGCCTTTTTTTTTTTAACTTCGACTCAATCCAGCCAAAGATCAACTCAAGTAAGTGTAAATATTTCTGATGAGCAGGTCGGTTGATATGTGTGTGCTGTAGTGCATACACAGGGAAAATGACTGAGCAATTTTTCCAGAGTTAAAAGTATTTTCCTCAAAAATAGGTAATTTTTCTCTATTTTGAGTTTAGAGAGTGAAATTTGGAGTTGGAGTGAGAGCAAAATTACAGAGTAATTGTGTAACAGAGTTGGTTGTGGCTCTGAACTGAGTAAAATAGTGCAAGTGTTAATTTCAAGACACACTGAAAAAAGTCAAATACCAGATAAATGAAGCTGTTTTAAAAAGCAGTTTTAGAACCGTGTTAGAACATGTGGAAAAAAGCAAAACAAAACATGACCTTACCCATTGTGACTTGACTTGATGGGATTAAGAGTTAATCTGATGGAATTAAGAGATAGTAGTAGGAGGCGTTTTCACTCTTCTCATTGAATGGAATGGAAGTTTTTTACTCTTCTCATTGAATACCTGTCCCACTGCCAACCCTTTATCCTAAAACAATAGGACATACATTTTTGATGGCCAGTTAATTGTCCAAATCAATGGAGCAGATTTAAGCTTTTGTGCTTGATCCATTCCTAAGACTGAACAGAATCACCTCAAGTGACCAAAACAGTTCAACACATTGGGTAAGGTCAGGTTACCCTCACACTGGGTAAGGTCACATTCCAGCACAATTCTAAAACTGCTTTTTACAACATCTTCATGTATCTGTTAAAGTACAATCATGACATACATACTACAGAGATATTATTGTAGCCAAACTTGTGCTGAATACAAAAAATTTCGACTGGCTTACTCCAGTCCTTGTCAAGGAACTGACATTCCTTGACAAGAACTGGAGTAAGCCAGTCGAAAATTTGGGTAAGTCCAATGTGTTGGGTAAGTCCAATGTGTTGGAACAAAAGTTTAGTCTCTTTAATGCCGTTTACCAACACAGATGAGTCTACACGCAAATACAAGAGTAATGAGTGATTGAAAAAAAATCAAATTTTTCATGGATCATTCTGGATCAGTGATCCAGATCAGCACCAAAAGTCCTAACAACGTAATTCAGTCCAGAGGTATTCTTCATGTGAAATTTGGTGATGATTGGTTGAAAACTGGGTGGCTCAGTGATGTACTGGTTAGCACTGTCACCTCACAGCAAGAAGGTTCTGGGTTCGAGCCCAGCGGCCAACAGGGGGCCTTTCTGTGTGGAGTTTGCATGTTCTCCCCGTGTCTGTGTGGGTTTCCTCTGGATGCTCCGGGTTCCCATAGGTGTGAACGTGAATGGTTGTTTGTCTCTATGTGTCAGCCCTGCGATAACCTGGTGACTTGTCCAGGGTGTACCCCGCCTCTCGCCCATAGTCAGCTGGGATAGGCTCCAGCTTGCCTGTGACCCTGCACAGGATAAGTGGTTACAGATAATGGATGGATGGTTGAAAACTGAGGGAGAAATAGTGTCCTAAAAACGTTAGGATAATAATAATAATAATAATAATAATTATTATTATTATTATTATTATTATCATAAAAAGTAGAAAGATCCTGAGTGACAGTAACAATTGGCACCAGCGCCGCTAGTGCATAATAATAATAATAATAATAATAATAATAACCATCAAATATTTACTAATTTGCTACAAAAGTCAAAGTCCCTCCCACGCCATGACTTGGTGTCTTCCCAGGCAGTCTCCCGTCCCAGTACTAATCAGGCCCTTAAGGGGCATTGGGTGGCACCAATCTCCATTTCTATAGCCCTCGGCCTCTCACCCGTTACATGGCTAGGGTTACAGTAGGGGGCTGGTCCTCTGGTAACTGCGAGAGTTTGACTCCCTACTTGCATCTGTATTGTGGTGCCTTGCCAGATGGCAGTACGTACTATTTTTATGATGGTCTTTGGTCTCCCAGTCGAGAGGCAGACACACTATCCACTAGGCCAGCTCATGGTAATTTGCTCTAACCAACAACTTTTATGGAACCTCAAGCTAGCGTAGGTTAGGTAGCTAATTCTCTGGTCGCCGCTTCTCACTCAGCTTCCATGTTCACTTACTGCAAATTGGTGCATATTCAGAATACTGAACCACTGAATTTCCAGGCCTTTCTATTGTAAAAAAGTGGCAGGTTATCCCTGAAATGCTACACTACATTATGGTTGCTTTTTTTACGGCATATGTACCGCATAAATATGGCTGGATAGCAAGCTAAGTTAGTTAGCTATCTAATCTCATAGCTCATCTAGAAATCAAATTGGATTTCTCCAGAGTGTTTCACCAATTTTTCATTCATGGGAATTCAATAGCTCTGGCACTTGATGAACTGATACTCCTACAGTTTTAATGCCATGTCAACTTCTGAAAAAGCAGATCAGTTCTGTTTCTTTAAGAAGAAATGCCCAAAGCTAATGATAAATTTGAGAGAATCAAGTATCTTTCGAATACAAGAGTTCCAAACAAACTTTAGAAGAAATACCTGACGAAAACCGATTTGTAAAAACAGTTTAAAAACTGTTCTTCTGGAGACTTTGACTGTTATACTTGCTTTGTATTTTTTCAGCAAAACCCAGTAGCCATAAAATAAGTCATAAAATAAAAATCTACACCAAAGTTTGTGCTAATAAAATAGGGTACCTAAGACTTTTGCACAGTAATAAATATATACACAAACAGGGGTCTACAGAGAGATCCACAGCTGGAGGAAGTGCTACAGATGCTATAAAGCAGTCAATCAATCTTAGAATGAATTCACGAAGCTGATATGAGTAGCCAAAATCGTTGCTCAGGTAAATGTAGTGCAGTAAAGCAGTATATGAGCTATAAAACACCATCTGGGAACAGAAAATACCATCTCGGCTACAAGAAATACTGCTGGAAAAACATAGCCGTGAGTAAGAAAATAAATATCCATTTTTGTCTTTACAAATGTATTTGAGTTAAAAAAAAAAACTAAATAGCTCGTGAGCTTTATTTCAGTCTGCAGCAACATTTCAACAGCACATCATGAACTATAAAAATTGGCTATTAAGTAGCTATAAAAACTTTGCGAAGTTCTAACCATCACTGAGAATGAGGAGTGAAAATCTCACGACATTAATAAAAAATTATTTGATCGTATTCTTCCTTATTATAGCTTTCAAACAATCTGGTGGCTTGATAGACATTTGCAAGTTATATGGACTCATCCAAAGCGAGAAAGCGCACTGATTTGTTGTTATTTTTAATTTGTGCTAGCAGCGAAAGTGCAAATTGTTACTCCCACTCAGGATCTTTCGACTTTATTATTCTCTTCTTATTATTATTCTCGTAATGTTTTTGAGGATGCTATTTCTCCCTCAGTTTTCAACTAATCACCACCAAATTTCACATGAAGAATATCTCTGGGCTGAATTACGTTGCTATGACTTTTGGTGCTGATCTGGATCACCGAACTGTAACGATCCATGAAAAACTGACTTTTTTTTTTTCAATCACTTATAACTGTCAATTTTCATGATGTTTTTCAATCAGTTTTTTTAATTTTGTTCAGCAAAATGACTTTCACCTTGACCTTCAATTGACAAAGGTCAGCTAGCACAATTGACTTCAGTCACAGTCTCTATCTAGTTGCTGATATTTTTGTTACATTCTGAATAAATGGGATTGGTTCTCAAAATGACTGAATGAAACAAACACCAATATAATTCTGATTAAAGATGACATGTTAAATGGTTCAAAATATGATACACCACAATATAAATCTGTTTACAATATGATATTTTTGTTTATACTTTGTTTGTACTGTGCAGAAGTCTTAGGCACATATAATAAAGAAATGTATATGCTAGAGACCAAAAATAGCTGAAAAATAATGAAATGAAATGTTTCAACATTGAAAAAAAAATACTATAAACAGTAATCAGTAAGCTGTAATAAATGAAACAAAGTCAATATTTGGTGTGAGACGACCTTTTGCTTTAAAATTGAGATGAGGGCCTGCAAAGATGACAGTCAGCTGGACCAGATCACGGGAGTGATGGCGGCAGCTCTGGGTGGTTTGGAAGGCTCCACTCATGAGCAGGAACATTTTAACATCGCCGTTTTTAATCTCTCATACTTATTTTTAAATATCTTTCTTTGGTTGTTCAGGAAGTTAATGTTATTGCATAGGTCCATCAAACGGTGTCGTCAAAACAAAGACAACCTTGAACAAACCAATGCTGGCCTCTACCTGCTCACCTGCGGTCTTTTATTAGGCCTACTAACGCCAACGTTCTCTATCTGCAACAAATCAAAGCTTCTTGTGAGTACGCATCATGCTCATAATAATACCGCTGATCCTCTGGGCATTCTGACAGAGAAAACACAACTGAACTTTCTTGGATTAGGATATCATACCGTTTTCATACGATTTTCGAAGAATGGTCGGGTCTTTACGCAAAGCAGCAAAATCAACACCGGGAAGAAGGCCAACCAGTCATCAGCCAAAATGCTGCTACTAATGTTGCTGTTAATATCAGGAGATGTCCATCTAAATCCAGGCCCTCTTTGCCATCCAGAGCCTGACCCAACAGCGCATAACATCACCCCGTCCCGGTCAGAACCATCGGTAGCGATTACACCTGCTTCAGATACTACACACACGCAACTCACCCTGGCTCCGGTGTTGGAGAGCGTCTATCATGGGGGAAGAGTGGCGTGTGGGCCTGCGGCGCTTGGAGGTCATCTGACCGAGTGGAATGCCGGTTGGCGGGGCTCTCTTGCCGAGTCCAGGGCGGAGAGGCTGGTGAATTCGCCAGCTGGCATCGGAAACGGCGAGCCAATGTTGGATTCGGTGACCCGTATGGACTTAACATTACGTGACATCTCCCCAGCCATGGAATATCATCCTCGGGAGGAACCGACTGCAACAGCGGACGAATGTCATCTAAGACGGCAACAAGTGAGTGCCCAAAAACATTTTATTAATCGCGCCGTGCGGAAACAAGGACAGTTCAGACTTTTCCAAACTGGGAATCATGTCCAAATGAATGCGGATGAACCGACTGAAACGAATGAATGTCAAATAGACTTACGGCATGCTGTGAGTGCCCAAAAACATCTCACAAATCGTGCAGCCTTGAAACAGAGACAGTCGAGAATTTTACAAACTGTGAATCATGCCCAAATCATTTGGAATCCAGATAAAAAACCGAACGGAATTATGGGAGGGCATATAAACATAAGAAGCCTTTTACCAAAAATAGATCAGATACAAAATTTACTTATAGAGTCAAATTTGGATTTTTTGTGCATATCTGAGACTTGGTTATCCAGTAACATTTCTACTGACCTGGTCAATGTACCAGGATATACATGTTACAGGAGAGATAGGCACAAGGGAAGGGGAGGGGGTGTTTTGATCTACATAAGAGAACAGTTTAAGGTCCTACAGGTTGACCTGAATGTGAACTTGGAGTGCCTGGGACTAAATGTAATACTTTCACCAAACATGAAATTCAACATAATTGCACTGTATAATCCTCCATCCTGCGGTGTATATTTTTACAATGATCTGAAAAATCTTTTGAATGTTGTTGATACCTCTTGTGAATGTATGTTGTTTGGAGATTTTAATATTAATTGGATAGACAAAAAGGGGAAAACAAAACTCAAATCAACGATGGACAAATTTAAATACAAACAGCTGATTGATAGACCTACACGGATTACTAGAAAGAGTGAAACACTTATTGACCTGATTTTTACAAATAGACCAGAGAGAATAATAAAGCTGTATAATCTCATTACTGGTCTTTCAGATCACAATATGACACTGATTATAAGGAAATTAACCAAAAAGCGTCTAGTCCATCACAACAAAATACAAAATCGAATTTCAACAACTGGAATCCCCAAGTCAAAAATGGCTGATTTTGAACATGATCTGAAAGAAGTCAACTGGGAGATGACAATGAAAGAGTCAAATATAGATCATAGTGCGGATATTTTTGCATCTACCCTTAACGACATAATAACCAGGCATACAAAATCCTGGAAAAGTAAACCGAAGAAAAACTCTCTCCCATGGTTTAACAGTGATATTTTAAAGCTCACCAAAGAGCGCGACCTTGCTCTCAAAAGGTCATTGATTACTAAAACTAACACTGACCACCTTACTTACACCAGTTTAAGAAACAAAGTAGTGTCTGAGCTGCGCAAAGCAAAGACTAATTATTTTCATAAACTTATTGAAGAGGCCAATGGAAACAGCTCTAAATTGTGGCAACAGATAAATAGATTAACTAACACAAGTAAGCACAAATATTTAAACAAGAACAAAATATTCAATAAACCTACTGATAGCAATGAATCAATTGCAAATGATTTTAATATTTTTTTTATTGAATCTGTAAGAGAATTAGCAAAACATTTCAAATATACTGGTCCGCCTCCTGTCCAGTTTGACTACGACGACACAGACTCCTTTCGCATAAAAGAAATATCTCAGGACAAAGTTAAAAAGGTGATTGCAAACCTGAGAAACTCTATGGCAAAGGACAACCAGAATTTAAACACTGCTTTTATAAAGAAATATCACAGTTGTCTGGTGGAACCAATTACTTATTTAGTGAATTTGTCAATTCAAACTTACACTTTCCCTGAGAGCTGGAAAATGGCAACAATCACTCCAGTCTACAAATCAGGAGAAAAGGACTTAGTAAGCAACTACAGGCCTATTGCCATTCTTCCTGTAGTATCTAAAGTTCTAGAAAAAATTGTAGCTGAACAATTAATGGAGCATCTGGAGTCTAACCAACTGCTTTATTCACAGCAGTTTGGATTTAGACAGAAACATTCTACAGAATCAGCAAATGCTTATCTAATTGAGAAGATCAAAACTTCACTTGACAAAGGAAATGTTGTAGGGGCAGTGTTCCTGGATTTAAAAAAAGCTTTTGACACTGTGAATCACAAAGTTCTACTGAACAAATTAAATCAGTTCAAAATGACAGCTGACGCCATGAAGTGGTTTAAATCATATCTGGAGGGAAGACAGCAGTGTGTTAGGATTAATGGGGTAAAGTCTGATGTACATGGAAGCAGCATGGGTGTACCACAGGGATCAGTGTTGGGCCCATTGCTGTTTTCCATGTATATCAATGACCTACCAAGCTGCTGCCCAGGTGTTAACTGCCAGATGTATGCTGATGACACAATTATCTATGTGTCTGCCAAAACACCCAGTCTGGCTAGCGAACGCCTGACGCAGGCTTTGGTTCATATATCTGAGTGGCTTGAGCTATCTCATTTAACCCTTAATGTTAAAAAAACTGTGACCATATGTTTTTCCATCCATAATAACCCCTCTAACCATGATGCATTTAAGGTCATGATCAAGGGAGAAATCATTGATGCTGTAAATGAGGTGAGGTATCTAGGTATTATCCTGGACAAATATTTAAAATTTGATAGTCAGGTTAAACACATTTGTGATAAGGTCAAACCAAATCTGAACTGCTTCCGCCTTATTAGAAGAAACCTGTCAATGAAAGCTGCAAAGCTATACATGCATGCAAGGATTTTCTCTCATTTATCATACTGTATTACCTCATGGTCACAGGCGTCCTCTACCACTATAAAACCCATAGTCTCAATATTTAAGCAAACAATTAAAATTATGGACCAGAAACAAGTGAAATGGCATCATTGCCACATATTAAAGAAACATAAGCTTTTTACCTTTGATAATTTTATTAATTTTAATATTCTTACATTCTTCTTCAAATGCTTAAATAATCATATGCCAACACTGTTCTCTGAGTTGGCCATTAGGTGCCAGAGTTCTCACAGAGTTACGAGAGCTGTCACTAGTGGGGATTGTTTAGTTCCAAGATGCAGGACTTCTTTCTGTCAGTCTGCCCTCTCTGTAAAGGGGGCAAAACTCTGGAATTCTCTACCCACAGAGTTGAAGCTGGAAACAAATAGAAATGTTTTTTACAAAGGACTAAAACAATGGCTAAAATGTACACAACAGTGTACACATTAAGTCTTGTAGTTGGCTGACTGGTTTGTTCAAAATGTCTTTGCTTCGAAATTTGTCTCTCTTTTTCTCTTTTATCTTTTTCCTGTTTTCTTTTTTTTTTTCATATTTGAATGTTTTTATTTTTATAAAAGCCTCCTGTGGACTGGTGTTGTAAATTAGCACTTGTGCTAAAACACTCAAACAATGCATCTGGTTTGTCCAATGTTATTGCTATGTCCATATCAAATAAACATTTAATAATAATAATAATAAAAAAAAAAGTAGTCTCAGGTACAGTGAGTGCAGTTCTATAAGAAAATGAGCTGTAGGTTTTACTGAGCATTTTACAGAACCAGCCACAGTTCTTCTGGACACTTTGTCACACTCGCTTCTTCATTTTGCACCAAAACCCAGTCGCCTTCATTATGCTTTCTTTTTTAATCTGAAAAGTGCTCTCTTATGTAACACACTGCTCAGATACAAACTTTTTTTTTCTGTAACATTTAATTTTGTGCTGGAAAACGAACGCTTTAAACTCTAAAATGTTTTTGTACTGACTCGATAATGTAGAAGTCATAAAATAGAAATCTGTAGCAAAGTTTGCATGAAAAAAGGGGGCCTAAGACTTTTGCACAGTACCGTATATAAATGAAAATCTTTTCATAGACTCTGAATGCTGCTAGAATTGAAGGTATAGAAAATATTTATAAAACGAAACCAACAGCAACACTATTGTAGTAGTATTGTCATAATTATAAGAAATGGTCTCATTATTCTCATATAGTCTGATGTTTTTAGATACCACGACAGAATTTTGGCAAAATTGAACGTAATAATGGTTTTATTTCATCTTCAAAAGGAGTTAAATTTGATACCTGGCCTACAGGACTGTGTTCAGAGTTACGCACTGATTCCACAATATGGCATGCTGAAATTGAGATTTTGGGCTGTAAATACACTCGAGAAACTACAGACTGGAATTTGAGGCCAATATTATGATTAAAATTATGAACAACACTTAAAATGAGTCATAAGTATTGCAGATGAGTGCTTGGTCAGCTTATCCTTCAACACTTTCTTTATGCATCAACAAAATATTTTATTAATTTGGTAAATCATATAATGAAATAAAAGCATCATAAACTAGCTTATATTTGCTAAATATTGTAACTTTCAAACCTAATTTGCCAACTCTGAAAAGTCAGAAAACGCACACGTCAGAGGGAAAGTGCTTCATGTTTGCGAGGGTGAGATCTCTTCTGATAAACTTTGTTTGGTAAAGCATTGAAGAAGTTCACTCCTGACAGATACACAGTGTTTTGCTCCTTCTCCACAGAGCCACTCGGCAATGTTTTGGGCTTCATTATAGCCAGGAAATCAATGGAGCAACAGGAAAACCTTTGCAGCCTCGCTGTCTGGCTGTGTACTAATAAATGGACGCATAGGCTGAGGTTATAGGTCAGGCGGAAGAACAGTGGACTCCAGGGTGCACTCAGTAGGGCAAATGAGCACCATGTTGAAATAAATAATGGCTGCCTGTCTGTCTGTCATTGTGAAGTTGCACATTCAAGGGGCAAAGAACCACTTTTGTCAGCTTACATTTGATAAACCCCTTATAAATAAGCCCCTTAAAAATAAGCCCCTTCTATCATATGCAGTCCAAATTGAACCCTGTTAACATGGGAACGAAGCACGAATAGAAGTACCAAAACATTTCAGTACTACCGAGCAGAAAAATCTAAAATATCCGGTCCTTATTTTCTATACCAAAATATGAAAAAAAAGAAAGGAAAAGAAAAAAAAAACTAAAAACACACTATGATTGATGCCCATGTTTCGAACTCATTATAACATGTAATTCTTTATAAATTAGTAATAATTTAATTTTTATAAACTCTAATAATGCTTCATGAAGCGCTATAGGTTATTCCTTTGTAACTTATTATTAAAGTTGCTTTATGATTATTCACTGGTCATTATTTTATTCATTATAAAGGTTACGCAATACAGTACGTGGCATTATATTAAACCGTGATACTTGCACTGCTGAACATTGAACTTTATGGACGATTATTAGAATTACAAATCAACTTACAAGGCATGATAATCAGTTATAATGATTTATGAATACCGGCTTCTTTGAAAGTGTGAGCAAAATGTCAAATGACTTCTGATTCTGACCGACTTCTTGATGCGTGTGTGTGTGTGTGTGTCTAAAATCTGGCATACTTCAGAAACAAATAGATCCCGGTGCAAAGGAATACTTAACCTAGTAGTTACAAAGTCATCAGATCTGGTTGAATATTTCATTATAAACAGAGGATTAATCTCCATTGAGAACATTTTTGCCTGCACAACAACAGCGCTGCTATGACGCGGCTAAAACATACCACAACCAAACACAGAAACGAATGTTTTCATCGGGTAAGTTTTCTACTAATATGTTTCCCAATGTGCAAACATGGCTCGATTCAGCAAGCACCTAAAGTAGCATTTTTATTGAGAAAACAGAAAGCTCTGCCAGTGTACGAGTTCTCCTGTACAAAACACACATGCAGGGTTTTAAAGTGGTGCCAAAACCTGGATGGAGGACCTAGACACCGCGAAAATAAGAAAGAAACCAATCATGGCCCAAACAGTTCCCTGCTTCCACACTCCATCATCTCTGGCTCATGGCTCATACTGGGAGGAAAACACATTTATAACTAGAAATGTGTTCAAGGAACACAAGGCCCCTCCCGACAGCATTTTTGTAGACGGTCATGCAGCCATCATGAATGGTCAGTTACCTAGATTTTTCTCTGATTTTTTTCTGTAAGTTTAACCACATTTTCTGTCAAAAAGCTTATTATGGCATTCCAAGAAAAAAAAAAAACAAAGCAGATCAGTCTGCTGACCTGTCGTAGTTCTTTGTCATTTTCACTGTACAAAGCATGGAAGCAAGAGAGGAGGCCAAAGACAGGAGGCCAATCTATGCTGTCGATTTACTGGACAACATGCCATTGGCCTTCAGTGTTGGGCAAGTTACGGTACTTCAAAACTGTTTTGCATTACTTATTACTTGTTACGGTCATTTTAAAGTAATTAGTTACATTACAATATTACTGTATTTAAAATGTAAGGCATTACATTAGTATTGCATTACTTTTAAGTTACTCTCACCAAAATAACTGGAAGTATGGATTTGGCAATCTAAATGTAGCTCAAGACGCTCAATTAGCTCATCACACATCCAGTGGAAGGTAATGTGGTATCTGACTGAGCTAGGCTTATGGTTAAAAACAGTAGAATATAATAGCCACAGTGACGGCTCATGGCACAATACAAGGAACAATCATCGCAAGAACAGACAAAAGGTGAAAGTCTGGCAAATTGTGATAGAAATACTGTAACTTTAGGCCTATTCATATAAACATTAATTGAACTGTATTGTATTCATCTCATCTCATCTCATTATCTCTAGCCGCTTTATCCTGTTCTACAGGGTCGCAGGCAAGCTGGAGCCTATCCCAGCTGACTACGGGCGAAAGGCGGGGTACACCCTGGACAAGTCGCCAGGTCATCACAGGGCTGACACATAGACACAGACAACCATTCACACTCACATTCACACCTACGCTCAATTTAGAGTCACCAGTTAACCTAACCTGCATGTCTTTGGACTGTGGGGGAAACCGGAGCACCCGGAGGAAACCCACGCGGACACGGGGAGAACATGCAAACTCCGCACAGAAAGGCCTTCGCCGGCCACGGGGCTCGAACCCGGACCTTCTTGCTGTGAGGCGACAGCGCTAACCACTACACCACCGTGCCGCCCCCTGTATTGTAATGTAATGTCTAAAGATATGACAGGATACAAAATTAGCATTTCTATGCCTTTATTGTTTTCAAGTTTACAGCATTAAGCATAGTTTATGCTTCATAAAAAAAAAAAGATTAGCCCTAAGGGATATAACTCCATTTCAGAAATTTAACAAAAATGAACATATGGCAAATCGTAGCCTACAATAAAACTGGCCTGAAAAAACCCCACAAGCCTTTTAAATCACAGCTAGACAATGACTGTTAGCTATATGAGGCTACCCAGTCACATTTCGAAAAACAGAATTAGAAATAACAAAATCAAAGTGCTTTTAATGATACTGAAGTGCTTAGGCATATTAGCCCTCGAAGGAAAGGCAGCTCAATCACTTTAGTCTGACTTCCGACCAGAAAAAAAAAAAAAAAACTCAGTTATACAGGACAAAAATGTAAACAAACTGTCAGCATATCTTCAACAACATACTCCGCCACAAGTCTCCTAACCTCCTGAGGCTGAAGGAGCATCTCAGAGCGGCAGAACGTTAATTTTGGCTGCTTTGTGATTTTATCGCCACTCTCATCCTCCGCTTGCTTCCTTGCTAACTTCATGTTACTATAGCACCTCTGTAAATGCTTAGTTAAATTACTAGTACTATTTCGGGAAGTGGACAGTTCTTTAGGTTTAGCACACGGAGTGCATTTGACTACGATGTTCTTCACATCCTTATTTTTCACAAACTTAAAGTAATGGGCGTGTGCCCATCTGGAGAATGTGCTATCCGACGTTAGATCAGCTGCAGGTTCACTCATCTCTCTCTTCTGTCTGACTAGCCTAAAGGAAAAGGAAGTGAAACATTTTGCGCGGACATTTCACCTCTGTTGATCTCGCATGATTTTGGCGAATTTGTATGAAGGAAAAAAAAGCCCACCACTTCATTCCAGGTTAAAAATGCATTGTAACGCGCGTTACTGACATTTGTACCGAGTAAAATTTTACCAAATTTTTTTCTGTAATGCCTTACATTACCGCGTTACTGCAAAAAGCAATGCATTACAGTAATTCGTTACTTTTGTAACGCGTTACTCCCAACACTGTTGGCCTTATAATTACACATAGTGTCAATGAGACCCAGAGCATTACATTATGATGCAGAGCATGCACAACGGAAGAGGAATATCAAATGTTTCATATTTCAAGTTTTTTCAAGGCATTTTTGGCATTTCAGCAGAAATAATCCCCAACATGTTAAACGAGGACAGGAATGGAATATATTCTCAGAGAAATCCAGCCTGTTCAGCAACTGCCATGGCGGCCGGATAGATGCCCGGGTTCATTAAATAAAAGTCACTTTTCTCATATGAAATGTTGACAGATTGTATCCAAATGGTAGCCAGGTTGAGAAAAGGGCATCCCCAATATATTTCCACCCATTAATGCTCGCCCCACGCCTTAGTATTTCCTCAAGTTTGGTGACAAGAATGGTCACGAATCTGCGCGAGTGAATCTCTATATAAATGAGTGGTGACAAAGACCGGTTGATGGAATAAAAGTCAATGAACACTCAGTCCCAGCCTTCAAATTTATCTGTCAGGAAAGGGACGACAACAACTATGCAGCGCACTGCACCGTGCAAAGGACACTGGGAAATGAGTAACCGATCACTTTCTAATAACACTGCTTGGGAATTTCCATCATCAAGTTTCCTCCTTGCAGAGACTTATCATCATGGTTCAAGTGAAACTCGTGATAGATTTAATTTTTATAATAGTTTACAAACCCCATAAAATTCGGCACCCTTATAATCTGGTTTGTGTGTGTGTTATCAGGTTGTAGGCACTTGCGGATGTATGTGCAGGGGAGAGCGGGGAAACAAACAGGAAACGTAGCCAAATCGCAAAACAATACTCAAAGTCAAAGGCAGGCAGGGGTCGGTCAATCGACAAACAGAGCAATGAAGAAGTGATGAGAAACTAGGAAAGATAAACGTAGCACGGGTCGAAGAAACTAGAGACAGGCAGAACTAGAAAGGCTTGGTACGACTGGGTAAACTCAGAACAATACTTCACAGTGAGAGTGAGTGTGAGAGAGGCTTAAAGGAGATACGCAGAACCATGGCCTCACTTGTCATTTATAAATGCCTTGAGACCTCAAGAATGGCATAGGAATAGTTTTAAGCGTTAACAATAAATCTAATATAGTAATTTTTATGATTAAAATGATTCATATAGGTAACAGTCTGAGTGAATGACCTTGACATCTGTGACATCACCGCAGGAAGTCTATCGGCCTCATCGCCATTTCTGTTATGCTAAAACACAGAGCTGACTGCAACTTCGAGCTTCCATTTTGAGTTAATTTATCGCCATGCCATGTAGATGTGTTGCTGGGGGGTGCAGCAACACGACAGAAAGTGGATTTATGTTGCATTTATGGCCCAAGAATGTTCAAACTGCAAAGATTTGGATGTGTTTTATGATAAGTTCATGGGCACATTGGGCGTCTACGAAGTGGTCTCTCCTCTGCTCTGCACATTTTACTGAAGACTCGTACGAGACCTCTGATCTGTTGAGGAGTGTTGGCTATAAGCCTGGATTGAAAGAGGGTGCAGTACCAACAATTAAAGGAAAAGAAAACTACAAGAAAAGGAAAGTAAGTTCAGTTGCACCAGTTCTCCCGGAGTGTGAGCCAAGGGTTGTTGTTAAAACCGGTGACATCCTGTCCCGGGTTTGAGTAATTGCCTGAGCCAAGCAGTAATGGCGGAGTACTCAGTATGGAGAAAATGGAGAATGAGTGGACCAGCCATCTGATTTCTCCGCTGGATATGCTTGCCTCAGCAGCAATATCTTGCCCTTACGTGGAAGAAGCAAATGAATGGAGAACTGAACGAACAACTGAAAGTCAGATTGTTTCAAAACAAAACAGCAAAAACAACAACACACATTGTTTACCCGCATTTAGATTAATATATGTAATTTGTATTGTGTGTTTAAGTTAGCGGTATAAGATTATTTAATCTGCTTCAGAATGTGATTGTCTCAGTTCATCTGATTATTTAATTAGCCTTTTATGCTTTCTCATCTCATCTCATTATCTCTAGCCGCTTTATCCTTCTACAGGGTCGCAGGCAAGCTGGAGCCTATCCCAGCTGACTACGGGCGAAAGGCGGGGTACACCCTGGACAAGTCGCCAGGTCATCACAGGGCTGACACATAGACACAGACAACCATTCACACTCACACCTACGGTCAATTTAGAGTCACCAGTTAACCTAACCTGCATGTCTTTGGACTGTGGGGGAAACTGGAGCACCCAGAGGAAACCCACGCGGACACACGGAGAACATGCAAACTCCACACAGAAGGGCCCTCGCCGGCCCCGGGGCTCGAACCCAGGACCTTCTTGCTGTGAGGCAACAGCGCTAACCACTACACCACCGTGCCGCCCCCTTTTATGTTTTATCAGTGAAAATGCATGCATGTACATGGATGTTGCATAAGTTATAACACCTATCCTGTTTTCATGAGAGTCAACCCACAATCAATGAAGTCAAATCAGTCTTAGTTGAGTAAGTTGGTAATGGTATTTCTTACTTTCATCAGAAATTTTTATTTATACGGTATGACTTTGGTCTATAGCTGTCAAAGGCCTCGGCCTTAAAACCGGTTCCCGCTGTGACGTCATGCACTCAGGGCTGGCTGGCTCAGCGGGGCAGCTCGAATACCAACTTCGCAGTCGATTTTAACTTTCAAAAAATATATATATATTTTATTCTCATTTATGCAGCATACAAGAGTCAAGGATGGAGATACTATCCACTCAGAAATGTATTTAAAAATAAAGGTTCTTCTGCGTATCTCCTTTAAGTAGTGTGGTTGATTGGCAGGTAATGAGTGTCAGGTGTACTAATAAGCCGGAGACGGGGGCGCTGTGAATCTTGGGCGTTGTAGTCCTGAGAAGCCATGCTTGAAGTTTGTTTGAGCTGTTGCTCTCAACGCCATTACTGACATGTGTATGATCTGAACTTTGTCAGTTTGCAGTTTCGCAGAGAAATCTGGGCCTAGCACCCAGCACCTGGGCTGTAAAATAGAATACATGTATATAAGCTCAAATAAAATGTCAGTTTTTACCTTTTTTACAGCAAAACCACTGTAAATAAATTTTGCTTATTATAGAGACTTATCTGTACATTGATCCTAGTAATAGTGAATCCTCTTCTTGCCTGTCTTGTAGCATGCATGCATACAGGTACGAGAACACGAATGGAATACATTCTCAGAGGAATCCAGCTCGTTCAAGTGACTGCCAAGGCGGCTGGATAGATGCCCGGTTCATTAAATAAAATCACTTTTCTCATATGAAATGTTGACAGATTGTATCCAAACGGTAGCCAGGTCGAGAAAAGGGCATCCCCAATATACTTCCGTCCATTAATGCTCGCCCCACGCCTTAGTATTTCCTAGAGTTTAGTGACAAGAATGGTCACGAATCCGCGCAAGTGAATCTCTATATAAATGAGTGGTGACGAAGACCGGTTGACGGAATAAAAGTCAGTTTTCTGATATTAGATGTTGACAGTTTGTCGACAAACTGTTGCCAGGTTGAGAAAAGGGCATTCCGAATATATCTGCACCCATTAATGTGCGTCCCACACCTTAGTATTTCCTGGAGTTTGGTGACAAGCATTTTTGAAAGTCAATATATGTATAGAGCCCCCATGGGGGCCTCAAAATACAGTAGATTGTCAGGAACAAAACAGATGAGAACAATCATACATTACTTGCCAGTTCAGCCTGCCTCCTCTCTCCGGCCAACCCGACATTCGACGACACCTCTGCCACAATGCTTACACTGAAATATCTGCGATATGCTTAGCGGTACTGGTGCTGTATATAATTTGTTGGCTGGTGCTGCATTTTCATTATTGCTGTTCTGCTTCAAATGGCACTAAGAATAAGCTTATGATAGTAATAGAATACAATAGCATTCTACCATGAATGGTATCATTAAAAAGCTTATAATCTCTGCTGTCCAAAGAAATGTACCTCGTTAAGATCTGTTCAGTACTTTGGGAGTCACGGCAGATTGAAGTTGGTACAACAGAGTAAAAAAAAAAAAAACTCTGCTCGCGTGATGTCAGGAAACTGTCAGTGTTTTTCTTTTTGAGTCACGGGAAAGTGGTCAGGCTCTTTCTCTCTCTTCTGATTGGTTTGCAACTGGATAACTCATGAATATCAATCAGATAACTTTTATAGGGATGTTCTCTCGCTCCCACTTTTTCTGATGAAGTATTCAGCAAAATTTTCCCTCTGCTAGTTTTGATGTCGTGCTTCACGGAAGACTTTGAAGTAAGTTTTTGTAGCTTTACCTCCTTCTTTTTCTTCAAATCAAACTGATTCATGTAAACAAATAACTATTTTAGAATATAACTGGAGTTGTTTTGATGAAAAATATTGAGATCTTAGTGGTCGGAATGAGATTTTTAAAAACCAGAAGTCAGAAACACGAGTGTCAATTTCAATTCGATTAACTGGAATTGTTTATTGGATGTGGATCATCTGTGAAAAAAATTACGTTAATTGTTTAACTAATGCTTCTCATCTCATTATCTCTAGCCGCTTTATCCTTCTACAGCAGCGGTCCGCAACCACCGGTCCGCGGACCGGTACCGGTCCGCGAGACATTCCGAACCGGGTCGTGACATTGGGGGGAAATGCCAAAAAAAGGGGGGGATTTTTTATATATAAAAGAGAGAGAGAGAGAGAGAGAGAGAGAGAGGTGTAAATAAAACATGGGTTCATTTCACGTTAGATAAGTATGCGTGGACGCTGCATAGCCTACTGCATTCGGAGGCCGATAGCACATTTTATTTTTTTCAATCATGATGACTGTCTGACCCACCCTCAACACGTAGGCTATTTTCCCACAGCGCTGCCTCAGATCAACTCAGTTCTCACGGTCAGCGACAGTGTATATTAGCTACAATGAGCAAGAAGCAGCAAACGTCCTTAGAAAGTTTCTTTGGTTTGGGTAAGGGTGAAAAGAGGTCCAGCATCGATGACAATAATGATCCCGGAAGCAACCCAAAGAAAAAGAAGGGATCTTTCAATAGGAGATATGATGATTCCTACCTAAAATTCGGCTTTACACAGACCGGTGACTCGCATGCTCCTAATCCGTTGTGTGTGGTGTGCGGGGACAAGCTGTCGAATGAGTCTATGAAGCCATCAAAGCTCATTCGACACCTTGAAACTAAACACCCCACACTTAAAAATAAACCTCTTGAATTCTTTGAGCGCAAAAAGCAAGAGCAAGATTCACAAAAACTCATGCTAAAGACAACTACTTCTGTGAACGTGGCTTTGCTAAGAGCCTCGTACAGGGTGGCGTGTCAAATAGCTAAGTCAAAGAAACCATTCACTATTGGAGAAGAGCTAATTCTGCCTTCTGCCCAAGACATGTGCGACGAAGTGCTTGGGGAGGCAGCAGCCAAAAAGATAGGCTCGGTACCTCTTTCTGCCAGTACTGTGCAGAGGCGCATTAATGATATAGCGGAGGATATTGAGGCGCAGTTGTTGCAGAGGCTAAAAGGGTCGCCGTGGTTTGCAATTCAGGTAGACGAGTCCACTGATGTGGAAAACAGGGCAATACTTCTCGTTTTCGTGCGGTACATTTTTGAGGAGGATGTTGAGGAGGATCTGTTGTGTGTGCTCTCCCTTCCAACAAACACCACAGGTGCAGAGTTGTTTCGGGCGTTGGATGGTTACGTGTCAGGGAAATTAGACTGGTCCTTCTGCATCGGTGTATGTACTGATGGGGCTGCGGCGATGACTGGGCGGCTGTCTGGTTTCACTGCGAGGCTGAGCGAGGTTGCACCTGACTGCGAACACACTGTCATTCACAGAGAAATGCTGGCCAGCCGTAAATTGTCACCGGAGTTGAATGCTGTATTGAACGATGTCGTTAAAATGGTCAACTTCATCAAAGCACACGCACTCAACACCCGGTTGTTTGAGCAGCTCTGCGAAGAAATGAATGCAGAGCACAAACGCCTTCTCTTGCACGCAGAGGTCAGGTGGCTGTCGAGGGGGAAGTCACTGGCCAGAGTGTTCGAGTTGAGAGAGCCTCTGCAGGCATTTCTGGCAGGAAAACAGTCTGATCTGGCTGCGCATTTCAGTGATGAACACTGGGTGTCAAAACTCGCCTACATCTGTGACATTTTTGCTTTGCTTAATAAGCTCAACCTGACACTTCAGGGGAGAATGACGACTGTCTTTAAAGTAGCAGACAAAGTCGCTGCATTTAAAGCAAAGCTGGATCAGTGGGGGCGTCGCGTAGACAAGGGTGTATTTGACATGTTTCATTTATTAGTGGGGCTATTGGGGGAAACGGAGCCAGCGCCAGCTCTATCACAGTTGGTTCGTGACCATCTCGTTGGGCTGTCGAAAGAATTCGACCGCTACTTCCCAGCCTCCCGAGATCCGCGTGATAAGAATGAATGGATCCGCAATCCATTTGCAAGAATTCCTGACCACCTGTCCGTTCAGGAGGAAGCGCAGCTGATCGAGCTGGCAAATGACGGTGGTCTTAAGACTAAATTTGACCAAACAAACTCTCTGCCTGCGTTCTGGGTAAACGCCAAACGGGAATATCCGGAAATAGCCGTAAAAGCGCTCAAAACGTTGCTGCCCTTCCCAACTACTTATCTTTGCGAGGCCGGGTTTTCCGCAATGACAGTGACCAAAACAAAACTGAGAAACCGATTGGATATTTCAAATACATTAAGAGTGTCACTGTCCAACATCACCCCCAGATGGGACATTCTAGCTGCAGGGAAACAAGCACAGGGCTCACATTAAAATTTAATCGGCTTATGCCATAATAAAATTAGGCCTTTAATTTGTTTCAGCACCTATTCCTATTGTGTTGTGCATGTTGTTTTCATGTTCCTAGTTCAATTTTGTCATTCAAGTTTATGTTCCTGATTCAGTTTTACTTACTGTTCATAGCTGAAGTTCGCTACTTTTAACGCATGCACAACACCAGATATGGAACCAAAACGATCACCAAAATTGTCCTCCAATTCAAATAATCAATTATTCTAATTTGTAAAAGAGCTAAATGCATTCTCCCAGTGTCTGCTAAACATAGACACCCCGCCCCCCAGCTCGCGCGTGTGAGACCACGCCCCCCCACACACACACACACCGGGCCGCAGCAAAACAATGCTGAACCAAACCGGTCCCTAGTGCTGAAAAGGTTGGGGACCCCTGTTCTACAGGGTCGCAGGCAAGCTGGAGTCTATCCCAGCTGACTACGGGCGAAAGGCGGGGTACACCCTGGACAAGTCGCCAGGTCATCACAGGGCTGACACATAGACACAGACAACTATTCACACTCACATTCACACCTACGGTCAATTTAGAGTCACCAGTTAACCTAACCTGCATGTCTTTGGACTGTGGGGGAAACCGGAGCACCCGGAGGAAACCCACGCGGACACGGGGAGAACATGCAAACTCCGCACAGAAAGGCCCTCGCCGGCCACGGGGCTCGAACCCGGACCTTCTTGCTGTGAGGCGACAGCGCTAACCACTACACCACCGTGCCACCCTAACTAATGCTTATTTATGCATAATTAACATTGATTTCTCCTCCTTTCAATGTATAAATGAGAGTTAAGATCAGCTTTATATTGCACAAATAAAGCCATCTGGTGAAACTTTGAAGAAGAGAGTGTACCAATTTAAATTTTTAAAAACCTAATTAGCATAATTAATGATAATTAGATGCCAATTTGAATAATTTGTTTTTACTAATTTTTCAAACTTTGTATTCAGTATACAACCATCTATGTGCCTGCCGATGTCTGTGTAAATATCTTGACAAAATTTATTAAAAAAACAAAAACATTTTATCTCATTGATTAATCAGGCCCAGTTTGGACCATGTGATCCTAATACAGAATATTACGGCAGTTTTCTAAAAATGAAGTAATTTTTTCAATCTTTGAGTTGTAATAGCTCAAGAACAGATAAACATATTTTAATTCTGTAAAAAGTATGTTGTTCAGCATTCAGTTCTGAATTCAATGAGAACGGGTTCAAGCAATTTGGATTGAATTTGAATTTTCACCTGATATGCCTGCTAAGAAAAGCTTAATTCTGGATGGTCAATAAATATGGCTGCTTGCAAACAGTTACTTTATTCATTTCAGAGAGTCGAGAAGTGGTGGACATGAGAAAACTATAGACTAACCATTTACATAGACAGCAAGTCAAACTTTATTCTAAGCCATTCCTCGACTACTGTTGACTGATCCATCTCCAGCAACCATTACAGAAGTGCTGATGGGATGTAACAGGACAGTATGGCTTCTTCTACTTATTTGAGCTGTCTGAACATCGATAATTGGCCCATGGAGAGTGCAGATAATTGTGTGTTCCTCTGCAATGGGCAAAATGGGTGAGGAGGCTCAGGAAAGCCTTGATTGCCTTTTTAAGGAAGGGGAATTAGATTAGTGAGATCAAGACAGTCACATCAATCACGGCACAGCATTAAGCCCGTATTGCCGTTATGGCCTCAAGACAGTGTAGGTGATTTTTTATGGATTAAGAAAATAGAAGGACCAAGGTACACGGCACATAATCCAATTATTTACACACCTACACATCAAATTCATCACACACGCATTATGAGCGTATGCCAGTGTGTGACAGCTGGAACACATCACCTTATAGAAAGAAATCCAATAACAAATAGATGGATAAAGGAAAGAGGGTGCCTCATGGCTCCAGGGTCCCTTGTTCAATCCTGAGCTTAAGTATCTGTGTGAAATTTCCTGTTGTCCATGGGCACTATTTTTGTGTCATGTATTTAGTTATTCACCATTTGCTTTTCTTTATTAATTTATACCATGGACCCATCTGGTCACTTGCTTGTTACCTTATTGTGTTCATGTGTTCTGTGTTAGTTCTACTTTGTTTGTGTATACACTGTCATATTATTATACATTGTGAAGTCTTATCAAGCATTATAATTAACAGTTATTCCATGAAATCGAGTTGTATGAGCTGATAGCCGATGAGGCACGTAGCACCGAGTTGGCTATAAGCCATGTACGACGAGATTGAGTGGAATAACTGTTTTATTCCATCCACATTCACTGGATTTTGAGAAACATATTTTATTTTTTGCAAATTCAATAAATAAAACTTTATACAAAACATCCAACAAGATCATTTCTTCTTTGAATGTAAACAAACTGGTGAAATGACTGTAGCAATCTGTGAAAAATGCTATCATAATAATCCTCGAAAAAAAAAAATGTTCTTACCATCAAATACTTTTATTCCTTTTTTTTGTATATTTTAGGGTTTTGTTTTCGAGTAGAGTTTTTATTTCGTCCTTAGTTGGTTCAGCACAACACTCTGCCATTTTGTTTTTCTCTACTCATGGTATATGAGCTGATATCCTAGTAGTAGAGTAGCCAATCAGAGCACGCGATTGCTCATATCCAGTGAATGTGGATAGAATAATCCTGGTTATCCAAGTGATACTAGTTCTAGTTCTGCTATGTCCTGGGTTGTGACCCTAATTCCTATTCTATGTTTTTGATTATGGATATCAGTTTGTCACTAAATGTTACAATGCATTTCCTCTGGGTTATCTGGTTTCTTCCCATTGTCAATGCTAAACTGCCCCTTGATATGAATGTGCACGTGCTGCCCTGTGATCAGAAGGACTGGTGTCCTCTCCAAGCTGTATTCCCACCTCACAGCCAGTGGTCCCAGGATAAACCTGACCAGGAGAAAGCAATTACTCAAGATGAATGAATAAAGGAAATCTTAATTACCATTATACAAATTATGGCATGATAATGGGTGACTACCTGCTTTCATTTACTCTGTTCAATTGCCCAGAATCGTACATATTGCTAGGAAGCAATAAATGAAAGATAACAGTTGTTAATTAGAATTATACACACAGTGGTGGCCCCAATTTGGTTTCCAAGGCAGGAACGTTGAGCTTGAAGCCCTCCGGACACATTCAGCCCTCGAGTTCAATTTAAGTGGCCCGTAATGAAATTTAATATCAGTTTAATTACACAGAAAAAAAAAAGTCTAAAAAAAAATCAAATTTTCCCTTCCAGGGGATTCAATATTGGCTGTGGGAAGTAGGACAGTGCGGTGCTAACAGAGTGTGTGCTCTAACAGTGCACTATCCATCTATCTATCTACACACACATGCACTCTCTCTCTCATATATACTTTTATCATTGTGGGGACACTCATTAACATAATGCATTCTCTAGCCCCTTACATAATAATAATAATAATAATAATAATAATAATAATGTTAAATTTCCATAGCACCTTTCAATATCCCAAGGTTGGTTTACGGAGGGGGACTAAGCAGGAAGAGAAGAAGAGAAACGTTCATGAAAGGGATAATGATTCTATTGAGATTTGAAAGTTGAGAAAGAAAAGCCATCACAGAGAGACTTGGGAAGAGAATTCCATAGTTTGGGGGCAATGACACTGAAGGATGCCATGGTTTCCTCCCATGGTGGAAAGTCTGGTGCGTGGAATAGCAAGTAGGTTGTTGCTAGGGAACTTTAGTGAGCGAGGTGGGGTGTAGGGGGTCAGTAGTTCCCAACCTTAACCATCACAACTAAATGCCTAACCCCAACCCCTACCCTAACCTCAACCTGAACTCTAAAACTAAAGGTGATGATACACGGGGCAATATTGCCAGCAACAGGCAACCAGGTGAGACACAGGTCAACTAATTAAGGCAACAGACAATTGGCAACAACCAATCAGGTAAGACCAGCTCACAAAAAAATAAAAATCATGAGCTCCCCATCACTTTTAACTTGACACAAGAGAGCTAACGTTATCCCTACATACAGTGGCGCTTGAAAGTTTGTGAACCCTTTAGAATTTTCTATATTTCTGCATAAATATGACCTAAAACATCATCAGATTTTCACACGTCCTAAAAGTAAATAAAGAGAACCCAGTTAAACAAATGAGATAAAAATATTATACTTGCTCATTTATTTATTGAGGAAAATGATCCAATATTACATATCTGTGAGTGGCAAAAGTATGTGAACCTTTGTGTTCAGTATCTGGTGTGATTTTAGCCCATTCCTCCGTACAGAACAGCTTCAGCTCTGGGATGTTGGGGGGTTTCCTCACAAACTGCTCGCTTCAGGTCCTTCTACAACATTTCGATTGGATTAAGGTCAGGACTTTGACTTGGCCATTCCAAAACATTAACTTTATTCTTCTTTAACCATTTTTGGTAGAATGACTTGTGTGCTTAGGGTCATTGTCTTGCTGCATGACCCACCTTTTCTTGAGATTCAGTTCATGGACATACAGCATTTACATACAGGTAAATTCACCATATGTAGTCATGCACTTCTCCTCAACAACACGACCATGGAGGTCGTTCCTCCAAGATGTGCACCAAGTTCCTGGGGGTGCACATCTCAGACAACTTCACCTGGTCTGTGAACAACGTGTCACTGGTCAAGAAGGCACAGCAACATCTGCATTTCCTGTGTAGGATGAGGAGAGCCCACCTGCCCCCGCCCATCCTCACTACATTCTACAGAAGCACTGGAAGAATGTGAGGAAAGTGGTGAGGACAACAGAGAAAATCATTGGGACTTCTCTTCCCTCCATTCAGGACACTGCACCAAAACGTTTCATGTCACGAGCCAGAAACCTCATCAGTGACCCCTCACACCCTCATTATGGACTGTTCTCCCCTCTGGCCTCTGGAAAGAGGTTCCGCAGCATTAAGTGCAGGACCACCAGGTTCCGTAACAGCTTTTCCCCCCCAAGTCACCAGACTGCTAAACTCCAAACCCAAACTCTAAACTTCTATTTATAACTGAACATTCCAAATTCCACAGGTCACTTTATAATATTGCACTTCATAATATTTTTGCTGCTGCATAATTGAATTTAAT
Source organism: Neoarius graeffei (assembly GCF_027579695.1). Taxonomy (NCBI): domain Eukaryota; kingdom Metazoa; phylum Chordata; class Actinopteri; order Siluriformes; family Ariidae; genus Neoarius; species Neoarius graeffei. The sequence goes on from NC_083587.1 coordinate 54,836,097, forward strand.
ACACTTCATATTTATTTCTGTGTTGAGCCAAATTGCAATGAAATTTCGTTTGGTGTACACTTGTTGCATACTGAATGACAATAAAGGTTGTCCAAGTCTAATTATGTGACTTATGAAGTGAATTGGTTGGACCAGCTGTTATTTAGGGGTTTCATATGAAAGGGGGAGAATACCTATGCACACTCCAGATTTCGGTTTTTTCATCTTAATTATTGTTTGTGTCACAATAAAACAACAATTTGTACCTGTAAAGTGGTAGGCATGTTGTGTAAATCAAATGGTGCCAACCTTCCAAAAATCCATTTTAATTCCAGCTTGTAATGCGACAAAACAGGACAAACACCAAGGGGGATGAATACTTTTGCAAGACACTGTAGCAAGCACACACACCCACACCAATCAAGTCATCTCTAAGCAATCTAAATGCACTTTTAGTGTACTCATTTCAGGAATGAATTTGCACCCTTGCAATGTTTCTGCTCTAAACGTACAATGTGAATGCTTTAAAAGCGTAAATGTTCCGAACCCCATGAAAAGAACCATCGTGTACTTTTGATTTCTTGTCTAAAACTTTCAAAATGAGATTGCTGAAGCTGAACCACTCAAACAGACTATCTTTATTGAGCTGCTTAAAAAGTAAATAGCACCACAATGCTCTCAGTGTTAAAAGCCCACACTCAGCCATTATGTCATTAGAGAGATAAATAAGTAATAACTAATATTCAGAAGATGAATAAATAATATGCTCTGTAATAAAGATGCAGCTATGGCTGTTTAATGGAGTTTAAAGGTTTTCTGGTGCATGATTGGAATCCATTTGTGGGTGACACTCGAGCACGTTTCATATTTCCTCGCAGTTTTTTATTAGTTTAAAATGTCTGCAGGGTGGCACGCTGGTGCAGTGGTTTGCACTGTCGCCTCACAGCAAGAAGCAAGAAGTGAACCTTGTGGTTGACTGGAGCTTTTCTGTGTGGAGTTTGCATGTTCTCTTCATGCTTCTGGTTGCTCCGGTTTCCTCCCACAGTTCAAAAGACATCCGGATTAGGTCAACCGGTTAGTCTAAATTGTCCATAGGTGTGAATGTGAGCGTGTATGGTTGTTCATCTGTGTGGCAACCCTGTGAGAGATTGGCGATCTGCTCAGGACGTTCCCCACCTCTCACCCAAAGTCAGCTGGGATTGTCTCCAGCTTCCCCTGTGACTCTGATGGATAAGTGGGCTACATAATGGACGGATCGATGAGATTGAATCAGTTAAAGAGGTGATGATAAAACCCAGTCACACCCTGCCACTGGAGAACAATAACATTAGCCTTAGATTATATTCCGCACCACCATACACATTCTATAATGATAAAAATGGTAACGTAGTGTATTACAACCAGTGCTGAAATAAAAACTCTGTCGATTTTAAATGCAGTTGAAGTACCGTCAGAGCCACCGTTATAGAAAATTAATCAACATGTTCTGGCCAATCGGATTCGAGAATTCATCAGTGCTTTGCTCTGAAGAGATTTTAAAGTTCTTTAAACTTGTCAGATTTTTTTTTGCATCATAGAGCCTTCGATAAACACTAGAAATTTCAAAATGTTGCCAGGTGTTTATTAAAGCTGCAGAGTTGAAATATTCAGTGCCGGACTGAATTCTTCATACACTCGCCAGCCACTTTAATCATACGGTAACTTGTTCTTCATTCTAAGATTCCTGTTCTTGGCTGGCAAGACTGGAACCCAAGAGCAGTGGTCTTCTGCTGTTGCATGCTGAGATGCTTTTCTGCTCACCACAGTTGTAAAGAGTTACTATATCCTTCCTGGAGAAAAAAAACTCAAACCAATCTGTCCATTTTCCTCTGACCTCTCTTATCAACAAGGTGTTTGTTTCCACCCACAGAACTGTCGCTCATTCAACTCAGTGTTTGTTGTTTTCCGCACCATTCTGTCTGTGTAAACTCTAGAGACTGTTGTGCGTGAAAACCCCCAGGAGATCAGCAGTTTCTGACATACTCAAACGGCTCAAACCAACACCCATGCCACAGTGAAAGCCACACTTTGAGATCACAGTTTTTCCCATTCTGATGTTTGAACATTGTGAACATTAACTGAAGCTCTTGATTTGTATCTGCATGAGCTTATGCTTCGTGCTGCTATCAAGGGATTGGCTTAGATTATCATATCCATATTCTCGTTAGAACAGTCAGTAAATATTCAACCGGCTATGATTTTCCAACAATAATGCTCCCATAATTTTTTTTTTTAATTCTTTAATAATGGTTTGCTTCACAATGTTATGACAACAGAAGCCATAGGTATTAAAGTTTCTAGAACTAAAATATATTCACTCATATCAGCACTACATGCACTACAGTGTCAGTTTGATGATTTTATGGAGACTCATTCACTCATCTCCAGTAAGCGCCTTATCCTGGTCAGGATTGTAGTGAATCTGGGAACGCTGGGTTGCAAGCCGAGGATACACCCCAGATGCAACATGAGCCCACTGCCAAGCACCATGCTGCGATTTAAAGACCTATGGAGGTCCCTATGGCGGCATTAAAATATCACGTTAAGGGACTGGATACAATTTGCACAGATGGGGCCACTGTCAGTAAGTGTACACGTGTATGGTAGGTGTTCCTGATAAAATAGCACCTGAGTGAACTTGTCGTTCTAATGCATAATCATCCTCTGGATTTATGTGTTGGTACGAGCTCAAAGGATTACCATTGAGTAGCACGAGCTTCATTATTCACCAGTCACGCAGAACACAGGATATAATAAAGCTCCACTGAGGGGACGGACCAAGAGAGATGAAGCGTAGACGGATGAAAGAGCATGTCACCTAACTGAGACAAAGAAAGAGAGAGGGAGGTTGATAAGGAGGAAGGAGAGATGTAGAGAAGAAAGGAAAACATATGAGGAGGGAGAGAAGCAGAAGCGTACAGCAATAAAAAGGAAAATTGAAAAGAGAGAAAGAAGAAGAAAGAGAGAACAATAGAAACAGTGAGATATAAAAATGAGAGAGAGAGAGAGAGAGAGAGAGAGAGAGAATCACTCATAATGAAAGGAAGATGAAGGACACAGACTCAAAATCAAGCATAGATGAAAAAAGAACCTGAGAGCTGGATGAAGAGAAGTAAAAAGATGGCGAGAAAGACAGAGAAAGAAATAAGAATGGTTCGGAGACACCAACAGAGAGAAGACTGATAGAATAATGTGAGTGAATGAAAAAGATAATGCTGAGAAAGAATAAAAAAATAACAGATAAAGGGAAGCGTATGGAAGCAAGGTAAAGACCAATTAACAAAAAAAAAAGATGGCGGAATAAAGTTACAGTCAAGCATCTTGTTTTGAGCAGTTTTAGACATACCCCCCCCCCCCCCCAACTATGATACAGCTGGTGCTTCCTGTTGCCAGCAAGATTAACTAGGGTTGCCAGGTTCCAGAAAAATTCCATCCCAAAATACATCTCAAAAAGACGAAATGAGCCAAAAAATTGGGAAAAGGAGACATATTTTTCTTCTTCTTCTCACCATTATTATTCTTTTCATGGGAAATAAGGTCACTTGGTGAGCATGCATTTCTGATGCATGGACAATATCCATGGACCTGGCAACCATGTCATTAATTGTCCTATCTGCTGCTCCTTTTCACTGAGAGAGCATGGGGCAGGGCGGCAAGGTAGTGTAGTGGTTAGCGCTGTCACTTCACAGCAAGAAAGTTCTGCGTTCGAGTCCAGTGGCTGATGAGCACCTTTCTGTATGGAGTTTGCGTGTTCTCCTCGTGTCTGTGTGGGTTTCCTCCAGGTGCTCCAGTTTCCCCCAAAGACATGCAGGTTAGGTCAATTGGTGGCTCTAAATTGACTGTAGGTGTGAATGTGAGTGTGAATGGTTGTTTGTCTCTATGTGTCAGCCCTGCAATGACCTGGTGACTTGTCCAGGGTGTACCCCGCCTCTCGCCCATAGTCTGCTGGGATTGGCTCCAGTTTGCCCATGACCCTGAACAGGATAAGCGGATATGGATAATGGAATGGATGGATCGAGCATGGGGCAGCATGATTTGTGCCTCAATGGGCCTATTAGTTTTTGTTGCAGTTCACATTTTTGACCACTGAAGAAGAATACCTTTATTGTCACTGCACAAAGGTACAACGAAATTTAATTCATCATAGGAAAGCAAAGCGGGGTGGCACAGTGGTGTAGTGGTTAGCGCTGTCACCTCACAGCAAGAAGGTCCGGGTTCGAGCCCCGTGGCCGGCGAGGGCCTTTCTGTGTGGAGTTTGCATGTTCTCCCCGTGTCCGCGTGGGTTTCCTCCGGGTGCTCCGGTTTCCCCCACAGTCCAAAGACATGCAGGTTAGGTTAACTGGTGACTCTAAATTGACCGTAGGTGTGAATGTGAGTGTGAATGGTTGTCTGTGTCTATGTGTCAGCCCTGTGATGACCTGGCAGCTTGTCCAGGGTGTACCCCGCCTTTCGCCCGTAGTCAGCTGGGATAGGCTCCAGCTTGCCTGCGACCCTGTAGAACAGGATAAAGCGGCTAGAGATAATGAGATGAGATGAGGAAAGCAAAGCGTACTTGTGCGCCGCCACTCTTGGGCACTTCAACCCCAGGTCGTCCCATGTTAACCTAACTGCATGTCTTTGAACCATGGGGGAAACCGGAGCACCCAGAGGGAAACCGGAGCACCCAGAGGAAACCCAGACAGACACAGGGAGAACAAGCAAACTCCACACAGAAAGGCCTCTGTCAGCCACTGGGCTTGAACTCAGAACCTTCTTGCTGTGAGGCGACAGTGCTAACCACTTACACCATCGTGCCACCATACTAACAATAGTGGGTGCAATAATAACAACTCGATGGATCTAAATGAGACAGTCAGACCACTACGCAACATCTACAAAGGTGAGCAAATCAGTGAAAAAGTTTCAGCTTGTATCTATCAAATAGTAATAGGTAATTAGCAATTCAACAGACTTTAAAATCTGAGCTGTCACTAAGGACTTTATAAAGATTAGCATTTGTTGACTAGCTGATGTACAAATGAACAAGTGTGGAACACCATCAGACAAGCCACAGACCACTATGAGGACCTCCTCATAACAGTCAAAAAGAGAAGACTGAAGTGGTATGGCCATGTCACAAGATCCAACAGCCTCTCAAAGACCATCTTGCAAGGCAGGGTACAGGGAGGTAGAAGACGAGGCAGACAGAAGAAGAAATGGGTGAACATCACCAGTGAATGGACCAAGAAGCTTTGCTTTGTTTCCGTCAGCATAGCACCACCATGACCAAAGGGACTAGTGATAGTGACTAGTGATAGCAATGTACATCCTAACATGCACCTTGATGGATGAGCCACCACTGAAATGAGCACATGGTGGCAGATGCGTGATCAATCGCCATTCCTGAATGGAGGGCGGAGACCAGGAGAAGCAGTGAGTAATTCCAGGAATGAGCAATGCACCGCTGGATAATTAATATATTTGTGGCAAGGTGAGTGAATGTACGAGAGAGGATGTGGAATGAACTGAGCTGCGGGAAAACAGAAATATATACCTCTGCCAAGGAGGTTATGTTTTGGTGCAGTTTGTTTGTCTGTCTGTCTGTAAGCCAGTGTTGTAGTCGAGTCACTAAACCTCGAGTCCAAGTCCAGTCTCGAGTCCCCGGTGTTCAAGTCAAGTCCAAGTTATTAAAGAAAATTTCGAGTCGAGTCCACTATTGAGCTGAGTTGATTCCGAGAACAAGACTCCAACTGCACCATTTGATGATGGCTGTTTCTGCCTTTATGTGAAACTGTCTCTGCTACTGTGTTGGACTAGCGTTACTGCTTGACTGCCCCATTTTAGTTAATAGGCTACAGATAAAAAAAGTTTGTTCATCGCTCAGCAAGCCCCACCCACTATCAACAGGACAAATAACATGAGAGAGAGAGGGTTAATACTTGCTAGTTCATTGCTCAGCAAGCAAGCCCCGCTATCAACAGGGCAATGAACATAGAGTGTCACTTTCTTCTCTGGGTGGAGTCTTGCCAAATGACAATTGAAGTTCGAGGTTGTCCCTGTCGTCTCCTCGATAGTTCTTCTACGTATGGAACACATAGCAGTGCATTTTTTTCCCACTGCATGAAAAGTCTGTATAAGCAAAGTGGACAATCCTAGGGGCGTTCTCTCCAGGCATTTTAGCACCATTAACGTTAGTTTGTTCCTGAACATGACATATGAACAGGTGAATGTGCATTCTCTTTCACAGAATTAGTATAAAATTTTGTGTAGATATAAATATCTTATGCCAAATTATTACGGCATGTTACAAAAATAAACAAAAAATCCGAGTCCTTGTCTCCAATTTATGAGTCCGAATGCAGTTAATCAGAGTCCAAGTCCGAGACATCAGTGCTTACGTCCATGTCAAGTCACAAGTCCTTAAAATTAGGGCATGAGCTGGACTCGAGTCAGAGTCCTGGACTCTAGCACTACAAGCCTGCTTTAAGCAACATTGTGCAAAACCTACTGTCCTGATTTCCATGAAACTTGGTGGAAGGGTGTAGCAAAGGCCTAGGAAGAACCCATTAAATTTTGGAGAAGATCCAAGTCATGGGGTGGATCCATGAATTGACGTTGCAAGGTATGCCATTTGGCCTTGGTGAAGGTCTGCTCTCTCTGAATGTCCTGCTACTCTTCCCTCCATTCACAAATGGTGCTTGACAACATCTCTGCTACCACTTGCTCACGTCAGTGGTGGCTTGTCCACAGAGGCAGGTTAGAGTTGCATTGTGGTTGATGTTACCGTGCAATGAGAATACGATTCCAATTCCCTCGATAAAGCAGCCAGTGACAAGGTGGAGTACTACCAAAACCTTGAAGATCAGGTGAAAGACCATGCTAAGACAGACACCATGCACTTTCGTGGCTTTCCTGGTAAGTGGCACAAGCCCAACAATATGATCCTGCAACTCTTGGGCATGTCTGACCAACGAACTAGGCAAACTGGGAAACTGCTTAGCTGACGAGCACTGTTTTACTCTCTCAACATCTTGTCAATGTTTGGAGGCAGCAGTTATACCAAAACTACCGATGAATGCCGGCACTCCCAGATGAGGACCCTGGGTCATTCAGACATAGCATCTGAGTGAGTTCAAAATCCTTTAACCAGAATTTCTTCCCCCACCCATTCTGTTCCCAATGTTCACCACTGCACAGTAACATCTGTGCAACATTCTCAATGTCACTTGAGATTGACCACGGATGGGCCACTAATAATAACCCAGAAAAGAAAGTGTATTAACTGCACTATAACAAATGTGATGCACCATGTATACTGTTGCCAACTTTTTTAGTATGAGTTAAGCGGTGACTACACCTGAGCAGCAGTCATGTAATATAATTAGCCTGCTTTCATTGTTTCTCCACTGGCACTTTGCTTTTAAAAGGGCAGTACTATGAAATTACACATAAATTGTTCCTCTCAGCTTATAACCCCACTTTGCTGTTTCCTCGCTGGTGTGTCAATGTCTGAAATATTCAATATTCCAGTGGGAACATGGGCCGTAAGCCAGCCGAGCTTAAACTAGTCATTTTCAGGAAGTGTTTGAGTAGATGTGTGTATATATTAGAGTGTGAGGTTTTTTTTTTTTTTTTAAATAGTACCAACTCTTTTAATTGAGGTCTGGCACTGTTTCTTCTATTGTCTTGGGCTTGTTTACGACGTGATCACGACGGCGCACTTGTTTCTGATCAAAAGGGTTGCACTTGCATCTTTAATGTTGGTATCTTTATTTAAAACCTCTGTGTCTATATTTTGTTGAGCATCACTTCTGAGCTTTGAATAAAAGTATCTGTCATACAAACAAAACGAAATGTGGGTAGTTTATTTAAGATTCTGTTTAAAATGACAAAACTGTTGAGAGTTTAAATCCTACAACTGCAGAGAGCCACAGCCATGGCCAGTGTGCTGTATTCAGACTTGAATTAAGCAACTGTAGTGAGGATTTAATAGTCCATCCATCCATTATCTGTAGCCACTTATCCTGTGCAGGGTCACAGGCAAGCTGGAGCCTATCCCAGCAGATTATGGGCGAGAGGCAGGGTACACCCTGGACAAGTCGCCAGATCATCACAGGGCTGACATATAGAGACAAACAACCATTCACACGCACGGTCAATTTAGAGCCACCAATTAACCTAACCTGCATGCCTTTGGAGGAAACTGGAGCACCCAGAGGAAACCCACGCAGACACGGGGAAAACATGCAAACTCCACACAGAAAGTCCCTTTTCAGCCACTGGGTTTGAACCCAGAACCTTCTTGCTGTGAGGCAACAGTGCTAACCACTACACCACCATGCCACCCTGGATTTAAGAGTGACACTGAGAAATTCAAACTTCAATGTAATGCAAGTAGTTTTTCAAGCTTAAAATGCAAGTGCTCATGGTCCAACTAAAAACCCTGTCTCGGACATCTCTATGCAAGAAACAGCTGGTAATCTTAAACCTTAAACTACACACAGGTCATTGTAAGTTGATGAAACACCAACCTAAGCACATCAGAGCAAAAAAAATCCTATTACAATATTGCTGGAACAATTAATGACAAACATAACAATGAACTCTTGAAAGTCAGCTCCGTGTCTGCAAGCCCTCCTACATAAAGTGCTTTTTATATCAATCCCATGCAATATTAATATTACGGTATTTCTACTCAGACAGATGTATTTTGCACTTAGTATAAGGGTCATAAGATCATCTCGCCAAACACCTCTGAAGATCTTGGCTTGAGTGAACCTGCTCTTTGCGTGCTGATTCAGAGTATCTGTAAGTGTTCAAAAAGACAAAAGTTCACTTTCATAATATAATGAGTGAATCTGCTGAAGCGAAGCTGCTCTGTACGGAAAAAAATAAAGGCCTCTCGCCTCGAAGCTGGATATGGAGTGGTGTATTCAGTGGAAGACACCTGAACACCACAATAAGACAAAAAGGACAAGTAATTTTTCTTTATTTTTCCTTTTAATTTCTTTTAATTGTTTCTTTTAGAACTCATCTTTATTGTCCCTAACTGCTTCACCTAGCATGTAATATGAAAAATCAAACAACTGACTTTTACACCAACTAGTGCATTCTTTAACTTGTGTTTAACCAGTTAGCTTTAGAAGGATACGCTGTGACTACTGTTGTTTCACATTCAAATTAAAAAAAAAAAAAGCTAGACATTGCACGTGCTCAGGAGAAAAATTACAAGCAACACAAGCAATTTAATGTAATACTAACACTGTTGAATGCTTACACTGTTTTAGATTAGTCATCAGAACCACGGACAGCTCCCAAAACTGTACTATATACACCATGAATATGAACAAATGTGAACATCATTTTCATTCAGAAGTGAACAGAAAATGTCTTTTAAACTGTTACAAATACAGATACATATAGTAGATGCACTATAGTTTTTAGAAAGATTCACAAGGCATCTGGTTAAAACTAAAGGTCTCAACTACTAGTTTATTTAGAAGGAATGGGATGGAATGGGATCCAACAAAAAAATTTTACCTTAGTGGGAGATTTTTGCTTTTATACAGGTGTGCAGTTACATATGAAGCTTGTTGGTGCGAGCGAGAGGGCAGATATGAAGCTTGCAGAACAAAGAACCACCACATTCATTAACATAAGGTACCATGCAATGCAACTGCAGCATTCTGTTCATTTCTCCTTAGTAACTTCCTGGTTAGGGTTGTGGTGGGATAAACTAAGCTAATAGTTTGGGAATATTTTGGGAAATGAAACCAATTAATTTGGTTCGAATACATCACAAACAAAAATAAGAATAGAATTCACAAAAGTGCAGCCATTTTTACCACTGGATTTAATTCTTCTGGTTTAGGCCACACCCACTTCGGGTTTAAATCTGAGTACAGATATGAGTATTTTGAGCAGGAAACAGATACAAATGATGGCATTACTTCATCATCGGTGTCTGTTGAACAAAGTCTCTCTCTCACATGTTGGCTGTGTCGTTATTCTCCAAGCTGCTGAAACTGAACAGCGACTAGACTTGAGGGAAATTAATCAAAGACCAAATCCTAAACAAAGCCCCTATGATGCCAGTTTATTACAAATATATAAACCTACCACTGTCACCTTGTAGTTCTAGAATTACTGAAGCTCATCTGTTTTTCCACCCCTCTATACCATCTATCATTGGAAAGGGACCAATGACAACAGAGCAGATGGTCTACTGATCATATCAGGATCCTCTCTCCATTAATCAGAATCAGCACCAGTGGATTTTCACGGACCCGTGAGGGACTGAAGTGGCCTGAGTGACCCTTGACGCAATCGTTAGTCATTTGGTGTAGCTAAAATGGCCGTGCTCCCTGTGCATTTATGTTGGCAGCCATTTTTTTCCCACCTCATGTCACCCAAATCTATAGACCCTTCCTATGTGACGTCACGACAAACGCGGCCGCCATTTTGGGCATGTACTACCAGTAGTCTACCACAGCCAACAACGAGGAACGACGGTGAAGCATCGAAAGGAATATAGCCATCAAAGAAAGTTTTTACTTTCAGCAAGACTTCCATCATGCCATTATATTGTTGTGCACCTGGATGTAGTAACCATCAACACACAAGGCAAGATTTATCATTTTATCGGATCCCGACAGATGCTGACCGACGGAGAAGATGGATGGTCTCTAAAATATTGGCAAAATGATGTTTATTGACATAGCAATTGTGTGTAACGGGAAGCATTTGCATATCCGAAGTGTTGTGTTTGCATCAAAGATAAAATAAACCGATATGACAACGACTGCTGCTGCCAGGTTGGGGACACAAACTAGTAGAAAGGAAGTGTACCAACAGACTTCCTTTGTGGTCGATTCTGCTTTAAGATAAGATGCATTTAATTATTCGTCTGCTGTGGGTTTGGAATCGGTAGCCTGACCGATTCGTTCATGTTTGTGGTGCCATTTGTTTGTTGACGCGTGTTGAAATGGAAGATTGGTTGTTGACATGATTTCCAGTGATGCTTTGGTGCTGCTGTGGATCAGATGTGTTGAGTAGCCTGACTGTTTTTTTTTTCTTGCGTGTGGTATCATTGTTGACGCAAGGTTGTTTTTTGAACATGCCAATGCGGACACGATTTCCCCTGATGAGTTATGACTTCAGATGCGATGCGTGTGTGGAGGTGTGGAGTCAGCGTGATATGTGCGTAAGATAGGCTTCTCATATGTTTGGAGATCCGCGCTCTGAGACAAGCGCAAGCACCCCCCCCCAGGGAAAAAAAGGAACCCCCCGAAAATATCGACATAGTTCGAACACTGGGTTGGAGAAAGTAATGGCAAATAGTGAGTGCACAAACCATAGAAGGTAAACTGTACACAGCGCCAGGGCAGTGTGATGGTATGTCTACTTTTAGATTGTGTTAGCTTATCAATGAACACACTCGTCACTCGACGAGTTTCACGTCTTTACGACGGATACTTAAATGTGTGTTAGGTATTATTGTTGCAGTCTAAGCAGTCATTGTAGCAGCTAGATGAATGAGAACCGAAAGGGTCTGTGCCATAAACCGTTATTTCTTCATGTCCAAAATGGTGGTCGCGTTTACGAAGGTCACGTGAGTGAAAAGGGTCTATACTAGGACGCCTTCCTGATTCAAGGGTACTGCCGGTTGCTTTGGTTTCCTTGGTATTTCCTGTCTCGTTCAGTAGTTGTCTTGGCATGCATGATTGTTGTTTCATTGCAAATATGTTTAGCAGTATTCACTAAACCAATTTCATCACTATATAGTTGAAAGGGCTAATCTAATATTCACATGCAAAGAAAAACAATGTAATTATGCCCAAGCAAATCATTTTGATACAGATATTTTAATTTCAGATACATTTCTTCAAACACTATTAGTTTTATTTTCTTGTTCTTTGCCTGTCCAGTGTGTTCTGGGTTGGGTCCCTTTTCTAGGGTTTCTTAAATAAGTAATTACAGCATGGCTAGCCACTCCTCTGCTGCATTGCTTTTGGTCAAGGACAATTTAGAGTAGTGAATTAGCCTAACTGCATGTCTTTGGATTGTGCATGAAACCGGAGCACCCAGAGGAAACCCACACAGACACGGGGAGAACATGCAAACTCCACACAGAAAGGCCCCTGTCAGCCACTGGGCTCGAACCCAAAACTTTCTTGCTGTGAGACGACAGTGCTAACCACTACACCACCGTGAGGACCCATGCATAGAAAAGGTGTCCTCAATGGTTGGGTAATAGTTTATCCTGTTTAAGAAAGTTCTACAGAGAACCCAACACCGCCTGTGAAAGGGTTCTACAGAGAACCATTTTCCCCAGATGGCCAAACAAAAGAACAAGTCAAGGTTCTAGATTCAGTATGACTTTCTTAAAGTGTTGGAAAATAAAGTCCTGAGTCCTGCTGGGAGTCACTGTATTACTGCACTTCTCATTTGCATAATGATAAACTTCACTCAACTTTCCCCTCCCATGAAACTTTCATCACCTGGCCCCACCCACTCCACTTCAACAAAAGCTGCTTTGCCTCCTGTTCTTCCTCTGAGACATGTGAAGCCACTCAACTGTATCTTTTCAAACTGCTGCTCAAGCTTCATTGCACTCGAGGGAACAGACTCAGAGGAAAGTGTTATCTGCCATCTTCTGCATACGTGAGCTGACAGACACCCATAATTGGCTGGTGTCACTATGACTGACACAGGAGCAAGAGTAATGCCATCCATCCTGCTAGTGTTGTCGTACTTGAGACCGGTCTTGGCCTTGAGACCAGTCTCAAGACCCCTTTTTGAAGGTGTCGGTCTTGTCTCGGAATCAACTACATTTTTACTCAGTCTTGTCTTGGTCTCAGACATAGAGATGGGATTTTATTTCAAGACCGGTAAAGACCACAACTGTGGGAATTTCACTAAATTGCCTGTGCATTGTCTGATTTATTTAACATTGTTACTGTGATTGGATGTAAAATTTCCTACTTCAATTGTGACCAATGACATGACTCACTGATAATTTGAATTTTTTCTTCCTGTTAACGGCCATCACTCCACCCCGCCCCCCTTCACACACACTGGTCTGGTCCTGGTCTTGACTCGGGTCTTACCTTGATCTCAACACCTCAAAGTCTTGGTCTCGATAAACTTTGGTCCTGGTCTTGACTTGGTCTCAACCCCTCAAAGTCTTGGTCTTGATACACTTTGGTCCTGGTCTGGACTTGGTCTCACCCTACCTTGGTCTTGGTTTGATCTCAGCCCCTCAAAATCTTGGTCCTGATACACTTTCGTCTTGGTCATAACTTGGTCTTAGTTTAGGTGGTCAACACTACCTCTTTCCTAGACAGTACAGCCGATTTTGTTCTCTTGGCTCCTGGGCATTATTGCAATCTCCTGACAATATGGTGAATACATTTCTGTTGCGCCACTTGGGAGCTTTCCTGCTGTGCCACCATGGACTGAAAACGAATGACTTCTTAATCCATTGTTATCGGCCAGTGTGAACACAAGTTATCATTTAAACCTCACTCGAAGGTAGGAGTGGACCAGGATTAGAAGAAAGCAAAGCTTTACACACATTCTGCTCATGTATTAGGGAGAAAATCCAAATCTCTCTATCTGTACTAGGATAAGAGGACAAACTGCTAGCAAATAGCAGATGGACAAGCCACTGGCTCACCACCTCCCACCACACAGAGAGAAATGGTTCAACCCTGGTCACTGTCAACTCCTTGCTTAAGGAACATGCAAATGAAGCAACATACAGCATATAAAGATGGATCATCCTGTCATCCAATGTCCATCTGTAAAAAGCAGGGTTGTAATTAATAATCGGCCCCTTGGCTGCAAAATTATCCGATTCATTATTTAGTTCATAATGGACCATAATATCCCATCCCTTTGTGCATTGCTTTTATGTGCTGAATTAATAACCAATGTTGGTTAAAAGAGCACTTAATATTCACACACACACACACACACACACACACACACACACACACACACACACACACACACACACAGGATAAACCAACAGCCCATGTACAGAATACAGTGTATCCTGAGGTCCTTTCAATACTTAAAGCAATTTACTAAAAGGAAATGCAAATGAAATGAATGCAAGGCTTAAATGCATAATGCATGCAGTACACGCACAATTCAAGTCTGTTTGACCGTCTCTGGAGGGTAAACCGGATCACTATGTTCACGTTTCACCTCTCAGAGACCTGATGAGCTAATGTGTTCATTTAAAATGCAAGTGTAGGTGTAGATAGTAAAATCCATCGTGATATACAAATCCCCTGTGTGCTAATGTGATAATACAGTCGAGGAGATTACAGGATTTCATTTATCAAGCTGGACACGAATGAATTTGTTCATGAACTGTTCGTAAGAGCATTGTGGAAATCGGAAAATCTGGGAAAACAGAGCTATGTAAATTTACATATAAGAAGACTCTCTAATTTAAAGAAAATATCTCGCAAATAAACAAATTGAGCTCAAAGTCGGTCTTTATGTCTGTCCCTAAAAAAAAAAAAAAAAAAAGCCGCATGTTGAATTTGTGCTTAACGATATAAGCACTAAAGTGATGAAAATAGACAGGACTATTTTTTGTCAGGGAGGCCGCCATAACTCCATCGTGCATGATGTCATTTTCCACGAGCACAGCGGAAATGTACACGTGCATGCTATACTAGTGTCAGTGGGGTGAAGTATTCTGTCAGGGATGGTTGGAGATGGATGTAAGTGCAGAAGATCTTTATCAAGAAAAGTGCAAACAGACAAACAGTCCAAATCGGCAGAGATATATCGTGAACGATAAAACAGGCAAAAGATCAAGCGAGGCACAAACACAATATCGTAAACAGAAGCAGGGTCAAACACGAGGAACAAGTAACAAGAATCAGAAACCAGGAAATCAGCCAGGAAACACGGTTCGGTAATGTGTCACAACAACGCAATACTTCGCAAAGTAAGTCTGCATTCTGAGTCCTTATTTAGGCATGCTGATTGCGCCTTAATCCTGTACAGGTGTGTGTCATTCATGGTACGTGCATGAGTCTGTTCAGAACACGTGCTGTCCAGAGCGCCCCTGAGAGTCCTTCTGTTGTGACAACAATAGTATAATATTATGGTCTAGCGTGACTTCTCGGTCAATTTGTGCAAAAATTATGGTGATGCAGTATTAGAAAAGGAATCAAAATAAAATAGTGGCTAATTTATTGTCTGTTTATTTATCTCATCTCATCTCATTATCTCTAGCCGCTTTATCCTTCTACAGGGTCGCAGGCAAGCTGGAGCCTATCCCAGCTGACTACGGGCGAAAGGCGGGGTACACCCTGGACAAGTCGCCAGGTCATCACAGGGCTGACACATAGACACAGACAACCATTCACACTCACACCTACGGTCAATTTAGAGTCACCAGTTAACCTAACCTGCATGTCTTTGGACTGTGGGGGAAACCGGAGCACCCGGAGGAAACCCACGTGGACACGGGGAGAACATGCAAACTCCGCACAGAAAGGCCCTCACCGGCCATGGGGCTCGAACCCAGGACCTTCTTGCTGTGAGGCGACAGCGCTAACCACTACACCACCGTGCTGCCCCTGTTTATTTATAATAATAAAAAAAAAAAACATTTACCTGCTTATCTTCCATCTGGGGCGGCACGGTGGTGTAGTGGTTAGCGCTGTCGCCTCACAGCAAGAAGGTCCGAGTTCAAGCCCCGTGGCCGGCGAGGGCCTTTCTGTGTGGAGTTTGCATGTTCTCCCCGTGTCCGCGTGGGTTTCCTCCGGGTGCTCCGGTTTCCCCCACAGTCCAAAGACATGCAGGTTAGGTTAACTGGTGACTCTAAATTGACCGTAGGTGTGAATGTGAGTGTGAATGGTTGTCTGTGTCTATGTGTCAGCCCTGTGATGACCTGGTGACTTGTCCAGGGTGTACCCCGCCTTTCGCCCGTAGTCAGCTGGGATAGGCTCCAGCTTGCCTGCGACCCTGTAGAACAGGATAAAGTGGCTAGAGATAATGAGATGAGATCTTCCATCCGTTCAATGCATGACACAATATGCTGTCATGCTGTCACGCCACCTTCATTTTCGTCTCCTAATACATCCATGCATCTGGCTAATCCAGTCTGGCCACGCCCAGGGAAATGGCCCAATGGACTGATGTTACAACTTTAACATGTTTTTTACGCTAAAGTCCGCTTATTTTTTTCATCTAGAACATCTTGTATTAATGTGTAAGGACATTTCATAACCTCGTAATTTAAAATTTTCCTGGTTAATCGCTTTAAACCTGGACTGATCGTCTACAAATATTTAGTGCTAGGTTACTGCGAAAAAATTTAAACAATTTAAAAAAGCTATACACTAGCAAGTTTAAATATTTATTTCAATTGAACTCATGAATTTAGTGAAAATATTTGGAACATCAGTCATATTACTACCTTGAAAGAAAGCAATCCAAAAGACTAAATGTAAATCAGCTGTCCTGTGAACACGCCCAGTAATTTAACACCAAGTCCACAGCTGAACAGTTGAGGGTGTTCCTCAATGTGAACTCACAACCTTCTAGTCACTAGCGCAGAACCTTACCCTAAATCAGTTTTACTTTCTCACTGCATCCATCTCACTCTCCTCCCTCGACTCACAAATCACTGCCGTCCACGCTGTGATCGACGACGCATGCCTCTGACATCGATCGCTCTCCTGCCATCTAAAACGACGGCCTTTCGCCCATAAACGGAGCTTTGCTTTTTTTTTTTCCACGTAGAGTCAATTGAGACAGGTTATGACCGTCACTTCTAATCATGAGTGATAGCTGTAATAAATCACTGCTGTCAAATCCTCATGGACTGCTCTTTCTAAAAACAATGGTACAGTACCAGTCAAAAGTTTACACACCCCTACTCTCCTCATTCATAGGTTTTTCTGTATTTTTTCTTCTATTTTCGACATTGTAAAACATACTGAAGACATCAAAACTATGAAATAACATCTGGAACATCTATGTAATTATGTGGTAAACAAAAAAAGTGTTTAAAAAACCAAAATGTTTCATATTTTAGATACTTCAAAGTAGCCAGCATTTACCTTGATGATGCTTTACATGCTATTGTCATTATCTTAACCAGCTTCATGAGGTCATCACCTGGAATGCTTTTCAATTAACAGGTGTGTCTCATCAAACATTAATTAGTGGACAAGTTTCGTGCCACCTTAATGCATTTGAGATCAAACAGTAAATAGTAAATATTAAAAATACAGTAAATAGCCCTATTCAACACCACAACTGTAGTAATCCATATTACGTCAAGAATCGCTCGACTAAGTAAAGAGAAACAACATCCATTATTACTTTAAGACATGTAATATCTTTTAATTAATAAAAATAAAGAAAAAAGATTGAATTAGAAGGTGTGTCCAAACATTCAACTAGTACTGTACATCTCATCTCATCTCATCTCATCATCTGTAGCCGCTTTATCCTGTTCTACAGGGTCGCAGGCAAGCTGGAGCCTATCCCAGCTGACTACGGGCGAAAGGCGGGGTACACCCTGGACAAGTCGCCAGGTCATCACAGGGCTGACACATAGACAACCATTCACACTCACATTCACACCTACGGTCAATTTAGAGTCACCAGTTAACCTAACCTGCATGTCTTTGGACTGTGGGGGAAACCGGAGCACCCGGAGGAAACCCACGCGGACACGGGGAGAACATGCAAACTCTGCACAGAAAGGCTCTCGCCGGCCACAGGGCTCGAACCCAGAACCTTCTTGCTGTGAGGCGACAGCGCTAACCACTACACCACCGTGCGGCCTAGTACTGTACAAAATAATAATAATAATAATAATGTCTGGGTTATTTGGTATCTCTTTCTTCTTCTTACTCTAAATGTAGTGCATGTCGAGGGTTAACGGTGCTTGAAGGGTAAAGTATCTGCATGACACAGATAACGAAAAAAATGTTTTTTTTTTTCTCGAAAGGATATATTGAAGTAAAAGTGTAAATACACAAATTATTCACTCTACCCTCAAGTAGAAATGTACAAATTCCGAAATTTACTGAAAGTGCTATGGTGCGTTCATGTGCTATGGGAATTATGGTAAATACCAAACGCCGACATGGAAAGCACACATGAACGCCCCCTCTTGTGGTATTTTCCACTGGGCAACTCATAGAAAATTTTGATACACGAGTTGCCGAGATGAGATGAACTTTAACCTTTTCAACATGGCGGCGAGCGGTACAAGGCACTTGAATGGTAAGCATTGTACGCTACTAAAGTTTTTTTTTTTACTAGTACTAGTGGGTAGTTTTTGGTGTCTATGCAATGTTGCGTCATTAACAAGTGTAATATAATACGTTAGAAATCCGTTTCCTTTAAAAATGTGTTGTTATGGTTTGTTTTTACCTATCCAGAGCAGACGCTATTGCTAACGATAGCTAACTAACTATTGCTAACTAGCAGTCTGCAACAACAACAAAAGCATGTGAACACAACACACTGGTAAATACCACTTCCCAACTGGAAAATATCATCTTCCCATAGCACATGAACGCAGAAACAGTCTTATGAAAATGACATCATAAAATCCCAGGTTTTTTGTGTGTGATATGCTCAAATAGGTTGTAAAGTTCACCGATAAATAAAAAATTGGCTCAAAAAGGAATTCTTTTGCACCTGAATTCTCTGATATTTTGGAACACAAAATCAAGGGAACGAGAACAAGAAAAACTAGAAGGGCACTCGGTCGAGAGCATACCTCTAATAAACCACATATTATCAACATCAAAATCATATCACTGGAATCTAGGATAATACTAAAGCTGTCCACCAAATTTCATCCAAATCCGTTCACTACTTTTCGAGTTACGTTGGGAAGAGTCAAACAAAAACGGAGGTGAAAACACAACCTACTCGAACAAAGTTAGCGGAGGAAAAAAGGCATTAAAAAATAACCACCCAGTAACTAAAATGAAACATCGCCTCTAAGCCCACTTTACTTTTTTTTTTTAAAGCAGGTGCTAAAGCCATAGTGTGAGCAGCTGTCTGCTGAATCAAACTAGCCAATTAGTGCACAAAAAAGAGAGCAAGACTCGAGGGGGGAAAAAGCTTCTAGCAGGACATCTGAGGACACACACAACCTCCCTTAGGGGTTTTACATCAGAGTGCACACACAGTTCACACTACTGCAGTAAGAAAAGCACACATTCTCACATGGTCATGAGCAGGTGGAGACATAAAGAGAATGGAGATGTAGAAGAGCGCTACTGACTTAATTACACACACAGATATGAAGTTAAAGTAACAGGTAATATTTCCCCATCATTGCAGGATTCATGTTTATGCAAGGCAAATCACAGGTTTACATTAACACGCTGCTTGTTATACGTTATCGTTTCTATAGCAACTACTAATTCACATTTGCATGGCACAATTATATGGCAGATGCTCCACATAATTCTCAGCCTAATAATAAATAGATTAAAAGCAACAAAGGAAAAAGAGAGGCTCGTGATGAAACATTTTATAATTACACTCATGTGAAGAAAACATTATAGATGATGGTGTTTGAAATGAAATGAGAGAAGCTTCCTTTCTCACTTTTTCCATTTCACTGACCTCATACTGACATTAGGTCACTGTTAACGAAGCAAGAAAACTCAGATCAGATCGCGCCTTCTCTCTCTCTCCGCAGTGTTTGTTTTGGCCTGGACTTGCGCCGAGGCCTCCAGCAAAAACCCAGCAGTCCAATTACCGAGCAGCTTGCAAATAAAACATAAAATCAGGAGCAAGTAACTGAAAGACAGCACGGTGGGAGCTTTGAAAGTGCGCCCACCACAAAACACAATGCTGTGCATCCACTGCATGGAATGAAAAGACTCTCATTCGTGTGATCATTTCCACACAACACTTTTTTCCTCACTAAACTATACGCTGGTGATTCTGCTGTGTATGCAATCAAAGCTGTACATGACAATAAACCTATGTTCGCCTCAGGGATGAGGTAGGATAAATGGTCTTTAATGATAATAGTGTAAAGGAATATTCTGGCAAAAAAAAACAAAAAAAACCCTACTTTTTTGGTTTTGCACTGACAGAAAATGTTATGTAAACTCATTTTTATCTTGACAAATTTCTAAAATAGATAAAATAAAATACATGTCTAACTGGAGGTGAAATGACACCGAGAGGTGGACTGATACTAATTTGTCAGAAAAAAGGCCAAAGTTTGCCATAAACAGCACAACCATTATTTTTCATTTAATTATACATAATTTATTTTAACTCTCACTCAAGACCAAGACCATATTTACTGAGACCAATGCCAGAGTCTGACACAAGTCCAAGTACAAAAATAGCCACAAATGGAGATGAAGGGCCCGAGCACCTCCGGTATACCAAATCTGGCATGAATCCAACAAACTGCCTAAGAGGAGAACATCAAAATGTAACGTGTCAAAATGCACAAGATCAAAAATAACTCACTTCCTGTTGAGTATGGCTAATACAATGTACATTACAATTTTGTCTTGGGGCACCCCACACACGTACCAAATTTGACACGGATTAGTGAAACTATCTACTGGGAAAAGGTCTCAATGTCATGTGGGGGCGCTATGGAGTCCCCTAGACATACCCAGAGCCAAGCTTCTACCCTGAGTAGTGGTGGCCAGGACTGATATGTGTACCATATTTCATGAGTTTCTACCCATGGGAACCACCTCAAAAATGGCCAAGCCTTGAAGAAAAAGAAGAAGAATCCTTCGGAAAACAAGAGGGCCTTGCACCTCAGTGCAGTGACCTCTGGTGGACACCAGAGGCTGCACGCCTCCGGTGCTCAGGCCCTAAATACTGTCTGAGACAAGTTCAAGTCTCATCTCATCTCATTATCTCTAGCCACTTTATCCTGTTCTACAGGGTCGCAGGCAAGCTGGAGCCTATCCCAGCTGACTACGGGCGAAAGGCGGGGTACACCCTGGACAAGTCGCCAGGTCATCACAGGGCTGACACATAGACACAGACAGCCATTCACACTCACATTCACACTTACGGTCAATTTTAGAGTCACCAGTTAACCTAACCTGCATGTCTTTGGACTGTGGGGGAAACTGGAGCACCCAGAGGAAACCCACAAGGACACGGGGAGAACATGCAAACTCCGCACAGAAAGGCCCTCGCCAGCCACGAGGCTCGAACCCGGACCTTCTTGCTGTGAGGCAACAGCGCTAACCACTGCACCACCGTGCCGCCCTACAAGTCCAAGTCAATACAGAAAAAGTCTCGAGACTGGAACCGAGTCTACGCTTGGACTCGAGTCCTCCAGCCCTAGTATCTCATCTCATCTCATCATCTCTAGCCACTTTGTCCTGTCCTACAGGGTCGCAGGCAAGCTGGAGCCTATCCCAGCTGACTACGGGTGAAAGGCGGGGTACACCCTGGACAAGTCGCCAGGTCATCACAGGGCTGACACATAGACACAGACAACCATTCACACTCACATTCACACCTACGGTCAATTTAGAGTCACCAGTTAACCTAACCTGCATGTCTTTGGACTGTGGGGGAAACCGGAGCACCCGGAGGAAACCCACGCAGACACGGGGAGAACATGCAAACTCCGCACAGAAAGGCCCTCGCCGGCCACGGGGCTCGAACCCGGACCTTCTTGCTGTGAGGCGACAGCGCTAACCACTACACCACCGTGCCACCCAGCCCTAGTATCGATAGTGAAAACAGTCAGAACTAAACACAGAACAGGTGAACACAATCATGTAGCAAGCAAAAACAGGATGGGGGTGGAACCACTAGAGGACTAGAACAGAAATCAAACCAAGCACAAGTTGCTAATCACCATGGGAACCACAATATGAAGAGGGGAACCTTGACAGCAGAACAATTATGCTTTCAGACTCCTGGCTTTGGATCTGAATTTGAGTTCATGCCAGTGGGATAGCAACAAAAAGAAAATCTCAAAACACACAAACACATGTGCAAGCATTCCTTTGGTCCTCACATCTCTGAAATCACAGACATATAGAACCCAGGGCTTTACAAAAATCGATTCTGCTTCTCAGATTGAGATTTGACACAGAGATTGCTGTGCAAATTAAAACAGAGCAGCGACCACTGGGTGTCTTTTTAATGACTGTCACCATAAAACACTCTGAAACTGACAACGCAAAGCACAGAAACAATCGACCAGGACAAAATTATTGAGATGAGGGACGACTTCACTGCCAGTAACACTAATTCCTGCACCCCAAACAGCTCGACTGCCAGCAGGCAAGTGTTAATCTAATCTTTGTGTTCAGACTTACTTTCTCTGGGAAATCTGTTCGGGGACCACAGGATGTGAGGAGAAAACAGATGAAGGTGAACAAGCAGCCACACTGAATCTCATCTCTTACCATCATCGAATGTCCTTGTACGTGGTGTCTCCATGTGAGACTGATAACACGTGTCCTCCATCTGAGACTCATGGTATAAGCAAACATGTTCAAGATCAGATTCTGAGGACATCTGTAAAGTTTGGGTGTGGTCATACATAGGGGGCAGAGAAGGGCACTCGGTCGAGAGCATACCTCTAATAAACCACATATTATCAACATCAAAATCATACCACTGGAATCTAGGATAATACTAAAGCTGTCCACCAAATTTCATCCATACCCGTTCACTACTTTTCGAGTTACGTTGGGAAGAGTCAAACAAAAACGGAGGTGAAAACGCAGAGTTACCTTCAAATAACTTTCTCAGAAACTGCAAGTGTGATCAATGTGAAATTTGATATTCTGACTCGGTGTGGTTAATATGTGGCTGAATTTCTAATCCTTAATTTATTTATTAGTTAAACGACAAGGCTGCCATCAACCCGTCAGCTTTTAAGAGGCATCTGACAGGGTAAGAACTCAGCTATTGAGGTATTTCACCTGACGTCACAGGGTCACGTGACGCCCCGGTGTCCGCCATTAAATGTAAAATGTGAACAATGAATAGTCTCTCCTGTGTTATGTGAATCTTGGAAAGTAAATGACCATTGGAGCCAGATTTGCAACAGATGCTTGGACCCCTCAGATCGCTGCTTGCAGCTACGTTTTATTATTATGATTTATAGTAATAGTAGTTCATTTACTCTGTTCGGAAATCTCAATTTTGCTCTTATCAGAGCCATCAAAAACACATGCAGAGTGCAGACAGCTGGCCTTCACATCCCCTCACACATACACACACAGCAGGAGGCTAAGCTGTACTGACACTTCCATCAGAAAATGCAGACAACACATGGTATCTGGTGGCATGTGAGTGAACACAAACCGACTGCCTGCAGAGACAAATGCTGTGTCTCAAATGGTTTACTTATGTACAGTTCCGGACAATTTTTGAGTATATTATACTCAAAAATTGTACAGCTACTGTTAGAAATGAATGGCCTGTGAGTTTCGAGCTTAATACAAATGTATAGACGTTTAATTATTAGGCTATAGTAGGTGATTTGAGAAAGCTTCACACTCCACAATCGTGACAGTCAGTGTGGATGTGTGCCTGTGTGTGTGTGTGTGTGTGTGTGTGTGTGCGCAAGAGGCTGCAAACAGTCGGATGTGATGCACTATCAGCCACAAGCCAGTCTGATCTGATAAAACACTCCAGTGAAGAGATATCAGTAAAGAAAAAAGTATTTTATCTCCAATCACTCACACACACACAAAACTATTTTACACCATTTCATTTAACCAGTGAAGAGTAGTGAATTATGTGAAAAATCTCCTCATGCTGCCTGCTTCTGTATCTAGAAGCAAAAATAAACAGGGTGAAAAAAAAAGGGGGGGGGGGGGGGGGTTGTGTGGCTGAACATCTGGATTTGTGACCAGATGAATTTTCTTTCTACTTTTCAAGGTAGGAAGGAAGGAAGGAAGGAAGGATGGATGGATGGATGAAAGAAAGAAAGAAAGAAAGAAAGAAAGAAAGAAAGAAAGAAAGAAAGAAAGAAAGAAAGAAAGAACTAATTAATGAATAAACTGATAAATGTAAGAATAAATAATCAAACAATCCAAGGGAATAAAGAAACTAACAGACTAATTAACGATTGAATGAATAAATGAAAACCTCAACTAATCAATATATTCGATAATGTGCTCTTCTAAACAGCATCCAAAGACTTAAACATTAATCAACTGGCATGCAGCAGCCTTGTTTGTTGTGAACGTTCATCATATTAATTAAGCATCAGTAAACTGTGCAGTCTGCACGCACAGGCCTTCAATCTTCTGCACATGTTCTCTTAAGAGCTTTTATAGCATTGTTCTGAAAGGGCCTCTGCTCTTCCCGAGGGGACTGAATGCTCCTATGTCAATGTGAAAAAGTCACCTGCGTTCCCCCCCACACACCAAATCCCAACAGTATCCACTCAGCAAAAAGCTGAAATGGCAGGAAAATTCTACACTGCTGTCTTCTTCTCTGACTTTTTTCAGATTTTTAATCAATACATGTTACGCTGACTCGGGAGGCTGTGTATTGACAGATTCCTTGGCAATTAGTTTTGGACGAGTATAATTTTTATCCTCTTCAGTGGAGCAATAAGTCTCGGCACATTATGTGAGCAGAGCTCTCCTGCTTCTGTGGGGAAGGTTGGAGGCTTAGTGTATGCATGTGTTCATGTGCCTGCTGTCAAGAAATAAAAAGGATCTGCTTTTATTCATTAATGAATACTTTCAAATTACTTTTAAATACATGAAGTCATGGGAAAGTAAAAAATAGAAGCAAACAGTGAGGGCGTATTTTGATTATAGAAGTGGTCCTCTCAAATAAACACAAAAAGGATTTGTCTCCAACGATAATTTTAAAAAAAAGTAGTAACAAAATAAAAGATTTTGAGTTTTGGACATGGCTTTATATGTGATGCGGCAAAATGTGAAGTATAACACATGCATGTTCTTATCTTACCTCTTCTCCGGTAAGGTAGTACGCAGACAGGAGGCCTCCAACGTATCGGATATTCACCTCAAAGACAGAAGCTTCTCCGCTCTGCAACACAGAAACAAACAAAAATCAAGATACAGTCCAAATAAACCACCATTCTCAATGCCCAACAAACCACCATTCCCAATACCCAACACCACATTTCCCAATACCCAACACCGCATTCCCAACAAACCACCATTCCCAATACCCAACACCACATTCCAAACAACCCACCATTCCCAATACCAAACACCGCATTCCAAACAAACCGCCATTCCCAATACCTAACACCACATTCCAAACACACCACCTTTCTCAATACCCAACACCGCATCCCAAACACACTGCCATTCTCAATACCCAAGAACACATTCCAAACAAACCACCACTCAATACCCAACACCACATTCCAAACAAACCACCATTCTCAATACACCATCATTCTCAATATCCAACACTACATTCCAAACAAAATGCCATTCTCACCAACACAACATCCCAAATACACCACCATTCTCACCAACGCAACATCCCAAACACACCACTATTCTCACCAACGCAACATCCCAAACAAACAACCACTCTCACCAACACAACATCCCAAACACACAACCACTCTCACCAACACAACATCCCAAACACACCACCATTCTCAATGCCCAACATGACCGCATTATCAATATCCAACACTATATTCTAAACACACCACCATTCTCAATATCCAACACTACATTCCAAACACACCACCATTCTCACCAACATCCCAAACACCCCACCACTCTCGATACCCAACACAACATTCCAAACAAATCACCATTCTCAATACTCAACATTACATTCCAAACACACCACCATTCTCAATACCCGAGACTACATTCCAAACACACCACCACTCTCAACACCCAACACAACATTCCAAACAAACCACCATTCTCAATACCCAACATTAAATTAGAACCAAATCGGCCCCACAGTGGCTCTCTGGCAGTCCTGTAATGTGGACCTTCCATAACCATCAGATCAAAAATTCTGTAACTGTTATATGAACATTTTTTTTTTCAGGCTCAAAACTCATCATAACTCAGTTCTGCTTGGACCATTAAAGCACATTAGTGGGCTCAATAGTGAGACAATATCTCACTAAAATGTCCCACAAGTTAAAGGATACTATCGATCTGTCCAGGCAGTTAATAATAAGCAGTAAGAATAATACAGCCTTCATAAAGATTTATTATTCCAAAGGTGAGGGCAGGTGTTAGTGTCAGTTTCCAATTTTTTTGGACCCATTCCACACACATTATTTCAGTTTGGCCTCTTGTTATCCTCTTACCAATCCACCAAGAATGTTATCAGACAACTGAATACTGCCACACTTTTCTAAGGCAGTCAGCTTCAAATCCCTGTTTCCCTCAAACACCAACCTGAAATGAACATCACATTCATAAAGTATCCCCAAAACACCACCAATACTCGTGCAAGCACTTTATTGCACAACATTTTTACATTTAGCATGCTTACTTGCGAGTCAGAATCCATTCCAAGCACAAAACTGTACATTTGAAGGTAAAGGGCCTTGCTCAAGAGACTAGTTGGATCTCTGGAATTCCTGGGATTTGAACTCACAGTACAATAAACTATCAACAGGAATGTATGGACCTGCCTGATCCATCCTGATGCCCTACGCCTGGCTGGAGTCTTATCAGATTGCTCCTGTGGAGGACAGCCCCATATAGACAGTGAAAAGTCGTGCTTGGAAGATGGCTCTGGACTCTTACAGTAATGCTTTTATGGCTGAGGACTACAGTTGAGTTGCTAACTTTAGGACTGCCATTGTCACGAACAGTTTTGCACTCAAGTTTCCATCAATGAACAGTTTATAACTTCAACAAAACAGACTTCATGTTAAAACTACAATGAATTTCCTATACAGGACACTGTTATAGAAGTGAGTTATTTATAATCATGTTGTCTTATCACCCAAATGAGGATGGGTTCCCTTTTGAGTCTGGTTCCTCTCGAGGTTTCTTCCTCATGTCGTCTGAGGGAGTTTGTCCTTGCCGCTGTCACCACAGGCTTGCTCATTGGGGATAGATTAGGGATAAAATTAGCTCATGTTTAAAGTCTTTAAATTTCTGTAAAGCTGCTTTGTGACAGCGTCTATTGTTAAAAGTGCTATAAAAATAAACTTGACTTAATTAACCATATAAAAATAACATTTCTTTTTATTTTTCACTTCCCCCTTCCATTTTCTCCCCAGTTTGATCATCTGCCAATTCCCCCCTCCCACTATCCAGCTCTTCTCTATCATATGACAGCCACCATCTGGGGAGGGTGAAGGCTAACACATGCTTCCTGCAAGACGCATGAAGTAAGCCAACAACAACTTTTCAAACTGCTGCTAATGCTGCCTTACTGAGCAGCATATAACATTTGAAGGTAAGGGCTGTCTGCCAGAGGAGAGACAGTATACCATTCCTTTCATCAAGAAAGCACAGATGTACGTGGCTCCCTGATGAGGGACTTTGCTGTGTGGTGCAACAGGAACCATCTGCAGCTCAACACCTTGAAGACCAAGGAGCTGGTCACTGACTTTGGGAGGTCCAGACCAAGGTCACAACCAGTTCTGATCGAGGGAGTCGAGGTGGAGGCTGTGGATTCCTACAAGTACCTCGGGCTGTGGCTGGACAGCAAGCTGGATTGGACTTGCAACACCAAACACTTATACAGGAAGGGACAGAGCAGGCTGTACTTCCTTAGGAGGCTGCGGTCCTTTAACATCTGCAGGAAACTCCTGTGGATGTTCTATCAGTCTGTGGTCGCCAGTGTCCTGTTTTACACCGTGGTGTGCTAGGGGGGCAGCACATTCAAGAAGGACACATCCAGGCTGGACAAACTGATCAGGCGGGCCGGCTCTGTGGTCAGCATGAAGCTGGACTCTCTGGTGATGGTGGCAGAGAAGAGGTCTATGGACAAACTATTGAACATTATGGACGATGCCAGTCACCCTCTGCACACCATCATCAGCAACCAGAGGAGCCTGTTCAGTGACAGAATGCTCCTTCCCAAGTGCAGGACGAACAGACTCAAAAACTCCTTTGCCCCTCATGCCATCAGACTGTACAACTCCTGTCTGGGGGAGAGGAGGGGTAACAGGAGGACAGAGGATGGGAAGGAGCATTAACCTAGCCTAACAATAAGCAATACCGGACAATGTGCAATATAATGTGCAACATAAAGTGCAATGTCTCTCCTGCTGCCCTCCCTTCTCCCTCCCTTTTTTAAAATTTTTCCTCCTCCCCCCTTCCCCATATCTTATTCTTTTTATATTTGTATATGTAAATACTTAATTTATTTTAATTTATCTAGAAGTTTTCCTCTATTTCTTTTCTCTGTTTATCTGTAATGATGCTGCTGGAATCTTAATTTCCCTGAGGGAACCCTCCCAAAGGGATCAATAAAGTTTCATCAATAAAGTTTTATCTAATCTAATCTAATCTAGGCGGCACGGTGGTGTAGTGGTTAGTGCTGTCACCTCACAGCAAGAAGGTCCGGGTTCAAGCCCCATGGCTGGCGAGGGCCTTTCTGTGTGGAGTTTGCATGCTCTCCCCGTGTCCGCGTGGGTTTCCTCCGGGTGCTCCGGTTTCCCCCACAGTCCAAAGACATGCAGGTTAGGTTAACTGGTGACTCTAAATTGAGCGTAGGTGTGAATGTGAGTGCGAATGGTTGTCTGTGTCTATGTGTCAGCCCTGTGATGACCTGGCAACTTGTCCAAGGTGTACCCCGCCTTTCGCCCGTAGTCAGCTGGGATAGGCTCCAGCTTGCCTGTGACCCTGTAGAACAGGATAAAGCAGCTAGAGATAATGAGATTAGATGAATCTAATCTAATCTAATCTAATGGCTGTGGCATTGTCAGAATTTCAATGAGCCATCTCCTGATAATATGGAGATGCTTTTCTGTTGCACCACACAGGAGCCTGCCTTACGGGTACTTTAATGGCTTATCAAAGTCCCTCCAGTGCCAGGACCTGGTCTTCCCAGGCAGTCTCCTGTCCCAGTACTAACCAGGCCCTTAAGGCGCATTGGGTGGCGCCGATCTCCATTTCTATAACCCTCGGCCTCTTGGCTATTATATACGGGTTACAGTAGGGTCTGGTCCTCTAGTAACCGCAAGAGTTTGACTCTTTACTCACATCTGTATCACGGCGTGCCTCATCAGATGGCTGTAGATACCTTTTTTATGATGGTCTTTGGTCTCCCGATTGGGAAGTGGACATGCTAATCATTAGGCCACCTCGTGGTTTAGTGGTGTATATACCTTCATAATTGCAGTTATACTGAGGCTAGTTAGTTTAGTGTGTGGTAACACCTACTTATACTAATGTTGGATATTTCACCTCACTACCCACATGGAGACACAGGTAACAAATTCAAGCAAAAACCAACAATGTGTTGGGTCACCATGAGTCACCACAGCAGGTGGCAAATCTGTAGAACTGTACTGGGAGGACGGGCCACCGTTCTTCCAGAGGATATTCACTCAAATGGTGCAAACATTTCATGATGGTGACAGAGAGTACTGTCTAACTTGTCAATCCAAATTCACCCAAATGTGTTTGACTGGGCTGAGTCACTGGTTTCTCCTTTGTTACTCAACTGTGGAAGAAATTACTAAAAAAAAAAACCCTGAAAAACAAACAAACCACAAAAAAAAAAAACCAATGAATTTCAGTCAAATCCTTTCCATGGTCCACATTTTCGATTTCTCAAAGCTACGCCCAAGTAAGCCATGTGATATACGATATGGAGCAGATTTAAGGCATGATGAGTTAATTGCCTTAACATGTCACTGTAATTACAATTGCTGGAGCTTGCCAAGGGCTGAGATGAAATTGTGTTTATTGACTCGCAGCCTCTCAGAGGAGGAAGTCAGAAGGGAATTATGAAAATCCAGTTTGCTATTATATTGCTTTTTGATATAATCTTTTTGTTTCATGTAAAACTGTCTTCTTGTTTTTTTTTTTTTTTGGGGGGGGGGTGCAATTTCGGGCGGCACGGTGGTGTAGTGGTTAGCGCTGTCACCTCACAGTAAGAAGGTCCTGGGTTCGAGCCCCGGGGCCAGCGAGGGCCTTTCTGTGTGGAGTTTGCATGTTCTCCCCGTGTCCGCGTGGGTTTCCTCCGGGTGCTCCGGTTTCCCCCACAGTCCAAAGACATGCAGGTTAGGTTAACTGGTGACTCTAAATTGACCGTAGGTGTGAATGTGAGTGTGAGTGGTTGTCTGTGTCTATGTGTCAGCCCTGTGATGACCTGGCGACTTGTCCAGGGTGTACCCCGCCTTTCGCCCGTAGTCAGCTGGGATAGGCTCCAGCTCGCCTGCGACCCTGTAGAACAGGATAAAGTGGCTAGAGATAATGAGATGAGATGAGATGAGATGAGATGAGATGAGATGGGTTGCGATTTCAAATTTCGCTTTGAAGCAGTCCAGTGATAATAATTACTATCGAATACACCTGGGTGTTGGTTAAATTCCAATAATAGTGCAATTAAGCTAATCAGTGGCTCAGGTAGGGTGGCACTGGATTTTAATTAAATATTACTGGGATATTTTTACAACAGATTATGGAAAGGAAAATCTTTTCAAAATGTTTTTTTTTTCTGGAAAATATCAGATCTTCCTGTGACTTTCATGTTAAAGGTCCCATGGCATCGTTTTTTCATTAATTGTGCGGTGGTCTTTAGTATGAATGAATGCCCTGTGAGCCGGTTTTGGTGAAAAAAATGCTGTGGTTCTCCTGTTTCAGGCTGTTCTAGTTTGGTGGAGGAGCGGGTGGCGGGAGAGCGACAGGATTTCAGCTCTTATCATTAATATGCATGACATGTAAACGTGTTACCTCTGATTGGCTAACAGCACTGTGACGCTACCTCCAGTGGGTCAGAACAAGCGGATGTGGGTGTCTTACTATGGCGAGAGAGAAGGAGCAAACCGCGAAGGGAAAAATACCGCGCGCTGACGTCATTAAGGTGCGACGTGAGGAAATAAAATAAATTCAAGAAATGTTTGGGTTTTTACTGAACAAACAAACAAATAAAATGAACGAGTGACTTAAAAAAAGAATGTGGGTGTCTTTGTAAAAACTGTTTTGATTGGCTATTATAACAGAGCATGCTGCATGCTTTTTGGTTTTGTAGCGCAGATTACCTGGCTAACTGCAGGAAGCGGTTAGCTGCACAGCTAATGTAGCCATTGCAAGGCTAACGCACCGATTTTAAAACACGGCAAAACGACTTAACAGTTATACACTTACTTGTTCGCTGTTTGTGGCTGATGCGGCAGGGATGCTTGGTACGGACCCAGGCTTCAGTGACAGTTGATGTGCAAAACCTGCCCTGTACTGTCCCAAGTTGTGGAAACATTCATCAGGAAAATGCTTCCGACAAACATACACCATCTTAGATAGACTCGACGGCGTATTATTGGAGTAAATAAAATTAAGCCACTGCGTCTTCAAGGGCTCTCCCGTCGGCAGTAAAAACAGATTCCTTTCTGTGTTGTCACATCCATGTACAGCGCAACTTCCATGTTTGGTGGCAACTTTTGAGCTGGGCGGGCAATCCATACAGTGGGTGGGAATCCAGAAGGGGGGCGTGGGGATCATCTCCCTTGCTGACGTAGTAAAGGGAAGAGCCTATCAACGCGCCATTTTGATGCGCCATTCTCAAATGTTGACAAAGGGTGGGCATAGTTTGGTTTACACATTAAGAAATTTCTAGCCACTGGGGTGACTTAAGAAGGTCAGAGGAACTCATTTTAACGTTAAAAAACCTCAGAAAGTGAAAATTTCATGCCATGGGACCTTTAATAGAGTTTGGTATAAATATGGAGGTAATTATAGGAAATCGATATTTTTCGATAATCATCTTGAGCAATTCAGCAAAATGGAGGCCAATCGGTTCGTCACTGTAAGTGAAGAAGAATTACAAATTATGAAAGAAAACGCTGTTCCTAAAAGCACTAAAGACACTATGAAGTTTGGTCTAAAACTATACAAAGGTAAGGAGGAATTGTGATTTATTTTATTGATTTCAAAACAAAGTACTTTATGTGAATTGGCATAGATAAGTGACAAGTCTGCATGCGTTACATTTGCATGCCGCTTTTAAAAATTTAAAAATATTTTTACATTTTTTTTTTTAAATCATAACTTGTGTATTTATGCAAAAACAATTATCCACTTCAGGCTCAGTGAATATCAGTGAATAATAATCTTGACTCCATCTCAGTTATTATTCACTGATATTCACTTCCCTCAGTGAATAATTGTTAAGTATTTGGAGCAATAGCAAATCTGAAAATCTGACAGTCAAGCTATCCAAAGATCCTCAAGGTTCAGTTTTAGGTCCCCTGTTGTTCCAGTTTATAAATGCTTTCTTGAGGACACAGCATACAAACTATAAGATATCTTATCAATCATATACTGATAACACATAATCACATAGCTCTTTCTCTCAGACAAGCCTAACTCTGCCCAAAAACATAAAAACAAAGACAAACAAACAAAAAAATCCTTGCTGATATTAGGCAACGGATAGGCCAGAATGATTTAATCATAGGAAAATATAAAACTTTCTAACAATATAAATATTTATTCTGTGTACAAAGGCCAGGAAGCTGGAAAGTCTGCCATACCAAATTTTATTGCTGCTTAAACACTGAACAGTACAAGCCAAGTGCTTCTGAAGCGGCAGAAGGTGAAAATGCAAATATTCACGTCTCACAGCTTGAGAAACCCTTTGCTTGCACAGCTGATGAAGGACTTGTGTTTTATGCAAGCTCTTTTTCTGGACAGTATAAAGCACTGTATTAAATAAGGAATAAAACACAACAGGGTGTACTGTTCAAGGAAAATCAGAAAGCACAGAGCCCTCTGTCCTGCAGACTATCCTCTATCCTTAAATCAATGATAAGATACAGTTAGGTCCATATATATTTGGACACTGACACAAATTTTGTTTTTTTACCTGTTTACTGAAACATATTCAGGTTATAGTTATATAATGGACATAAAGTCCAGACTTTCAGCTTTCATTTGAGGGTATCCACATTAAAACTGGATGAAGGGTTTAGGAGTTTCAGCTCCTTAACATGTGCCACCCTGTTTTTAAAGGGACCAAAAGTAATTGGACAATTGACTCAAAGGCTATTTCATGGGCAGGTGCGGGCAATTCCTTCGTTATGTCATTCTCAATTAAGCAGATAAAAGGCCTGGAGTTGATTTGAGGTGTGGTGCTTGCATTTGGAAGATTTTGCTGTGAAGAAAACATGCGGTCAAAGGAGCTTTCCATGCAGGTGAAACAAGCCACCCTTAAGCTGCGAAAACAGAAAAAACCCATCCGAGAAATTGCTACAATATTAGGAGTGGCAAAATCTACAGTTTGGTACATTCTGAGAAAGAAAGAAAGCACTGGTGAACTCATCAATGCAAAAAGACCTGGATGCCCACAGAAGACAACAATGGTGGATGATCGCAGAATAATCTCCATGGTGAAGAGAAACCCCTTCACAACAGCCAACCAAATGAACAACACTCTCCAGGAGGTAGGCGTATCAATATCCAAATCTACCATAAAGAGAAGACTGCATGAAAGTAAATACAGAGGGTTCACTGCATGGTGCAAGCCACTCATAAGCCTCAAGAATGAAAAGGCTAGATTGAACTTTGCTAAAAAAACATCTTAAAAATCCAGCACAGTTCTGGAAGAACATTCTTTGGACAGATGAAACCAAGATCAACCTCTACCAGAATGATGGAAAGAAAAAAGTATGGCGAAGGCGTGATACAGCTCATGGTCCAAAGCACACCACATCATCTGTAAAACACGGCGGAGGCAGCGTGATGGCTTGGGCATGCATGGCTGCCAGTGGCACTGGGTCACTAGTGTTTATTGATGATGTGACACAGGACAGAAGCAGCCGGATGAATTCTGAGGTATTCAGAGACATACTGTGTGCTCAAATCCAGCCAAATGCAGCCAAACTGATTGATTGGCGTTTCATAATACAGATGGACAATGACCTAAAACATAAAGCCAAAGCAACCCAGGAGTTTATAAAAGCAAAGAAGTGGAATATTCTTGAATGGCCAAGTCAGTCACCTGATCTCAACCCAATTGAGCATGCATTTCACTTGTTAAAGACAAAACTTCAGACAGAAAGGCCCACAAACAAACAGCAACTGAAAACCGCTGCAGTAAAGGCCTGGCAGAGCATTAAAAAGGAGGAAACACAGCGTCTGGTGATGTCCATGAGTTCAAGACTTCAGGCAGTCATTGCCAACAAAGGGTTTTCAACCAAGTATTAGAAATGAACATTTTATTTACAATTATTTAATTTGTCCAATTACTTTTGAGCCCCTGAAATGAAGGGATTGTGTTTAAAAAATGCTTTAGTTCCTCACATTTTTATGCAATCATTTTGTTCAACCCACTGAATTAAAGCTGAAAGTCTGAACTTCAACTTCATCTGAATTGTTTTGTTCAAAATTCATTGTGGTAATGTACAGAACCAAAATTAGAAAAATGTTGTCTCTGTCCAAATATTTATGGACCTAACTGTATCTTTCTTTGTTAAGTCACGCCACACAAATAATTTTATTATTAGTCTTAGGTTATGTCGAGAGTCAAATGTCATTAAAGTGAGTAGATTCAGTCAACAGCTAATTAAACACGCCTAGCTTTGTAGCCGTGCACACAAGGGTGTTAACAGCTAGCATGCTTTTGAGGATCAGGACCCTTCATTCAATGACCATTTCGTCCAAAGCCTTTTTCATACGCAATATCAATTATTTTATATGTGGTGACAATATGTGCGAAAAGATCGAGATATAAACAAATCATAATTAATTTAAGGGAGTGCATTAAGCAGGTTTATGACTGTGTCTCCCTGTAATAAATGGAAACATATGCCTCATGATAGTGAGGTGACAATATGTGCAACAAATTGCTGTATATTTTTAAACCAATCCTAAAGAAGAATTCTCAATAAAATTTGACCAAAGTGGAAAACATTATTGCAAAGCAAACGAGTGACTCTTACCATTACAGGCTGCTCTCCGAGCTTTGAGTCCAGTGAAGCCGTTTAATTCATCATATAGCCAGGCTTAATAAGGTGCGCATGTGCGGTCCGGAGCGCGCCCAAGAGTCCTGCACGAGGAAGGAGTTTCTGTCGAATATTTCTTGGATTTTAAATGAATACTAGGTAGGAAGGGGGCGGCACGGTGGTGTAGTGGTTAGTGCTGTCG
Organism: Neoarius graeffei; assembly: GCF_027579695.1. Taxonomy (NCBI): domain Eukaryota; kingdom Metazoa; phylum Chordata; class Actinopteri; order Siluriformes; family Ariidae; genus Neoarius; species Neoarius graeffei. The sequence goes on from NC_083587.1 coordinate 54,871,364, forward strand.
CCTCACAGCAAGAAGGTCAGGGTTCGAACCCCGTGGCCGGCGAGGGCCTTTCTGTGCAGAGTTTGCATGTTCTCCCCGTGTCCGCGTGGGTTTCCTCCGGGTGCTCCGGTTTCCCCGGTTTCCCCCACAGTCCAAAGACATGCAGGTTAGGTTAACTGGTGACTCTAAATTGACCGTAGGTGTGAATGTGAGTGTGAATGGTTGTCTGTGTCTATGTGTCAGCCCTGTGATGACCTGGCGACTTGTCCAGGGTGTACCCCGCCTTTCGCCCGTAGTCAGCTGGGATAGGCTCCAGCTTGCCTGCGACCCTGTAGAAGGATAAAGCGGCTAGAGATAATGAGATGAGATGAGACTAGGTAGGAAGGGGGCGGCACGGTGGTGTAGTGGTTAGTGCTGTCGCCTCACAGCAAGAAGGTCAGGGTTCGAGCCCCGTGGCCGGCGAGGGCCTTTCTGTGCAGAGTTTGCATGTTCTCCCCGTGTCCGCATGGGTTTCCTCCGGGTGCTCCGGTTTCCCCCACAGTCCAAAGACATGCAAGTTAGGTTAACTGGTGACTCTAAATTGACCGTAGGTGTGAATGTGAGTGTGAATGGTTGTCTGTGTCTATGTGTCAGCCCTGTGATGACCTGGCGACTTGTCCAGGGTGTACCCCGCCTTTCGCCCGTAGTCAGCTGGGATAGGCTCCAGCTTGCCTGTGACCCTGTAGAACAGGATAAAGCGGCTAGAGATGATGAGATGAGATGACTAGGTAGGAAGCTATTGTTTTGACCACAGTCGCCAAGAAAGGCGAGTCTGGGGCGATCTTTACTCGCCATTAGGTTTCACAACTCGTGTTTGGCGAGTGGTTAAACTACACGCTGCAAAAATGTGTTTTGCTTCGGTCAAATTCCGTTGATAATTCCTCCTTTTTTCGAACAAACAAATACCTGAAATATAAAATAACTCATAGTGCGTATGAAAACGGTCTCCGGAGGCTTCCTGCTCCAGAAAAGAAGAAGCTCACGGTACGCTGCTGTCTATGTCACTGACTTGGATTATGCAGACGATATAGCCGCCCTTGATATACAGACATAGCCCATACCCGGGCTTCAAGAAACTACCGACCATATCGTGAGGTATGGCAAGGAAGCAGGGCTACAGATTGGCACAAACAAGACAAAAACCATGAATATAGAGGTTGAGGGAATAAATCTCAAGCAAGTAAATCACTTCCATTATCTGGGATCCACGATCTCTAGTGATGGCTCAATCGATAAAGAGATTAACACCAGGTTTGGTCTAGCTTCTAGCGCCTTTAACGCTCTGAATAATATATAGAAGAATAGAGGGATCACATTGGCCACCAAAATTACAATCTATGAGTGTGGAGTAATCACGATACTGCTTTATGGTTGTGCAACATGGGCTCTTAAACAACAACAACTACAGCGTTTGGATGCATTCCATCACAACTGCTTACGAAGGATTTTGAATGTCCGATTTTACGACCATGTTTCAAACCGCGAGATAAGGAGAACTGGGTGCTCCACACTAGCAACCATCATCAGTCATTGATGTCTCCTCTACTTCGGCCATGTAGCTAGAATGCCAAGTGAAAAGCTCCCGTTACGTCTCCTCTACTGGTTGCCCACTCATGGGTCTCGACGCGTGGGGTGTCCCAGGCTATCCCTGTTGAAGATCTTAGAACAAGACCTCCGCTCCTCTTGGGTGATGATTGCAACATCTCGGATGGTGCGAGACTAGCATTAGTTTGCAACAGATGGCATCACCTCTTGTTAACCACACTGAACGAACGCAAAAAATGTGAACAGGCAGAGCAGTCACCTGACAACGACTGAAGACCTGAACAAGGTACAAGGTAAGGCATATGAAAAAGGCTTTGGACGAAATGTCTTAACTATTGGACGAAATGGTCGTTGGATGAAATGGTCATTGGATGAAGTGTCCTGTATCCTGTTTTTGCTTTCAATGCTAATGCTTGCAATTTAATTATCCTCCACCCAAACTTAAAAACAGGTCCCAGCCGTCTGTCCGGTCACATTTTCGTTTCCGGGCCATATCTTTAAAACTACTGAAGATATCTTCATGAAACTTTGTATACATATCAAGCAACATGTGAACTGGTGCCTTTTGCTATTTTGGATTTTTGAAAAAAAAAAGTATTTTTAAATTTTTACATAAAAAATAGATTTTTGACTTAGTTTCTAAGAGCAATGTTCGTTTCCGGAGCATATATCCAAAACTATTCATGATACGGATTTGAAACTTAGTATACATGTTAACAAGGTGATGTAGATGTGCCTTTTCATACTAAGAAATCTGAGATTTAAATTTTTCATGTTTCCATGGAAACAATTTCAGACTTAGTCTCTCAGGTTAGTCTTAGGGGTAGGTTTTGTTTCCGAAGCAGATCTTGAAAACTATGAGTGGTTTGGTCTTGAAAGTTGGTATGTGTGTTGATTAAGTAATGTATATGTGCCTTTTGATATTAAGAAATGTGAGAAATTTTAATTTTTAGCTCACCTGGACCAAAGGTCCGGTGGGTTTATGCCATGGGCTGCTGAGGTCAGTGTAAAGAGGTAGGGCTGGTTTTCTACAGCAGAACTTGAAAAATGTGACAAATAATATCTTAAAACTTGGTATATAGTTGGTATATAGGGTGTGAATATAGATGACTCTGTCTTCTTGTTATGCTATGTTTCATTCTTCATTTGTTTCATGAAAGAAAGTATTGTGAACACAAAGCAAATTTAGCAAGGGCAGAGAAAGACAATGAGACAAGACAACATGATAAGTAAAACCATCATAGCTAAAATTACATGTTAGCTTGTAGTCGCTAGAGAGTTTCATGGCTTGCTTGCATGTTGGCACAATAAGGCACAGATGCCATGAACACGATGCCCAGTTTGGTTTGGAAGACAGGCACTATGTCGGCATCTGTGCTGCGTACTCATGAGTTAACAAGATTACTAATGAGAGCAATGGGAAAACTCAAGTGTACAGAGCAGCAGTTTAGGGGAAAAAAACGCAGATGCTAAGCTGTTTTCACAACACAGTGCACGTGTTGTGCTTCCCTCTAAATGCAGTTAAGATTGGTTGTCTAAATGGTAAATGGCGAATGATATGCATCATAACCTACTGTTATAGGTACATCTCATCTCATCTCATTATCTCTAGCCACTTTATCCTGTTCTACAGGGTCGCAGGCAAGCTGGAGCCTATCCCAGCTGACTACGGGCGAAAGGCGGGGTACACCCTGGACAAGTCGCCAGGTCATCACAGGGCTGACACATAGACACAGACAACCATTCACACTCACATTCACACCTACGCTCAATTTAGAGTCACCAGTTAACCTAACCTGCATGTCTTTGGACTGTGGGGGAAACCGGAGCACCTGGAGGAAACCCACGCGGACACGGGGAGAACATGCAAACTCCGCACAGAAAGACCCTCGCCGGCCACGAGGCTCGAACCCGGACCTTCTTGCTGTGAGGCGACAGCGCTAACCACTACACCACCGTGCCGCCCGTTATAGGTACATACTGCCAGAAAAAAAGTTGTGCTCCGTTAAAAATCGTGAGCTAAATGCAACATTATTTATTTATTTATTTGTTTGTTTAATACTTAACTATTTAAAAATATAATATTAACAAAAATATTGTAAATAAATGTTAATACATTGTATATGTATTTACTTGTTTTATGTAGAATTTTACTACTTATTTAATTTTTTTTTCATTCATTTGTCTACAAAAATAAATTACTGTTACCAAAATGATTTGAATAAGTCTGTGAACACTTTCACAAACTGTAAAGAATAAAAAAAAAAGTAAAAAATGTTTACGAATCAGTTCAGGTCTCAACAAAGAGCAAAATCTGAAAAACGTGCGCTCATCATTGATCCCAATCTCAGCCCTATACCTCACCCAAGGGTCCGTTTTCACAAGTGTTCTTCAACACCACATCCAGCACAAGGCTATTAAAATGGCTATTTTGTGTCGTCACTATTGTGCTACAATGAACCATCTGTTTAGAGGCCAAACTCTGAAACCAACTCTCCAACATCAGGATTTTAATTAGCGCAGTGCTGTTCTATTTGCTGGCAGAAAAAAACATGCCTGGATTCATGGTGAAGGACTCACCTTGAGATCCAGCGACAAGTTTGGTCATATGTAAGCTGTAGCTCTCGGTGTAAACATGACAGTTGGCTCGCTGTAATCCGAAGGCTGGGTGATTAATCGAGCCATTGACAAGAGCAATTTGTTCACTGACAAATAATGATGTTGAATATAAACCTGGCGAAGGGCATTCATGACGATCATAATATAGCTCTTCTGCGCAGAGCATCCAGATGGCATATTTCATCACATAATGGATGTTGATTCATACTAAAGTATCAAGAAAAGCACTTTGATACATCATTTGGAGCAAATGCTGACATTTTGATTTATTCATTTGGCAGATGTTTTTTTTTCCAAAGCAACTTCCAAGTGAGGTGGGATCACATCCAAGACATACGGCGATATATTGACTGTTTGGGGTTCAGTGGTTGCTCTTAGACAGTATGTTATGTTATATTATGGGTTGTCCTGCTGTCTCACATGTCCAAGATCCAGTCTGAACTTGAGCTTGGGCAGTCGGTGAGGAGGAGTTTTATCTGGGTTTCCTCTGGGTTCTCTGGTTTCCTTCCACCATTCAATGAACATGCAGGTCCTCGATTAGCTATGCTATTGGCTAAATTGCTCCTCACTGTCAATTAGTGTGCAAGTATGTTTGCATGTCGCCCTGTGGTGGACGCCTGTCTGACGTTCGTTGAAAAAAAATAAATAAAATTCACCGACTTAGAATTTGTGCAGTTCATTCTCTAATGAGCCAGAGTTGTATACAAGAAATGTGCAAAAGCAGAAGTGAGGATATTGTAATTACTAGAAATGGTAGAAGAAAACTGTCAGCATGCATCATAGGTTTGGAATGAGGAGATTCTATAAGCTATTGATTCTTTATTTAAAAAACCCCCACCTAATTCATATTTTAAACTCATTACTTAGATCTCATCTCATTATCTGTAGCCGCTTTATCCTGTTCTACAGGGTCGCAGGCAAGCCGGAGCCTATCCCAGCTGACTACGGGCGAAAGGCGGGGTACACCCTGGACAAGTCGCCAGGTCATCACAGGGCTGACACATAGACACAGACAACCATTCACACTCACATTCACACCTACGGTCAATTTAGAGTCACCAGTTAACCTAACCTGCATGTCTTTGGACTGTGGGGGAAACCGGAGCACCCGGAGGAAACCCACGCGGACACGGGGAGAACATGCAAACTCTGCACAGAAAGGCCCACGTCAGCCACACACACACACATTTAATACTACTTATTTTGAATAATTACTTTTTTATTATTATCATTTGTAATTAAAAAATAAGTAATCATTTTATACATAACTGTGGACATGAGTGTTTTCCTGGGAAATACGCCACTTGTATTTTTCATACGAGCTCCATCCAGGACATGGAGAACCAAAACTGTGACATAAATCTCTATCTGTCACTCATGAGGAAATCAATGAATTGTTTTGATAAATTTGGGAACTTTTTGTTTGTGAATGTGTCGATATAATAAAAAGAAAATCACACACTGGCTTGAAGATATGAAGTTTATCATCTCGTGTTGAACAATTTGCATTTTTCATACAAAATACATCACGGCTCTGAGTGACATATTTAAATAATATTGGCTGGGTTTTTTTTCGTGGTATATCAGATACATTTCATTCAGCTAGCATGATACTGAACGAGTCGAAGACGAGTAGCTGAATGGAATATATCTGACACACCACGAAAAAAAGCCTGCCAATATTATTATTATTATTATTATTATTATTATTATTATTATTATACTACATATCTGATGGAACAATTATAGATTTTACAAAAAGTTAAGAACAGGGGGTAACTTACCAATATTGAATGCTGATTCTGATCCAATGTACTGTACAAAGTCAAAGTTCTATCAGTAAAAATGGTACAAGTCCAAAAAGCCTGAACAACAACCCAACTTATATACAAGCTACAGTATATCCAGGTTGACAGTTTAAGTTGAAAGTTACTTTTGGTCGGAGTTAACTGTTACATTGCAGTTGTTCAAAACAAAAGGGCTTTGCTGAGTGAAGTCCACAAGTGAAGTCCTCTTGTAAAAGTCTGTCACTTTTCCTCACCTCCAAGTAGAACTTTATATTTCCGCTATTGCTCTCTTTTCCAGTTTTTTGATGTCCGTTGGTATGTTTTTCTCTTGTAAATATGCATGAAGAATATCCAGTGAAGTTTTTGTAGCCTTTTGGGTGTTCAGTGCATCTTTAGTTTCAATTTATTTATTTAGTGCTTAAACCGAGCACTGAATTAACCCGTCTTCTCTCTCTCCTGGCTGACAAAGAAATGATTGTGCGCGTGCACAACAGAAAAGTTGTCATTGGATCTTCACATGTGACGTCATATTGTCTTGACAGCGTGCAATAGTATAACAATATTGCACGCTCGCTCATTCTCCATTGGGAAGAGTAGCATAATACATGAAGGATAAGCAATATGATGACAATATTGCATGCCATCAATAAACCTGCTAGAAGGGAAGAGAATACATGTTTTTATTCCATGGAAAAAGTGGCCTGTATGTATAATAATTCCCAATATTTCACTCCAATGACGTCACTCCCAGTGTTTTCCCGCTGACTAGACGCTCGTTGTCAAAATGGCAAATTGGTTCAAAATTAAAATTCTTTTGATTAACTTGTGTATTTTTTTTTCCAGTGGATGTCTCATTCACCTCATTATCTCTAGCCGCTTTATCCTGTTCTACAGGGTTGCAGGCAAGCTGGAGCCTATCCCAGCTGACTACGGGCGAAAGGCGGGGTACACCCTGGACAAGTCGCCAGGTCATCACAGGGCTGACACATAGACACAGACAACCATTCACACTCACATTCACACCTACGGTCAATTTAGAGTCACCAGTTAACCTAACCTGCATGTCTTTGGACTGTGGGGGAAACCGGAGCACCCGGAGGAAACCCACGCGGACAACATGCAAACTCTGCACAGAAAGGCCCTCGCCGGCCACGGGGCTCGAACCCGGACCTTCTTGCTGTGAGGCGACAGCACTAACCACTACACCACCGTGCCACCCTCCTGGGATGTGTCCGTATGATATAAAGAACATTACATGGTGGCACGAAGATATGAAGTTTATCTCGTTTACTTCACTCACTCGTGAATATGTTCAGCACTTGAAGATAAAGTTCATATCTTCACGAAACAATACTAATACTCCGTGTGTGTGTGTTATTTATATATCTCATCTCATTATCTGTAGCCGCTTTATCCTGTTCTACAGGGTCGCAGGCAAGCTGGAGCCTATCCCAGCTGACTACAGGCGAAAGGCGGGGTACACCCTGGACAAGTCGCCAGGTCATCACAGGGCTGACACATAGACACAGACAACCATTCACACTCACATTCACACCTACGGTCAATTTAGAGTCACCAGTTAACCTAACCTGCATGTCTTTGGACTGTGGGGGAAACCGGAGCACCCGGAGGAAACCCACGCGGACAACATGCAGACTCCACACAGAAAGGCCCTCGCCAGCCACGGGGCTCGAACCCGGACCTTCTTGCTGTGAGGCGACAGCGCTAACCACTACACCACCGTGCCGCCCTAAATTTTTCCAGTTGTTATTTTAAGAGTTGAGCATACTAATACTAGTCGTATACAAGTAGTCCATAATACTAACTCAGAAATATTCATGCAAATATTCGTTCTTCTTTTTCATGAAGTATTTAGTTCATACTCACAGAAACTCTCAGGTTTAACTATCAAAGTACAAAATGTTACATCAAGAATGCCAGTCAATAGTGCAAAATCAAATAGACTAGTCAAAACTGTATACTTATTAAAAACAAACAAACAAACAAACAAACAAACAAACAAACAAACAAACACCTTACAATAACCCATCATTTAGACTCTACATGACTGGCTAACAAAATAGACAAACACTGTGAACATGATTCTCCCCACTCCCAACATTCTTCCTTTAAGTTTTTTTTTTAAACCACATGTTTAGCCACTTAAACGATTATCAGCGATTTAAGAGACAAGATGCATAATTAAAGATGTGTCCACCAGAGCGATTACTTTCAATTACAACCAACTGTCCTCCCTCCATCTCTCTCTGCACCCTGTCTGACTGCCAACACGCACAACACAGAAGCTGCATCATCGACTCATTACCCAGCGATAGCAGCGCTCACACCGCTTTCTGAACTAATCGAATTTGTGCAGACTCAAAAAAAAAAAAAAAGCCAGGAACCAAAAATTTGTTTCTCTTCTAGTCCGAGTTCAATGTTTAGATCTGATTCTTCGTAGTCGGACTGTCTAAGTATTAAATGAAGCAGGTTAGTTCATACTGTTAAATCAAGAATACTCGCCCATACTATGTGGTTAACAGTACTGGGGTATATTTTTATTTTAAGGATAATAAGCAGGTAGAACTGTATCAGGCACGACCCACTAGGTAGAGACCTTGGGGTTGATCCAGAACCTGCCGGAAAGGTTATATCACCTAGGCTTGGAAACGTCTCAAATCATGGATAGTGATGCAACGGGTTATAGTACTCGTTGTCCATCTGACTAAATCAAAAAATACCCACCTGTTCTGTTTAGTCCGTATTCTCAGGTTAAGCATACGTATCAATATAAAGTTAAAGAAAGAATATTCATCCATACTACTAAAAACATGCACAATATTCAAAGTATACTAGATATAACTCTAAAGCATGTAGGCATTACATTAAGAATATTTTTTAACATAAAAATAAATCAAGAATACTAATTCATACTACTAAGTGAAGCACACTAGCAGATTACTGTTATTTCTTGTATACTACACTATACTGCTAAATCAAGCATACTTAGTCTGCACTGTTGAACCAAGAATACTAATCCATAATATTCTTATTATTAAATTATGCATACTAGGTCATATTTTATAGTCATACTTTAAGCCAAGGGCAGCCATGCTCAAGCCAGCCAGTCATTTTTATCTCATTACTACAGAGACAGAATGGCTGAAGGAAGATACGCGTATATCTGCTCATTTTTTACTTTTATAATATCATTTCATTTCAGCTCTACTTCATCAATCATTTATTCCAACTATTAAAAGAAATTACTCCAGGCCAGATGCTCAACCTATCTGGCAAAAGGCATGAATAATTTATCCCCTATCCACCCAAAACAATAAATCTGGGTAATGCACTTTAGGCAACAGAAATATCTTTGACTGTAAGAAGACTAAGGAAGGAGAAGTTGTCAGTCATGCTCATTCAATCAGATTAACCGCTTTTAAAAAGTTCTCATTAACATAGCCTCAGTGAAAGGATTGAGAAGCTCTGCATCTCCAGTATATGCTGATGGAAGGACAATCGACTGTGTGTCCTATTGGTCTTTCATCTTTCTGACACATACAAGAACTATGTCTTATTTATTATCATCTTTAGTTTATTATTTTCTTTATCTTCATGCTGAGGAACATAACACTACGGAGCTGATGGTCATCATGATATTTTGGAATTGTTGGATTTTTAATGCATGCTATGGAGATAATGGACGTTTAAACAACAGCAGGCAGAGAAGCATATGAACATTATGCAGCCAGTGGACATTTTCATGGTACGGAGCTGGAGGATATTTCTATGGGATTGAGCTGGTGGACAGTCCCATGGCTTGGAGCCAGGGAACATTTCTATGGTAGGGAGCCGGTGGACATTTCTATGGTAGGGAGCTGGGGAACATCTCTATGGTAGGAGCTGGTGGACATTCCTAAGGTATGGAGCTGGGGAACATTCCTACAGCATGGAGCTGGGGAAAATTTCTACAGTATGGAGCTGGGGAACAGCTCTATGATGTGGAGCTGGTGGACACGCCTATGGTGTGGAGACGGTGGACATCTCTATGGTGCGGAGCCAGTGGACATCTCTATGGCATGGAGCCAATGGACACTCCTACTGTATGATGTGGAATGGGGGAACATTTCTATGGTAGGTAGCCGGTGGACACTCCTATGGTGTGGAGCCAGTGGACATTCCTATGGTGTGGAACCAGGGGACACTCCTACGGAGCCGGGGGACATTCCTACAGTGTGGAGCCGGGGGACACTCCTATGGTGTGGAGCCGGGGGACACTCCTACGGTGTGGAGCTGGAGGACATTCCTACGGTGTGGAGTTGGGGGACACTCCTATGGTGTGGAGCCGGGGGATATTCATAATGTCAGGAGCTGATGGACACTCCTATTATAAGGAGCTGGTGGACATTCCTATGGTGTGGAGCTGATGGACATTCCTGTTGTATGGGGCTGATGGACATATCAGCATTAGACCTGATGAATTGGTTTTTATGGGTTTTTTCCCCCCTCCAAGATTACTGAGCTCATGGGTATCCGGGTCTCTCACCTCTATTTTTTTTTTTTTTTTAATAGTAGCATTAAGTGTTTAAAGCTGAGATGGAAGAAAGTGTCTTTTTTGTCTTCGCTGTCCAAATGAAAGAAAAATGAGCTTTGTAACAGAAAAGGGAAAAAAAAACAACTTAGAAACAGACAGAGTTCCAATAGCAACCATAGCAACTGCCAGCTGCTACAGGAGAGAGGGAGAGAGAGAGAGAGAGAGAGAGAGAAGGAGGACATAGAGAAATAGGATTAGAAATAAAGGAGAGAGTAAACAGACTGTAAACAGAAGTAGAGAACTCTGTATTTTAGCTATGTTAGTGCCAACTAATGGCCTGTTTCCACTGCATGCTACTGGTTCAACTCGATTCTACTCTGTTCTACTCAGCTCTGGTATCAGACACTTCATTTTCCACTGCATATCAATGTAGTGAATCATCACAGCACCACAGGAACAATAGATGATATCAATGGGATGCCGAGTCTCGGTACGTGGCGGTTTTGTCACAGCAAGGAAACAAATTTTACTTTTATCATCTCCGCCAGTCATTCAGTTAGTGTGGAGAAATTATATATATAAGAGTGATTCCACGCTTATGGGTACTGAAATGGGGATATGAACTTATTTTTAAAAATTCACCTAAAACCATTTCTTTTTTACCATCAGGTCACAAAACATGTAATCTTTAATGAATGATATGTTAAAAGATAACTTTAATTTTCTGAGATGTAATAAAAACATATTTATATGCCAAAGTCAGAACGTAACAGAAGTGTTGTGGACATATATATTCTCAATTTTAACAATGTAGAATTACTTTTTGAAACATAGGAAGGTGATGTTTTAGCAAATAGAATTAATAAACATGTGTAGTAGAATAAACATACACATTCTTTCAATAAGATTAACATGGTATAGAGCTAGATTGTAATTAATTTGTAACAGACGCGAGATGGACAATCGTAACAGAAGTAATGGAACAGACATCATTTTGGAACTCATAGGCTTGACTTTGGCATATAAATATGTTTTTATTACATCTCAGAAAATTAAAGTTATCTTTTAACATATCATTCATTAAAGATTACATGTTTTGTGACCTGATGGTAAAAAAAGAAATGGTTTTAGGTGACTTTTTAAAAATAAGTTCATGTCCCCATTTCAGTACCCATAAGCATGGAATCACTCATATATATATATATCACATCACATCTCATTATCTGTAGCCGCTTTATCCTTCTACAGGGTCGCAGGCAAGCTGGAGCCTATCCCAGCTGACTACGGGCGAAAGGCGGGGTACACCCTGGACAAGTCGCCAGGTCATCACAGGGCTGACACATAGACACAGACAACCATTCACACTCACATTCACACCTACGGTCAATTTAGAGTCACCAGTTAACCTAACCTGCATGTCTTTGGACTGTGGGGGAAACCGGAGCACCCGGAGGAAACCCATGCGGACACGGGGAGAACATGCAAACTCCGCACAGAAAGGCCCTCGCCGGCCCCGGGGCTCGAACCCAGGACCTTCTTGCTGTGAGGCGACAGCGCTAACCACTACACCACCGTGCCGCCCATATATATATATATATATATAGAGAGAGAGAGAGAGAGAGGAGATATTACAAGGTGGCACGAAGATATGAAGTTTATCTTCGAGTGGTGAACATTCACAAGTGAGTGAAGCAAGTGAGTGATATATTTTTCCAACACGATATATTGTGATATATTTGTCAACATGAGAACTTCATATCTTCGCTCCACCGTGTAATGTTCTTGATATTATATGGACACATCCACAAAAAAAATATGCAAGTTAATCAAAAGAATTTAAATTTTGAACTGATTCACCATTTTGACAATGCACATCTACTCAGCGGGAAAACACTGCATACATATCAACCTACACGGAATGTCCGTATTTTATACGGATTTGATTCAATAAACGTAGTATACGGGCGTATAAATAAAGTTATATGGATTCTTTAAAAAAAACTTCAATATTTATTTAGAGCTATAATCAATTCCCACGACAGCCAGTAAAGAGTCTTATGAAATCGTGCGTTATCTTGTGGTAGCGAGACTTCGTTCCACTTTTGATCATGCGCACACCGCATTGCGAGAATCCCGCCAACCCGGAAGTCATAGACATATAAACATAGACGCCGCCTTCTGCGTAGAATCATACGTCATCCTCGCCGCCAAATTGGATGTGGCAAAGTGGCGATTCTGAGAATAAAGATGCCTCATTCATGTGCTGCGTTTAACTGTACCAACAGGTTTACCGTCCAAACGAGATCACATGGGATTACCTTTCACAGGTGCGACTGGAAAAATACTTTTCATTGTATTTGGTCATTATAACGTAATTTTACGAACAGAGTTTTCTGACTTTGTGGCTAATATGAAGTCTCGTGCATAATAGCCGCTCGGTGAAACCTGTCTCCAAACAACGAAGTATTTCCTTCGTAACTACGCTGATAACACTTTGTGTTTTTGTCAAACATTGGAGCTTTGTATTCATTCTGAAGGTTTATTGTTATTAATATTGAATAAAAAGTAACTTGGATATATCATTGTTAATTATCATTCAAATTTAGGTAAATTATTTTAATTTGCATCTTATACGGATTTTATAAGGGAAATACGGATTTTGGAGGTTGGTTATACAGGTTTGATTGACCAAAGGTTGACATGTATGACACTGGGAGTGACGTCATCGGAGTGAAATATCGGGAAATATACATACAGGACACTTTCTGTTAAGGGTGGCGAGATGTGGTGAGTTAGGATCCAATAGCAGAACACAAACCAGAAAATCCAATGAATAAAAAATGATTTAATTAAAGTCCAAAAAAAAAAGAGTCAACAAACAAAAATAGCAAAAAATAATCCAGACAACAACAAGGTAGACAAAGACAAGGTGCTAATATGAAAAAAAACATGAAAAATAGTTCAGACAACAACCATAGTGCAAAAAACAAGAAAAAAATGACAAAATGTGGGTACAAAAAACTGCGGCTAAGACTAGGCAAAACAGAGAGCAAAAAAACAGGAAGCAAAACAAATAGCACAGAGACGACATGAGAAACAGACAAGACGTTCTGGCAAAGTCCCGGTCTGAGAACGGCCTATTTATATACAGCAGAGCAGACCAGGAAGTGAATGCCGGCAAGATGGAAGTCCCGTCCCTGATCGCGCTGAACTGGGAGATAGTAAATCTCCGGAGTGGAAGTCCGGATCATGACATTTTCAATTAAATAAAAACGTGTTCTATTCCCTTCTAGCAGGTTTCATTCATTTGGTTTGATAGTATGCAATATTGTTAGCATGCCGCTTATCCTACGTCTATTACGTCACTCTACCCAATGGAGAACAAGTGTTGGATATGGTTTTCATTACTGAATGGTTGTCAAGACATGACGTCACATGTTGGAGATGTAAAACTTCTGCGCTAGCGAGTGACTGTGACGATTTGTAAAGAAACATGGCTGCCAGGTTTGCTTTGTTAAATACGGAAGATTTTGAGAGAATTTTGAAAGAGAAAGACGCGTTGGACACCCGAAAGGAATGTGTATAATAATAATAACAACAACAACAACAGCTAGATTTTTTTCGTGGTATATCAGATATATTCCATTTAGCTACTCGTCTTCGATTCATTCAGTATCATGCTAGCTGAATGGAATATATCTGATATACCACTCAACGCCAGCCAATATTATTTAAATATGTCACTCAGATTCGTGATGTATTTCGTAAGAAAAAAGTGAGTTTTTCAACACGAGAAGATAAACTTCATATCTTCAATTCAACATGTTATTTTTTTTATTATATCGACACATTCACAAACAAAAAGTACCCAAATTTATCAAAACAATTCATCGATTTCTTCACGAGTGAGGATACTGGAAAATACGTCACAGTTGTAGTTCTCGACTGGGGGAGGGGCTATTGAGCATCATCTACAGACAGAAAGGAGGTGGGATGAACCGGTAAGTAACACGTGATAATTCTTACCTGTGTGTGATCACAGCGAGTTTATGTGACAGAAGTTGCATAGAACACATTCACACCTGTACACACTGGAACATGTAGCTTGGAAAGTGCTGAACTTAAGCAAGGCGAAAGCCCTGAAATTTTGGGAGGGTATCTCATCTCATTATCTCTAGCCGCTTTATCCTTCTACAGGGTCGCAGGCAAGCTGGAGCCTATCCCAGCTGACTACGGGCGAAAGGCGGGGTACACCCTGGACAAGTCGCCAGGTCATCACAGGGCTGACACATAGACACAGACAACCATTCACAGTCACATTCACACCTACGGTCAATTTAGAGTCACCAGTTAACCTAACCTGCATGTCTTTGGACTGTGGGGGAAACCAGAGCACCCGGAGGAAACCCACGCGGACACGGGGAGAACATGCAAACTCCGCACAGAAAGGCCCTCGCCGGCCACGGGGCTCGAACCCGGACCTTCTTGCTGTGAGGCGACAGCGCTAACCACTACACCACCGTGCCGCCCGGGAGGGTATTTTATATTGAATTTATTTAGATATATTGAGTGTTGAAAATGAACTGAAATGCGCTGTTGAGAGTCTGAAGCTCAAAATCTTCCTTCCCACCTTCATGCACAACAGATTTGACACAACTAGCTTTTTACACTAAGCAACATAGCATCAATCTGAATTCAATTAAATTTCCGGAATAGAGCAGTAAAATGTGTTGCTTTAGAAATTATGTTGAACACATGGGGCTTTGTTGTGCACTAACTCCATCAGCGGTGCGCAAACACGCTTTTACAAAAAAGAGGGATCACAGTAACACAATAGACGTGAGACACAGGAGGGAAAGTGTCTGACACCATGGCTCAAAAATACTAATCAACACTGTGGTCGCCTGCCATGAACACTGCCAACTCACTCTCTCTCTCTCTCTCTCTCTCTCACACACACACACACACACACACACGCACCTGAGAGACTTCACGCTCGTGACTCAGGGTGTGTTCTCAGCTGTGGCATTTTACACTGCACACATACAGGAATGCAGAGAGACAGAGAGAGAGAAAATGATGGAGAGTCGTGTATACGTATAAAGAAAAGAGAGAATGATGGATAGTTGTGTATGTAAAGAAAAGAGAGAAAATGGAGAGTTTTGTATACAGTATAAAGGAGAAAGAGAGAGAGAGAATGATGGATAGTTGTGTGTGTATATATGTATATATATATATGAGAGAGAGAAAATGGAGAGTTGTGTACATAAAGGAGAGAGAGAATGATGGAGAGTTGTGTATATAAAGAGAGGGAGAAAGAAAATGATGGAGAGTTGTGTATATAAAGAAGAGAGAGAATGATGGATAGTTGTGTATACAGTATAAAGAAGAGAGAGAGCGATGGAAAGTCATATATATATATAAAGAAAAGGGAGCGAGAGAGAGAGAATGATGGATAGTTGTGTATATATATATAGAGAGAGAGAATGATGAAGTTGTGTATATAAAGAAAAGAGAGAGAGAATGATGGATAGTTGTGTATATATAGAGAAAGAAAATGATGGAGAGTTGTGTATATAAAGGAGAGAGAGAGAGAATGATGGATAGTTGTGTATACAGTATAAAGGAGAGAGAGAGAGAGAGAGAGAGAGAGAGAGATGGAAAGTCATATATATAAAGAAAAGAGAGCGAGAGAGAGAATGATAGATAGGTGTGTATATAAAAAGAGAGAGAGTGAAAGAGAGAATGATGAAGCTGTGTATATAAAGAAAAGAGAGAGAGAATGATGGATAGTTGTGTATATATAGAGAAAGAAAATGATGGAGAGTTGTGTATATAAAGCAGAGAGAGAGAGAGAATGATGGAGAGTTCTGCATATAAAGAGAGGGAGAGAGAGAGAATGATGGATAGTTCTGTATACAGTATAAAGGAGAGAGAGATGGAAAGTCATGTATATAAAGAAAAG
Organism: Neoarius graeffei; assembly: GCF_027579695.1. NCBI lineage: Eukaryota > Metazoa > Chordata > Actinopteri > Siluriformes > Ariidae > Neoarius > Neoarius graeffei. Next base: position 54,887,832 of record NC_083587.1, read on the forward strand.
AGAGCGAGAGAGAGAATGATGGATAGTTGTGTATAGAAAGAAAGGAGAGAGAGAGAGAATGATGGATAGTTGTGTATATATATATATATATATATATATATATATATATATATATATATACACAACTATCTTGAGAACTTGAGAAGTATCAAGGGTTGAAAGAGCAGCTGGAACGGATGTGGAAGGTCAAGAGTTGCGTGGTCCCTGTGGTAGTGGGGGCAGTTGGGCAGTAACCCCCAAACTGGGAGCGTGGCTCCAGCAAATCCCAGGAACAACATCTGAAGCCTCAGTCCAGAAGAGCGCAGTCCTAGGAACATCGAAGATACTGCGCAGAACCCTCAAACTCCCAGGCCTCTGGTAGAGGACCCGAGCTTGAGGATGACATGGATACCACCACCACCCCCCCACCCCCCGCCGGGGGTGAGAAGGAGATTTTTATATATATATATATATATATATATATATATATATATATATATATAGAGAGAGAGAGAGAGAGAGAGAGAGAGAATGATGGAGAGCTGTGTATATAAAGGAGAGAGAATGATGGAGAGTCATGTATACAGCATAAAGGAGAGAGAGAGAGAGAGAGAAAATGATGGAGAGCTATGTATATAAAGGAGAGAGAGAGAGAGAGAGAGAGAGAGATGGAAAGTCATATATATAAAGAAAAGAGAGCGAGAGAGAGAATGATGGATAGTTGTGTATATAAAGGGAAAGAGCGAAAGAGAGAATGATGAAGTTGTGTATATAAAGAAAGGAGAGAGAGAGAATGATGGATAGTTGTGTGTGTGTATATATATATATATATATATATATAGAGAGAGAGAGAGAGAGAGAGAGAGAATGATGGAGAGCTGTGTATATAAAGGAGAGAGAATGATGGAGAGTTGTGTATACAGTATAAAGGAGAGAGAGAGATGGAAAGTCATATATATAAAGAAAAGGGAGCGAGAGAGAGAGAATGATGGAGAGCTGTGTATATAAAGAGAGAGAGGGACAAAGAAAATGATGGAGAGTTGTGTATATAAAGAAGAGAGAGAGAGAGTGAGAGAGAGAGAGAGAGAATGATGGAGAGCTGTGTATATAAAGGAGAGAGAGAGAATGATGGAGAGTTGTGTATATAAAAGAGAGAGAGAGAATGATGGAGAGTTGTGTATAGGAGAGAGAGAGAAAGAAAATGATGGAGAGTTGTGTGTGTATATATATATATATATATATATATATATATATATATATATATATATATATATATATATATATATAGAGAGAGAGAGAGAGAGAGAGAGAGAGAGAACGATGGAGAGTTGTGTGTGGGGGGGGGGGGGGGGGTGAGAGAGCTAAAAGGAGTGGGCCAAAGACGCTTATCAAACTCATCATCACCCACTATAGCAGCTGTCAACACACACACACACACACACTAAATTTAACGGTTTTAACACTACCCTATAGTATATATTGCCTTTACAGATCTCAAGCAAAAAATCCACATGCATCCTACTTTATTTTCACATATTTAAATAAACCTAAAAATTCAAACACACCAGGGTCCTAAAGAGTAAATATTACTTTTTCACCACATAGTTATCACAGTTACACTTTCTCTTTCACTAAATCTCAAATGGCGCTCCAGGAAGTGTGTGATGGGAAATTATTCCTGCGTGAAGGAAACGTATGTATCCGCTCATGCCTGTGAATGTCAAATCAAATCTAAATATCAGCCAGTACAGCACAAAAAACAATAAAAGGTATTCATGATAATGTTGTCATTTCCCCTCCTCGTGATTGTGTGTGTGCATGTGTGTAAAGGAATGCAACAGCATGATATCCACCAGACTTAATCTTCACAACTGCTCTGAATTATGGAATAAAGCTAATCTGATTTTTTACAACATTTTGCTGTGCTGAGCTACTGGGACTCTCCTCTACTTGCTTTTCGGAGGGAAAAAAAATGAAAACAGGGCCAGGAGAGTCAGACTTGTCCATAAATACACTCTGAATAGACACTCTTGACATGGGGCTCGCCACACTTGGCCCCTTGGCTCACTGCAAGCTGAATGGCGCAACTGCAGAATAAAGATACTTCTCTCACAAGGCTGAGCTGTGGAAGAAACACATTCTGACGCAATGCATGCAGTTTAAGAAACTTCAATTCACCAAGTGCACACCGTAGATGAATACTAATCTAGTGGGCTCAGCTGCCCTGACTCAAGCAATCATACTATAGTAATGATCACAGAATTGAACAATATTCATGCTATTGGCACAGCAAGTAAAGTCTTAAGACTGGCCTATCATATTGTAATAACCAATTACACGACCATAACGTTGTACTGACCCAAACTCTTATAGCCAGCTGTAAAAATATTTATACTGATATAGCAATCACTCTAATTCACACTGATATATCAACCATGCTGTAGTAACAATCACATGATTAATCACACTTATACTAATCATACTAGTCGAGAATATTATAATCACCCATGTTGCTGTAATGGTCATATCTGACCACAGTACTCACTGCTAGTGTAGTAATCATACTGATCCATATTAGTATAGCAATCACACTCATCCATAGTGCAATAGAAATCATGCTAAATTGTACTGCTCTAACAATTATACAATCCATATTTTGATAGTAATCATACTAAATCTTGTGATAATCCCATTAGCCCATACTGTTACAGTAATCACACTAATCCTTACTGTTCCAGTAATCACACTAACCCTTGCTGTTCCAGTAATCACACCAATCCTCTCTGTTAGAGTAACTACACTAACCCATACTGTTACAGGAATCACACTAACCCTTAATGTTACAGTAATCACACTAATCCTTAATGTTAATCACACTAACCCATACTGTTACAGTAATCACACTGATCCTTACTGTTCCAGTAATCACACTAATACTAACTTTTACAGTAATTACACTAACCCTTGCTGTTCCAGTAATCACACCAATCCTTTCTGTTACAGTAACTACACTAACTCATACTGTTACAGTAATCACACTAACCCTTAATGTTACAGTAATCACACTAATCCTTAATGTTAATCACACTAACCCATACTGTTACACTAATTACACTAATCCTTAATGTTACAGTAATCACACTAACCCTCAATGTTACAGTAATCACACTAATCCATACAGTTCCAGTAATCACACTAGCCCTTACTGTTACAGTAATCACACTAATCCATACTGTTAATCACAATAATTCATATTGTAATAGTAATCACACTAATCCATACTGTTCCAGTAATCACACTAGCCCTTACTGTTACAGTAATCACACTAATCCATACTGCTAATCACAATAATTCATATTGTAATAGTAATCACACTAATCCATACTTCTAAATCACATTAATCCAAACCATTATAGTAATCACACAAATCCTTACTGTTACAGTAATCACACTAACACTTACTGTTCCAGTAATCACACTAATCCTTACTGTTCCAGTAATCACACTAATCCATACTGTTATAGTAATCACACTAACCCATACTGTTACAGTAATCACACTAATCCACACTGTTACAATAACTACACTAACCCATACTGTTATAGTAATCACACTAACCCACACTGTTACAGTAATCACAGTAACTCATACTGTTACAGTAATCACACTAACCCACACTGTTACAGTAACCACACTAATCCACACTGTTACAGTAATCACACTAATCCATACTGTTAGAGTAATAACACTAACCCATACTGTTACAGTAATAACACTAATCCATACTGTTAATCACAATAATTCATATTGTAATATTAATCACACTAATCCATACTTCTAAATCATATTAATCCAAACCGTTATAGTAATCACACGAATCCTTACTGTTACAGTAATCACACCAACCCTTACTGTTCCAGTAATCACAATAATCCATACTGTTACAGTAATCACACTAACCCATACTGTTACAGTAATCACACTAATCCACACTTTTACAATAACTACACTAACCCATACTGTTACAGTAATCACACTAATTCATATTGCAATAGTAATCATACTAATCCTTACTGTTCCAGTAATCACACTAACCCTTACTGTTACAGTAATCACACTAATCCTTAATGTTATAGTAATCACACTAATCCATACTGTTAATCACATAAATTCATATTGCAATGGTAATCACACTAATCCATACTGTTCCAGTAATCACACTAACCCATACTGTTACAGTAATCACACTAATCCATACTGTTAGTAACACTCATTTATATTGCAATAGTAATCACACTAATCCTTACTGTTATAGTAAATCACACTAACCCATACTGTTAGTAACACTAATTTATAGTGCAATAGTAATCACACTAATCCTTATTGTTACAGTAATCACACTAATCCACACTGTTACAGTAATCACACTAATCCACACTGTTACAGTAATTACACTAACCCATACCGTTACAGTAATCACACTAATCCATACTTCTAAATTGCATTAATTCAACCTGTTATAGTAATCACACTAATCCATACTGTTCCATTAATCACACTAATCCATACTGTTAATCACACTAATTCATATAGTAATAATCACACTAATCCTTACTGTTACAGTAATAACACTAACCCATACTGTTTCAGTAATCACACTAACCCATACTGTTACAGTAATCACACTAATCCATACTGTTAATTACACTCATTTATATAGTAATAGTAATCACACTAATCCATACTCTTAAATCACATTAATCCAAACCATTATTCACACTTAACCCACATTGCTACAGTAATCACACCCATCCATACTATTAAAGTAATCACACAAATCTGTACTGTTATCATAACAGCATGGCTTGGTGTGATTACTACAATAGTATGGATTAGTGTGATTTACTATAAATTTACTATGATTTACTATAATCACACAAATTCATACTATAGTAGTAATCACACTAATCCATACTGTTACGGTAGTCACACAAATTCATACTATTTTATTAATCAAACTAATCCTTACTATTTTAGTAATCATACTAATCCATACTTGTACAGTAATCACAATAATCCACATTACTTTAGTAATCAAATTAATCCTTGCTATTTTAGTAATCACACCAACCCATACTGTTACATTAATCAAACCAGTCCATACAATTTTTGTAATCACACTAATCCATACTGTTTTAGTAATCACACAAATCCATACTCTTACAGTAAATAAAACTAATCCATACTATTTTAGTAATCACATTAATCCATACTGTTTTAGTAATCACACAAATCCATACTCTTACAGTAAATAAAACTAATCCATACTATTTTAGTAATCACACTAATCCATACTCTTTTAGGAATCACACTAATCTGAACTGTTAAAACTGTCATGATCCACCCTGGACTTCCACTCCGGAGATTTACTACCTCCCAGTTCAGCGCAATCCTGATCCGGGACGGGACTTCCATCTTGCCGGCATTCAGTTCCTGGTCTGCTCTGCTGTGTATAAATAGGCCGTTCTCATAAGGGGACTTTGCCAGAACGTCTTGTCTGTTTCTGCTCTCTGTTTTGCCTAGTCTTAGCCACAGTTTTTTGCACTCACGTTTTGTCAGTTTTTCTTGGTTTTTGCACTACATTTTTTGTCTCCAGTTTTTGTCAGAACTATTTTTCATGGTTTTTTTTTCATATTAGCACTGTCTTTGTCTACCTTGTTGTCTGGATTATTTTTGCTATTTTTGTTCGTTGACTCTTTTTGGACTTTAATTAAATACTTTTTTATTCATTGGATTTCTGGTTTGTGTTCTGCTATTGGAACCTAACTCCCCACATCTCGCCACCCTTAACAAAAACAGTATGATTTTGTATGACTGCTATAACAACCACACCCATGCATACTGTCATAGTAATAATCCAAATAAATTGTACTATAACAGTAATCACACTAATCCACACTGTTTTAGCAATCATACTATTCCCTACAACTATAGTAATCACACTAATCCACACTGTAATAATAATAATCATACTAGTCTATCTTATTATGCCATTAATGATTGTGGCAGCGGGGGCGTGGTCAAGCGTCAGTCTGTGAATGGAGGGCGGAGTCAGGGAAGGTAAGTGGCAGAATCACTGCACCTGATGTGAATTAACCTGTGTTTGTGTGTCTCCCCCAGTGACCGCGCCCTTTAAAAGGAGAGCGAGAGCAGAGAAAGGGAGCTCTCCCCGACCTGGACACTTGTGCGCGTGCGTGTCTGACTGGGAGAGTGTGAAAGGGAAAGCTGAAAAGCTAAAATAAAAAGTTCTTTGTAACACTCAGTTCTGGCCTGCCGTGCTTCTGTGCTCCACCCACCTTCAACAATCCTTACAATGATGAAAAAAAAAATTGTTAAAGTAGGGCGGCACGGTGGTGTAGTGGTTAGCGCTGTCGCCTCACAGCAAGAAGGTCCGGGTTTGAGCCCCGTGGCCGGCGAGGGCCTTTCTGTGTGGAGTTTGCATGTTCTCCCCGTGTCCGCGTGGGTTTCCTCCGGGTGCTCCGGTTTCCCCCACAGTCCAAAGACATGCAGGTTAGGTTAACTGGAGACTCTAAATTGACCGTAGGTGTGAATGTGAGTGTGAATGGTTGTCTGTGTCTATGTGTCAGCCCTGTGATGACCTGGCGACTTGTCCAGGGTGTACCCCGCCTTTCGCCCGTAGTCAGCTGGGATAGACTCCAGCTTGCCTGTGACCCTGTAGAACAGGATAAAGCGGCTAGAGATAATGAGATGAGATCGTTAAAGTAATCATACAAGCCCATGCTCTGATAGCAATAATAGGTACAGGCAGCAAAGAGGAGCAGAACTGCAGTCCTGGTGAGCTCGAGTCTCAGCTCAGCGAATTGAGCTCATCAGTTAATAATTGGTGTGTTATCCAAAGAAAATCACTAAACTATGTTGGAGTTCTACGCTCGAGGACTTGACTGAGTTACACTATTCTGTACTGTTACAGCATTCATACTCTCAACACTCGACATCTGATACACCTCACCTGCAGAGCCACACATCCATATTCATCAGCTAAAGCATGCAAGAAAATTGTGATGAGCTAATTAAGCACTTGATTAGGATTGGTGTTCCAGGAACAGTGAGCTGTTAATTATAACGCTGATGAACGTCTGGCACATATTTTTCAGTTCTTTTCCCAATACCTTCAGCACATATTCAATTTGAAAGTTTGAATTAGTTTTTAATCATGTACTACACTGCAAACTCCAGAAGTTGAGAATTGGCCGAGACAGCTAAAAGTTATACACACCAACTATAAAGTAGTTTCTAAAACTAGATTTTAGGTAGATTTGTCTTAGAGTGTATACGATATGTCTAGCACTAATTTGGCCAACAGACCTTGAATATGGGCGGCATGGTGGTGTAGTGGTTAGCGCTGTTGCCTCACAGCAAGAAGGTCCGGGTTCGAACCCCGTGGCCGGCGAGGGCCTTTCTGTGCGGAGTTTGCATGTTCTCCCCGTGTCCGCGTGGGTTTCCTCCGGGTGCTCCGGTTTCCCCCACAGTCCAAAGACATGCAGGTTAGGTTAACTGGTGACTCTAAATTGACCGTAGGTGTGAATGTGAGTGTGAATGGTTGTCTGTGTCTATGTGTCAGCCCTGTGATGACCTGGCGACTTGTCCAGGGTGTACCCCGCCTTTCGCCCGTAGTCAGCTGGGATAGGCTCCAGCTTGCCTGCAACCCTGTAGAACAGGATAAAGCGGCCAGAGATAATGAGATGAGATGAGATGAGACCTTGAATATAGATGTTAAATTTCTCTTAGTAACCCTGTGTTCTTTACTCTGTGTGTGTTTTGCACTGGAGCAAAAGGCTGTCCATTGGCACACACGTGTGCACACACACACACACACACACCTTAAGGTTGGAAAGGAGTGCTGAATGAGAGTGAATGAAGAACAAAGAAATGATGGAGAAAAGGACAGACAGGTGAATACAGAGTCCTGTATATTACAATAAAAAATTTCCTGTTTCACACTGAAGATGTTGTGGTTTTGCCATTAGAATCACTCCTTCTGGAATACTGTTGTTTAAATGTTACACACTTTTACCTTTTAGCATGAGATTTTACTTTAATCCAAGCTGATATATGTTATAATAAGGATTAGTATAAATACAGAGGTGATTATAGAAAATTACACGTGTTGGTTATCAAGAAAGTCCAAATTTCTTGACCAATCACCTCAAATGACTCAGCAAAATGGCAGCCAATCGCTTCGTCACCGTAAGTGAGGACGAATTACAAATGATGAAAGAAAATGCTAGTCCTAGATGAGAGGTCAAAGAGCGGTTCAGAATGACCCTTATAAGAGGAAAAGCAGATATCCGAGTGCCCTTGCCCGAACCAGGGATACCGGGGCCCCACCCTGGAGCCAGGCCTGGGGGAGGGGCTCGTTGGCGAGCGCCTGGTGACCGAGCCTATGTCCGTGGGGCCCAGCCAGACCCAGCCCAAATGAGCAACAAGAAACCACTTGTGGACCCACCACCCGCAGGAGGTGCTGTAAGGGTCCGGTGCATTGTAGATAGGGTGGCAGCTAAAGGCGGAGGCCCTGGCGTACTGATCTCCGTCTGACAAAACTGGCTTTTGGGACATGGAATGTCACCTTTCTGGTGGGAAAGGAGCCTGAGCTTGTGCATGAGCTTGAGCGGTACCGACTAGATATACAACCCTGATTCCAAAAAAGTTGGGACAAAGTACAAATTGTAAATAAAAACGGAATGCAATGATGTGGAAGTTTCAAAATTCCATATTTTATTCAGAATAGAACATAGATGACATATCAAATGTTTAAACTGAGAAAATGTATCATTTAAAGAGAAAAATTAGTTGATTTTAAATTTCATGACAACAACACATCTCAAAAAAGTTGGGACAAGGCCATGTTTACCACTGTGAGACATCCCCTTTCCTCTTTACAACAGTCTGTAAACGTCTGGGGACTGAGGAGACAAGTTGCTCAAGTTTAGGGATAGGAATGTTAACCCATTCTTGTCTAATGTAGGATTCTAGTTGCTCAACTGTCTTAGGTCTTTTTTGTCGTATCTTCCGTTTTATGATGCGCCAAATGTTTTCTATGGGTGAAAGATCTGGACTGCAGGCTGGCCAGTTCAGTACCTGGACCCTTCTTCTACACAGCCATGATGCTGTAATTGATGCAGTATGTGGTTTGGCATTGTCATGTTGGAAAATGCAAGGTCTTCCCTGAAAGCGACGTCATCTGGATGGGAGCATACTCGTATGTCGCTCTAGAACCTGGATATACCTTTCAGCATTGATGGTGTCTTTCCAGATGTGTAAGCTGCCCATGCCACACGCACTAATGCAACCCCATACCATCAAAGATGCAGGCTTCTGAACTGAGCGCTCATAACAACTTCAGTCGTCCTTCTCCTCTTTAGTCCGAATGACACGGCGTCCCTGATTTCCTTAAAGAACTTCAAATTTTGATTCGTCTGACCACAGAACAGTTTTCCACTTTGCCACAGTCCATTTTAAATGAGCCTTGGCCCAGAGAAGATGTCTGCGCTTCTGGATCATGTTTAGATACGGCTTCTTCTTTGAACTATAGAGTTTTGGCTGGCAATGGCGGATGGCACGATGAGTTGTGTTCACAGATAATGTTCTCTGGAAATATTCCTGAGCCCATTTTGTGATTTCCAGTACAGAAGCATGCCTGTATGTGATGCAGTGCCGTCTAAGGGCCCGAAGATCACGGGCGCCCAGTATGGTTTTCCGGCCTTGACCCTTACGCACAGAGATTCTTCCAGATTCTCTGAATCTTTTGATGATATTATGCACTGTAGATGATGATGTGTTCAAACTCTTTGCAATTTTACACTGTCGAACTCCTTTCTGATATTGCTCCACTATTTGTCGGCGCAGAATTAGGGGGATTGGTGATCCTCTTCCCATCTTTACTTCTGAGAGCCGCTGCCACTCCAAGATGCTCTTTTTATACCCAGTCATGTTAATGACCTATTGCCAATTGACCTAATGAGTTGCAATTTGGTCCTCCAGCTGTTCCTTTTTTGTACCTTTAACTTTTCCAGCCTCTTATTGCCCCTGTCCCAACTTTTTTGAGATGTGTTGCTGTCATGAAATTTCAAATGAGCCAATATTTGGCATGAAATTTCAAAATGTCTCACTTTCGACATTTGATATGTTGTCTATATTCTACTGTGAATATCAGTTTTTGATATTTGTACATTATTGCATTCCATTTTTATTTATATCCATATTTATTTGTACTTTGTCCCAACTTTTTTGGAATCGGGGTTGTAGTTGGGCTCACCTCAACGCATACAGTGGCATGCAAAAGTTTGGGCACCCTTGCTGAAAATGTCTGTTACTGTGAATAGTTAAGTGAGCAGAAGATGAACTGATCACCAAAAGGCATAAAGGTAAAGATGAGACATTTCTTTAATATTTTCCACAAGATTACATTTTTATATCCATCATTTACAGGCGTAAAATACCAAAAAATGAAAAGGACCTGAAGCAAAAGTTTGGGCACCTGGCATGGTCAGTACTTAGTAACACCCCCTTTGGCAAGTATCACAGCTTGTAAACACTTTTTGTAGTCAGCTAATAATCTTTCAGTTCTTACTTGGGGGATTTTCGCGCATTCGTCTTTGCAAAAGGCTTCCAGTTCTACAAGTTTCTTGGGCTGTCTTGCATGCACTGCTCTTTTGAGATCTATCCACAGATTTTCAATGATGTTTAGGTCAGGGGACTGTGAGGGCCAGGGCAAAACCTTCAGCTTGTGCCTCTTGAGGTATTCCATTATAGATTTTGAGGTGTATTTTGGATCATCATCTTATTGTAGAACCCATCCTCTTTTTAACTTCAACTTTTTTACAGATGGTGTGATGTTTGCTTCCAGAGTTTGCTGGTATTTATTCGAATCCATGCTTCCCTCGACCAATGAAATGTGCCCTGTGCCACTGGCTGCAACACAACCCCAAAGCATGATCGATCCACACCCATGCTTCAGAGTTGGAGAGGTGTTCTTTTCCTGGAATTTGGCACCCTTTTTTCTCCAAACATACCTTTGCACATTGTGGCCAAAAAGTTCTATTTTGATTTCATCAGTCCACAGGACTTGTTTCCAAAATGCATCAGGCTTGCTTAGATGTTCATTTGCAAACTTCAGACACTGAATTTTATGGCTCGGACACAGGAAAGGTTTTCTTCTGATGACTCTCTCATGAAGGTCATATTTCTTCAGGTGTCGCTGCATAGTAGAACAGTGCACCACCACTCTAGGGTCTGGTAAATCTTTCTGAATGTCTTTTGCAGTCAAACAAGGGTTTTTATTTGCCTTTCTAGCAATCCAATGAGCAGTTCTTTCAGAAAAATTTCTTCATCTTCCAGACCTCACCTTGATCTCCACTGTTTCTGTTAACTGCCATTTCTTAATAACATTACGATCTGAGGAAACAGCTACGTGAAAACGCTTTGCTATGTTCTTGTAGCCTTCTCCTGCTTTGTGAGCATCAATAATTTTATTATTCAGAATGCTAGGGAGTTGCTTAGAGGAGCCCATGGCTGTTGATTTTAGGGACAAATTTGAGGAGTCAGAGAATTTATACAGCTTTGACATCTGCATCATCTGACCTTTCCTAATGAAGAATTTGAACAAACCACAGCTCAATAAGCTAATTAAGGTCTGGAACCTTGGTAAATTTACCTGAGAACTCAAATGCATTAGGGTGCCCAAACTTTTGCATGGTGTTCCTTTTCTTTTTTCACTCTCCAATTGTACAAAACAAAAATAATACACAAATCTTGCATAAAATGCTGAAAAGAAATGTCTCGTCTTTACCTTTATGCCTTTTGGTGATCAGTTCATCTTCTGCTCACTTAACTATTCACAGTAACAGACATTTTCAGCAAGGGTGCCCAAACTTTTGCATGCCACTGTAGCTTGGGCTCTGGAACCAATTTCCTGGAGAGGGGTTGGACACTCTCTTCTATGCTGGAGTTGCCAAGGCTGAGCGGTGCCGGGCAGGAGTGGGGCTATTGGTAAACCCCCCCAGTTCGGCGTGCTAACATCGGAGTTCTCCCCAGTGAATGAGAGGGTCATTTCCCTGTGCCTTTGGGTCGGGGAATGGTCTCTGACTGTCATTTGCGCTTATGCGCCGAATGGTAGTTCAGAGTACCCGGCCTTCTTGGAATCCTTGAGGGGGGTACTAGACAGTGCACCACAAGGGGACTCCATTGTTTTACGGGGGACTTCAATGCTCATGTGTGCAATGACAGTGAGACCTGGAGGGGTGTGATTGGAAGGAACAGCCTGCCCGATCTGAACCCAAGTGGTGTTCTGTTGTTGGACTTCTGTGTCATGCATGGTTTGGCCATAAAGACCACCATGTTCGAGCACAAGGGTGTCCATAAGTGCACGGGGCATGAGGACGCCCTCGGCCGTAGATTGATGATTGACTTTGTAGTCGTTTTATCTCCTCTATGACTATGTCTCGGACACTTGGGTGAAGAGAGGAGCAGAGCTGTCAGCTGATCACTACCTGGTGGTGAGCTGGATCAGATGGGTGGGGGAGGAGGCTGGACAGACCTGGTAGGCCCAAACATGTAGTGAGGATATGCTAGGAACGTCTGGCAGACCTTCAACTGCCACCTCCGTCAGAGCTTCAACTGCATACCAGGGGAGAATGGGGACATTGAGTCCGAGTGGACCATGTTCTGCACCTCCATTGCTGAGGCGGCCATGCAGAGCTGCAGCTGCAAGGTTATTGGTGCCTGTCGTGGCGGTAATCCACAAGCCTGGTGACTGTGTCCCTCATGGTGCCCTGTGGGGGGGTGCTTCGGGAGTATAGTGTTCAGGGCCCACTATTGTGGGCCATTCAGACCCTGTATGACCGGAGCAGGAGTTTGGTTTGCATTGCTGGCAGTAAGTCAGACTTCTTCCCGGTGCATGTAGGACTCTGCCAGGGTTGCCCTTTGTCATCGGTTCTGTTCATAACTTTTATGGACAGAATTTCTAGGTGCAGCCAAGGGGCAGACGGTGTCCGGTTTGATAGCATCAGGATCATGTCTCTGCTTTTTGCAGATGATGTGGTCCTGTTGGCCTCATCAATCTGTGACTTATAGCATGCGCTGGGACAGTTTGCAGCCGAGTGTGAAGCGACTGGGATGAGGATCAGCACCTCCAAGTCCGTGGCCATGGTACTCAGCTGGAAACGGGTGGAGTGCCTACTTTGGGTTGGAGGGAGTTGCTACCTAAAGTGGAGGAGTTTAAGTATCTCGGGGTTTTGTTCACGAGTGAGGATAAGGGGGAGCGGGAGTTGGACAGACGGATCGGGACAGCGTCAGCAGTGATGCGGACGCTAAACCGCTCTGTCGTGGTAAAGAGAGCGCTGAGCCAAAAGGCAAAGCTCTCAATTTACTGGTCCATCTACATACCCACTCTCACCTATGGTCACGAGCTATGGGTAGTGACCGAAAGAATGAGATTGTGGATACAAGCAGTAGAAATTAGTTTTCTCCGCAGGGTGGCTAGGCTCTCCCTTAGAGATAGGGTGAAAAGCTTGGTCATTTGGGAGAGATTCAGAGTAGAACCGCTGCTCCTCCACATCGAAAGGAGTCAGTTGAGGTGGTTTGGGCACCTTGTTAGGATGCCCCCTGGACGCCTCCCAAGGGATGTTCTCTGGGCATGCCCCACTGGGAGGAGACCCCGGGACAGACCCAGGACACGCTGGAGAGATTACATCTCTTGGCTGGCCTGGGAACGCCTTGGTATTCCCCCAGAAGAGCTGGTGGAGGTGGCCAGGGAGAGGGAAGTCTGGGCTGCTCTGCTTAGGCTGCTACCCCCACAACCCAGATCCAGATAAGCGGTAGAAGATGGATGGATGGATGGATGGATGGATGGATGGATGGATGGATGGATGGATGGATGGATGGATGGAAAGAAAATGCTGTTCCTAAAAGCACGAAAGATGCTATGAAGTTTGGTCTAAAACTTTTTAAAGGTAAGGTGGAATTGTGATTTATTTTATCAATTTCAAAACAAAGTATTTTATGTGAGTCGGCATAGATAAGTGACAAGTCTGTGAGCGCCATTATTACATTTGCATGCTGCTTTAAAAGTTTGAAATAGGATTTTTTAAATATAATTTTTTTAAAATAAATCACCTGTGTATTTATACTAAAACAATTATCTGTCTCAGGCTCAGTGAATATCAATGAATAATAACCTCGACTTTGTCTCTGTTATTATTTAAGTTATTCCCCGAAATCAAGTCGTACATGAGCTGATAGCCGACGAAGTCCATAGCACTGAGTTGCTTATAAGCCATGTACGATGAGATTGAGTGGAATAACTATTTTATTCTATCCAAATTTATTGGATTTTGAGAAACAGAGCATTTTTACTTTTCACAAATTTGATAAATAAAAACTTTGTACAAAATGTCTGACAAAATCACTTCCGCTTAGAATGTAAACAAACTGGCAAAATGACAGGAACAATGTGAAAAATGCTAGAATAATTCTATATAATTATTGAAAAATAAAAAAATAAGTTCTTACCATCAAATACTTTTATTCCATATGTTGTTGCTTTTTTGTATTTTTTGAGGTTTTGTTTTTGAGTTTTTATTTTGTCCTTGGTTGGTTCAGCAACACGCTCCGCCATTTTGTTTTTCTCTACTCATGGTATATGAGCTGATATCCTAGTAGTAGAGTAGCCAATCAGAGCACACAATTGCTCATATCCAGTGAATGTTTATAGAATACTGAATATTAGCACATGGCTAGTCAAATCATTATCAGAGTCTTTTGGACTGTCCTGCTCTCAGAGATGTATTTAACAGTAGCAAAACCTGTCAATTACACCATAACAGCTTTCTTTTTAAATCACTAACATTAGCAAAGTTATCCAGCATGCAGATTATCACAACAGCACAGGACAATACCCCTCCCTACCCGCAGAGGTCAATATCGCCAGAGTTCTGATGAGTTCCTGGCTTGCCCTATAGACTATATCAAGCAAACATTCATAGAGATTCATAAATTCATTCAAAAATTACGAGCTAATCATTCTGTATAACAGCTTTACATTTAAAAACAGTACAGCTGGAAATGTTTTAGGAATGGACACACATTAATGTTTTTCTTATTGACTCTGTCTATGGTATATAAGCACATGGTTTTCTATTACTTATTGCAAAGTCATGTGACTCTCCCATATGTTGAACCATGCTTTTCCTGTTTTAATCATCTTGCTAATGTATCCTTTTCGGATTGCCCTGTTTGATGATTACTGATCAGGGCCTCTTCAATGACTTGCATTATGAATCCATCCATCCATCCATTATCTGTAGCTGCTAATCCTGTACAGGTTCGCAGGCAAGCTGGAGCCTATCCCAGCTCACTATGGGCAAGAGGTGGGGTACACCCTGGACAAGTTGCCAGGTCATCGCAGGGTTAACACATAGAGACAAACAACCATTCACACTCACATTCACACCTACAGTCAATTTTAGAGCCACCAATTAGCCTAACCTGCATGTCTTTGGACTGTGGGGGAACCCGGAGCATCCAGAGGAAACCCACACAGACACGGGGAGAACATGCAAACTCCATACAGAAAGGCCCTCGTCAGCCGCTGGGCTCGAACCCAGAACCTTCTTGCTGTGAGGCAACAATGCTAACCATTACACCACTGTGCCGCCTGCATTATGACTCTTGAGTCTGATACGTTACACAGGTTCTGGGTCTCAGTGTCCACTGTGCATTTCATCCTCTCATAATCTGCATATTGGCTCATGATAGGATCAAGCTCTCTAGCCCGTTTTGTGACTTCATAAATTAAGCAGTAGTTGTAAAAAGGGCTTGTTTTAGCAATGTGGGAACAAATTTGATGCAAGCACCAATCTATATAACTGGAGTCAGCATTGAAATGTGTTCCAATTGAAAGGCAAATTCCTACAGAGTGCATTTTTTGGGCAAAATAAGGACCGTCCCAATCAATTGGATGACAGTTGAACTTTTAGAGAATCAATGGAAGTCTCTTTTTCAATGATGGCCATTCATCATTGAAATTATTTTAATTGGAACACAGTTCTATGAACATTCAACGAACATGGTGGATTTAACTGTTGTGCTGCCGTAGGAACATATAAAAACTTTGGGTATATTTACAGATTTGGGTATTTGGGTATGTTTACAAATCTGAGGAGACATAACAGTCCTTTGTATTTTATAGATTGCCAGATGTCCTTCTGTTGAATAGCCAAAACAATGCAACCTCATAGCTTATCTAGATAAACTGTCATTAACTTTTGTCCACCAGCTAGCTATTACAGCATTTAGCTAAATGTAGTCCATCCATGCATTATCTACCGGTATACTGCTTATCCATTGAGGGCTGCAGGGGAGCTGGAGCCAATCCCAGCTGACTTTGGGCAAGAGGTGGGGTATACCCTGGATAGGTTTCACCTGTTAGCTGTAAGGTTACAGTGGTAAGCACTGCACCATCTCCTAAATGTAGCTTTATTAGGTTATTCACACAGAGCAGTGGGCTTGTGCCGCCCTTGACTACCATGCAATGGAGTAGTAAGGCATCTCCTTCCTTCCACAAGCCTGGGATGGTGCCTTCAGCCAGCACTAGCAACCCCTCGCTCCCCCTGGTCAGGGTTACGGCAGACCCAACAAAACGTTTGTGGAGCGCGATCAGGGCACAGTGCAACACATAGAACACTGTTGGCCATCCACTGCATCCCAACCTAGCTCCAGCCATCTTGATTCTGTCTTGCCCTTAGACCCAGTTAAGTCAGGACGAGAGAGTGAGGCTGACGGCTGCACAACTCTCCCTCATTCTAGTCCAAGTCACACACAAGTCATGACTTCAAATTCAAATCCTGTGGCGATGTGCAAGTGGCAAAGCAGCAGGTGTGGAAACACTGGAAACTGCAGTAACAAACCTGTACACAGGTGGCCCAGGACACAGGGTCGCTCTCTGTTGGAATGAAGCAGCAGCAGAGTTCGGCAGCCCCCTGGGTGTCCGAACAGCCCTGTTTAGCATTCGCTCTGCTCACCTCCATGGAGGAAGGGGCTAGAAAATGTGCCCCAAATATAGCCTGCTCCACCTCACTCTTGCCAGCACACCACGGCTGGCAGGGATCCCACTCAGTGATGGAAATACAACAAAAAGATAGTGAAGGTACTCAACCTTGGCACGTGGAATATCGACATGTGGGCGTACCTTCAAAGCCCAGATAGGCCTCATTAGTCACCTCCGGACCCACAACCGCCACCCACCAAATTGAAGTCATGGTCATCTTCGACCCAAAGGACGAACATATTTAACACAGTAAAAGACCGTGAATGAAGGGCATCCTATATCCCATACTTGCTAAGGTTCTTTGTTTGGTTCAAATTCTGCCAAGTGATATAGCTAACTTCTGAATGGAACAAATCTTAGCCATCAATAAACACTGGCTGTTAGCCAACTGATTCACATGTAATATATTTTCTGAAGCTTTAAGTTGCTTTGGTTTTTAGTGGCCTGACAAAGGAATTAAGATCTGAGCTCAGTTAAGATTCTGTACTGATAGAGAGACTCTTCAGTGTGCTGCTTGCTCTATAACTTAACGATCATCTTTGAGCTGTAAAGCTTTTCTGAAACTTAGATGAGAACTGTACCCAAACACTTTAGCTCAGGAAACAATACAGTACAATAAAAATGCCGAGTGAAATAATGGAACTTGGATAACAAAAGTGACAGATATATTGTTTTGTTTTTCCTTTTTTCCCTCTAAAAATATCAAATGTACCGGTATATGGTACGGACAATATTACACCATACTGGTACATCCTGTCTAAAAATATGGCTGGACAATATACTTGTTACATATATGAATCTGGACTATGTTCTGTGCTTTATAATTGTTTGGTCAATACTTAAAAAATGAAGCTAATAAAGCAAACCTGGCACCGAATTGAATTGTGATAGAATGAGGGAGGAAGTGAGGAGAAAGATGGATGATTGGCATCTCTTTTGCCCAAAGCTGAATAAATCCCATTTTGTGTGTTTGACAGGCAGTCATGAGAGCTATGCTTTATGTCTCCTGTCTCCAGCTCTCTCCTCACTTCCCTTCTGACCTCCTCCACCTCCTCCTCTTCCTCCTCCCTTTTCTCATCTCCCGGTGCCACCTTTTCAAAATCTGCAGCTTTTCAAATCAATACTAGAGAGAGAGAGAGAAAGACGACGGGTGCTGATGCTGCAGGACCTCCATCACAGCCCTGCCACATTAATCTAATTACTCTACTCAGTGTGTGTGTTAGGGAGAGAGAGAGAGAGAGAGAGAGAGAGAGAGGTGGATAGAGGAAGTGATGCCGGTCCAGAAAGACAGACACAGGCTGAGAAACATGGTTTGCTTTTTTGATTGGTCGTTCATCCTCTCCCCATGTCTGTCCACATAACAGGCATTAAGGGTGTAATACAATGCCACTATCTATAGCTCATTCTATAACTGCAGGTATAATTCAAATGTTGACACTCTTAGTCATAGTCAACTCTGTTATTGTTAAACTGGGCAATCTATTAACAGAATCGACGATCACAGAGTTGGCATTTCCCAACATTTTGTGTCTTAACTCCACATGCTAACCTCAAACTAGCTACCACATGGCATGCATAAAAACAGAATTTTATGGATTTTAATCATATTATTGTTTTTTAAAAAATGAGTGAGAGATTCACTCTGATATCACAATAACAGATTTGATGAATAATTAATCTACTGTTGGTATTAAATCCTCAACATTTTGTTCAAATTAATGAGAGAAGAAACATAACACACCTCACTGCCTTTCTGAAGTTTCACGCCAGAGGAAGTGACGTCTCTCGGTGCAGGTGTCATGCATCAGGCTTGTAGTACTCGAGTTCGACTCATGCCCTAATTTTAAAGACTCATGACTTGACTTGGACTTGAGTACTGATGACTCGGACTTGAATTCGTGCATTAACTGCATTTAGACTCATAAATTGGAGACAAGGACTCCGATTTTTTTCTTTTTTTTGTAACGTCATAATAATTTGGCATAAGATATTTATATCTACGTTCATTTTTATACTAATTTCATGCAAGAGAATGCACATTCACCTGTTCATGCGTCATGTTCAGGAACAAACTAACGTTAATGGTGCTAAAATGCCTGGAGAGAGAAGCCCCTAGGATTGTCCGCTTTGCTTATACAGACTTCTCGTGCAGTGGGAAAAAATGCACTGCTATGTGTTCCATATGTAGAAGAACTATCGAGGAGACGACGGGGACAACCTTGAACTTCAATCGTCATTTGGCAAGACTCCACCCAGAGAAGGAAGTGATACTCTACACTACCATTCAAAAGTTTGGGGTCACTTTGAAATGTCCTTATTATTGAAAGAAAAGCACTGTTCTTTTCAATGAAGATCACTTTAAACTAATCAGAAATGCACTCTATACATTGCTAATGTGGTAAATGACTATTCTAGCTGCAAATGTCTGGTTTTTGGTGCAATATCTCCATAGGTGTATAGAGGCCCATTTCCAGCAACTCTCACTCCAGTGTTCTAATGGTACAATGTGTTTGCTCATTGCCTCAGAAGGCTAATGGATGATTCGAAAACCCTTGTACAATCATGTTAGCACAGCTGAAAACAGTTGAGCTCTTTAGAGAAGCTATAAAACTGACCTTCCTTTGAGCAGATTGAGTTTCTGGAGCATCACATTTGTGGGGTCGATTAAATGCTCAAAATGGCCAGAAAAATGTCTTGACTATATTTTCTATTCGTTTTACAACTTATGGTGGTAAATAAAAGTGTGACTTTTCATGGAAAACACAAAATTGTCTGGGTGACCCCAAACTTTTGAACGGTAGTGTATGTTCATTGCTCTGTTGATAATGGGGCTTGCTTGCTGAGCGATGAACTAGCTAGTGTTAACCCTCTCTCATGTTATTTGTCCTGTTGATAGTGGGCGGGGCTTGTTGAGCGGTGAACAAGCTTTTTATCTGTAGCCTATTCAGTAAAACGGGGCAGTCGAGCAGTAACAGTCCAACACCACAGCAGAGACGGTTTCACATAAAGGCAGCAGCTGCCACCGTCAAATGGTGCGGTTGGAGTCTTGTTCTCAGACTTGACTCAGATCACTAGTGGGCTCAACTCGGACTCGACTCGAAATTTTCTTGAATGACTTGGACTTGATGAGAACTTGAACACTAGGGGCTCAAGGTTTAGTAACTCGACTACAACACCATCATGCGTATTATTAAAAGTCTTTGTGGATTTTACGCAGTTTTATAACAGATTTAACAGAGTTGACAAGAACATTGGGACAGATAAAATATATTTTTTGTTACTGAAATTTCACGATACAGAAAAAACTGATTGTTAGACTGAATCACTTTATGTTTATTCTAGTTGAATGGATGAAACAATAATGTGGGGAGAGGGGTGGGAATCATTTAGTTAATGTTTTTGGGATACATTGGGTCTAAAATGTACATCAAGCATTGTTATTGGTGAAAATTTGTCATCATTTGCATTACTGTTCAAAACTGATTCAGTAAAGATTTCTTTTGTGGAAAAGAACAAAAGGTTTATCTCAGAGGTGTGAAATGTACCCCGAATTCTAGA
The DNA here is from genome assembly GCF_027579695.1 of Neoarius graeffei. Classification (NCBI taxonomy): domain Eukaryota; kingdom Metazoa; phylum Chordata; class Actinopteri; order Siluriformes; family Ariidae; genus Neoarius; species Neoarius graeffei. Next base: position 54,908,494 of record NC_083587.1, read on the forward strand.
ATGACCCCTATATCTGTATCTATTTAGTGCACCTGTATTTGGAGTTAAACCTGTAATGGGCATGGCCTGAACCTGAAAGTGTTTTTTTTTTGTTCATATCTGCTCAAGATATTTTAATTGGTTCTATTTCTCAAAATATAAACAAGCTAATAATGTAATTTAAACCACCGTCATTTTGACCAGGCAGTTACTAAGGATGCTGAAAATGTAATGCATGTTCATGAATGTGGTCATTCTTTGTTCTGTGAGCTTTATATCTAACCACTCACTCACACCAACAAGAAAGTAAAAACCTCCTACTCATGGCAATTTTTTTTTTTTTTTGCATACTATGAGATCCCAGTCCTATACACTCTTGCCCTATCCAGTTGCCCTGTGAACCATTCTGGCAAGCTTTCTATCAAATACAATACAAACATCACCTCCTGTTCCATTCCATTTGGATTCATTTCCATTTGATTTGTATAGCACTTTGTCCAAAAGCAGCTTTACAAAGATCCGGATTTGGATTGAGATCCCTAATAAGCAAGCAAGAGGTGCGAAAAAAACTCCGAGACAGGATGAAGGAAAGAAGGGAAATGGGAACCAATCTGATGTTGGGTGAGGATTATAAATTATTACAGGACTTCACATGTAATACTTCCTGCAGTCAGGGTGGATTAGCAAGACATGAGTCAGCAAGTTGAAAGTGCCTTTCCAGAATGCATTTTGTGGGTTTTCTAAGAGGTAAGGGCGTTCTTTCCCCTTATGTAAACCAGTGTGATCCAGAGCTCCATTTATTACAATAGGACATGATGAAGATTTTATTAAACATTGCCAAATCATACATTCTGCATTGATCAGTGTGTGCTTGGCCTGATATTTTAGGAATTATAAAGATTTTGTGGTTATTTTATACCTGTGATTTTCATAATGCTAAGTTGTTTAAAAAAAATACAGCTTTCGAGGCACAGTGTGTTGAAGACGTCATGCATTACAGATTTACTAACTATGATGCAATCAATTTTAAATTGCTTTATAGCACAACACAATTTCACTGATCATTTTCCAATAACAGCACATCCTGTCTTGTTTTATCCTTATTACATCATTGACATTTGTTCCTACCAGTACACACCGTATAATTAGTTGCATAATGACCTAATAAAATCTATTATTCTATCCACATTCACTGGATATGAACAATCGTGTGCTCTGATTGGCTACTCTATTACTAGGATATCAGCTCATATACCATGAGTAGAGAAAAACAAAATGGCGGAGTGTGTTGCTGGACCAACTGAGGACAAAATAAAAACTACTCAAAAACAAAACCTCAAAAATTGTTATCAAGGGGGCGTCATGGCTCAGGTGGCTAAGACGCCATACCATAAATCTGGGGACCCGGGGTCGATTCCGACCCGAGGTCATTTCCCGATCCCTCCCCGTCTCTCTCTCCCGTTCATTTCCTGTCCTGTCTCTACACTGTCCTATCCAGTAAAGGTGAAAAAAGCCCAAAAAAATCTTTAAAAAAAAAAAATTGTTATCAAGTAATTAAAAGAAACAGAAATAGTTAAAAGAATAGAGTTCCCCCCCCAAAAAAAAAAAAATATATATATATATCTTCCACACTCCAGCCCAGTTGGTGGCGGTAATGCACCTTTTAGTTGGTTTGCCAACCGCCAAAAAACCTTGAAGAAGAAGAAGAAGGACTCCCCCCCCCCCCCCCCCCAAAAAAAGCGCAACAAATTATGGAATAAAAGAATCTGATGGTAAGAACGTATCTTTTTTATTTTTCAAGAATTATTATTATCGTATTTTTTCCACAAATTGCTCCTGTGATTTCGCCAGTTTGTTTACATTCTGAGCGAAAATGATTGTTGGATGTTTTGTGTGAAGGTTTAATTTATCGAATTTGCCAAAAAAAATGCTCTGTTTCTTAAAATCCAGTGAATGTAGATAGAATAAAACAGTTATTCCACTCAATCTCATCATACATGGCTTATAGTCAACTCAGAGCTATGTGCCTCGTTAGCTATCAGCTCATGTACGACTCGATGTTGTGGAATAACTGTTAAATATTAACAGAGACAAAGTCGAGGTTATTATTCCCTGATATTTACTGAGCCTAAGGCGGATAATTGTTTTAGTATAAATACACAGATAATTATTTGAAGAAAATCATATTTAAAAAATCCTATTTCAAACTTCTAAAGTAACATGCAAATGTAATAAAGGCACGGCGCAGACTTGTCACTTATCTGTGCTGACTCACGTAAAATATTTTGTTTTGAAATCGATAAAATAAATCACAATTCCTCCTTACCTTTGAATAGTTTTAGACCAAACTTTGTAGCATCTTTAGTGCTTTTAGGAACGGCATTTTCTTTCATCATTTGTAATTCTTCCTCACTTACGGTGACGAAGCGATTGGCCACCATTTTGTCAAATTGCTCGAGGTGATCATTGAGAAATAGACTGAATTTCTAGACCAATCAGTGGGCGCAATTTTCTATAATCAGCTCCGTATTCATACTAACATATTTTAATCCTGTATAAAAAGGCTAGGCATCTTGTTATACATTTAAATTGTGTTATATCTAATATAACACAATTTAAATGTGTTAAATAAATTAGTCCATTTCTGGTGCTTTTCCACACTTGTTGTAGCCTAGTAAACTAGACCCACCCGCCTAGCGGCCAAAAATATTTTTGCCTAGCGAGTGGGTCTAGCCTCGCACCATATAAACAAAAACACCCCGGGCATCAAATCGTGCCCGCCAATCACAACGCAAGGTTTTTGTTTGGATTCTTTGGGCGGGCTTTTGCAGGAGTGACGACAAAGCTGCGCGACGCTGGAGAAAGCACAACAGGAAAGATGGCTACCGCTAGTGAACAGCGCGCGTTTGACTCCGCTTTGGAATCAGTTTTAGAAGAATTAGACTTGGAGTTTTCGTTGAAACATGAGCAGGAAGAGGCTCTCCGCTCATTCCTTTTCAAGAAGGATGTTTTCGCTGTTTTGCCGACCGGCTATGGCAAAAGTCTGATCTACCAGCTGGCTCCGCTCGTAGCCAAAAGGATGGGGCTAGTTTGTGCAGTACGAAGAATTAATAAACAGCTTTGAAACATTACTTTTTGATTGTTTCTTATTTTCCCGTTATTTTAAATTTAAGGGAAATTATTTCACCAAACACCACTAAATAAAAACTCTCAAAAACAGTTTAAGCAAACCCTTGAAAAGCACTTGAAAAATAAAATGAGTGTATGTGGTACAGACTCCAAACTTGTGGTCATTATCTCCAAACTTCTTAATATCTAGAACCTGTTTATTAATTAATACGCATTTTGAAAAATTATTTATTTCAAGGCCTCCCCCACTGCTTTCTGTCGCTCTGACTACGTCACAGTCACTGTTGCGCTGATTGGTCAGAGCATTGGCCTATACGCACAGAGACAGTTTGAAAGACAGCGGTTTGTTCCTCCTACCCCCTTCAGAAATGTCTACGGATCGAGGCCAGACTAAATATTCACATTTAGTCTGGCTTGCCAGGCTACACTTGTTGAAGTTTTCTGACAAAGTTTCACAAGTGTGTCTCAAAATAGGAATAGTTCATCGAAGTTAAGATCTTAATGTGTCATTTTGGTCACATGGAACAATTTCCTATCACATCTAAGAGAAATATTGATATTCTCCCTTTACATTGCTCATATAAATGACTGTGTGCTAGGACGCTAAACTGTTAGCCTTGGTCATAAGGTGACGTTATTCATTGAAGTTTGGTTTGTGGTTTAAGTGTAATTATGTGTCATTTTGGTCGCAAGGAGCCATTTCATAGTAATTCATCAGCACATCTCAAGAAAATATTACATTGTGCATATAAGAGAACTAATAACAGCATGCTAGTTTGCTAAACAGTTAGCCTCAGTCATAGTATGGTCATGCTCATTGAAGTTCAGCTTGCAGTTGATGCGAAGTAATTTGACCAGGATGTCTGATCGTCTCAACAGTTTTGAACAGTTTTGTTTAATTTCCACTACTATTGTAACCTTACAGTGCTGATATTAAAAACTTAATGGCTGAGTACTAACTAATAAAATTGATGCTAAGTGTAATTGTGTGTAAATTTTGTGGTATAACTGCTCATAATAACTCAAGAGCACGTCTGTGGGAAATGGTGTTCCTCTCAATAGTTTTGTTCAGTTTAAGATTTAATGGCTATATACTAGCTAGCTAGCTAAACTGTTTTCATAAGCTCGAGTCATCAGTTAGTTTAGGTTAGGCCCTGCATGGTCACACTACAGCTCATGATGGGTTTGTGAATACTTGGCGATGAAAAACTGGTAGCATCACCATCAATCGTGTGATGCATGGCAAATGTTCTCTGAGCTTCGCAAGTTGTTTTTTTTGGTGCATCTCTGCCTCATGAGTGGCTAAAAACATCACGAAAAATTTCAGTGCATGCACTGAAATTTGGTGGCGATGTTTTATACTCACAGATGAGTTTGGGAATGCTTCCCGAGGCTCAGGGAACCATCGCCAACCCATCGCAAGCTGTATTGTGACTGTAGCCTAAGGGATGGTCCTTCATACAATGTCACTAATTATTATACATACAGGACACTTTTTCAATGGAATAAAAACGTGTTCTATTCCCTTCTAGCAGGTTTCATTCATTTAGCTTCATAGCATGCAATATTGTTAGCATATCGCTTATCCTACGTGCATTACGTCACTCTACCAAATGGAGAATGAGCGTTGAATATGGTTTACGATATTGCATGGTTGTCAAGACAACATGATGTCACACGTCGGAGATGTAAAACTTCCATGCTAGCGAGCGACTGTGACAATTTGTAAACAAACATGGCCGCCAGGTTTGCTTCATTAAATACGGAAGATTTTGAGAGAATTTTGAAAGAGAAAGATGCGTTAAACACCCAAAAGGAATGTGTATGTATTAAAAATAATAATATTGGCTGGCTTTTTTTCGTGGTCTATCAGATATATTCCATTCAGCTAGCATGATATTGAACTCGTCTTCGATTCGTTCAGCATCATGCCACTCAACGGCAGCCAATATTATTTAAAGATCTCCTTTATAGCCATTGTTTTCCTTTCGAAGGTCATGGCAGCAATAACAGTATCTTATGATGCTTCTTTCTCCTTACACAATTGAAATAAAAGGCTAAGCAATTGCTTATTTATTAACTGCCATATTTTAATCTATTTTTCCAGAATGAACTAATTTGCAAGGACTCATGGACTGAATGGCATGCAGGCCATTAAGGCATCATTAACAGCCACTTTATGCTACCAGTCTCTCATGTTACGGGGCAAAGATGAGGACAGATAGCCAAATAAAGCCCGGCTCAGTTCTCCCTCCATCTCCCTGTCTCTCTATCCGTGCCTCTCTCTTTCTCATTCCGCCTGATGCCTCCTGTCTTCTGAAGTCATCCATTATTATAGGATTAGTCTGCGCTCTCACTATGTCCTTTTCAAGCCTCTCTTTCCTTCTTTCCTGAAAAGCCCAGAGACAAAAGCAAGGCTGTTAGTCGCTGCACCAGACAGCCTTTTGGCGAGTGTTTGAGTTGGAAAGAATCCCGCTGATCAAACACTCACTGAAGGAAACAGTCGATCTGAGCAGAGTTTGAATCGATGGCCGTGCTTTGAGGAAACACTCAGACAGGGCTGGGCGGATTACGGCTGGAGAGCGACGAGCTGATAAGCCTTCCGGAGCCTCAGCTCACTTCAGCTCAACACCAGTCTTTACTTCTTTATCTGTTTATTTGGATACCTATTAGAGCAGACGCGAAATGAGAGCTCACTTAACCAGAGCCTATAGAAAACAACACTATTCACTTCACTTAACAAAATGGGATAAAGAGTAAAAGCTTGTACTGGCTCTACTGGTTTCCTAAATGTATGTTTCTGTGCTCTGTGTGTTAGTTTACTGGGAGTGCTGTGATGTGTTAAACCCAAACACTGCACTATAAACGGTTATTTTATCTCTTTTCTGATATCAAAATGAAATTTGTTCAAAATATGCATATGCATGAAAACCATATTGTTCACAGTACAACTGTATTTATATTCATAGAATATGCAAATGAGATAGTTAATTAAATTTATTGTTATTTGCATATCATGATTTTTTTTCCCCCAACAAATGACTCACATAACAGTTTATTAAATATTGGCATGAGCATTCTCATATACAGTACCAGTCAAAAGTTTGTACACCCCTACTCATTCACAGATAGGTTTTTCTGTATTTTGACTCTTTTCTACATTGTACAACCCCGATTCCAAAAAAGTTGGGACAAAGTACAAATTGTTAATAAAAACGGAATGCAATAATTTACAAATCTCAAAAACGGATATTGTATTCACAATAGAACATAGACAACATATCAAATGTCAAAAGTGAGACATTTTGAAATTTCATGCCAAATACTGGCTCATTTGAAATTTCATGACAGCAACACATCTCAAAAAAGTTGGGACAGGGGCAATAAGAGGCTGGAAAAGTTAAAGGTACAAAAAAGGAACAGCTGGAGGACCAAATTGCAACTCATTATGTCCACTGGCAATAGGTCATAAACATGACTGGGTATAAAAAGAGCATCTTGGAGTGGCAGCAGCTCTCAGAAGTAAAGATGGGGAAGGGGATCACCAATCCCCCTAATTCTGCACCAACAAATAGTGGAGCAATATCAGAAAGGAGTTCGACAGTGTAAAATTGCAAAGAGTTTGAACATATCATCATCTACCGGTACAGTGCATAATATCATCAAAAGATTCAGAGAATCTGGAAGAATCTCTGTGCGTAAGGGTCAAGGCCGGAAAACCATACTGGGTGCCCATGATCTTCGGGCCCTTAGAGACGGCACTGCATCACGTACAGGCATGCCTCTGTATTGGAAATCACAAAATGGGCTCAGGAATATTTCCAGAGAACATTGTCTGTGAACAATGTTTCCAGACAACATTGTCTGTGAACACCCCTCCTAGAACTGCCACCTGGGAGAGGGCTCTTGCTGTTGTTTGTGCCTATGGGCCGAATAGCAATATAGAGTATCCGGCCTTCTTGGAGTCCCTGGGAGAGGTACTGAGGGGTGCTCAGACTGGGGACTCCATTGTGCTACTGGGGGACTTCAATGCTCACATGGGCAACAACAGTGACACCTAGAGGGGCGTGGTTGGGAGAAACGGCCTCCCCGGTCTGAACCTGAGTGGTGTTTTGTTATTGGACTTCTGTGCTAGTCACGGTTTGTCCATAACAAACACCATGTTCGAGCATAGGGGTGTCCATAAGTGCACGTGGCACCAGGACACCTTAGGTAGGAGGTCGATGATAGACTTTGTTGTCGTTTCATCTGATCTCCGGCCCTATGTCTTGGACACTTGGGTGAAGAGAGGGGCTGAGCTGTCAACTGATCACCACCTGGTGGTGAGTTGGATCCGCTGGCGGAGGAGGAAGCTGGACAGACCTGGCAGGCCCAAACGTATGGTGAGGGTCTGCTGGGAACATCTGGCCGAGCACTCTG